>NW_027094097.1:20595739-21121636 GCF_029207755.1 Chamaea fasciata | reverse complement strand
GCCCATTTCCAGCCAGCGATGCAGGGCAGCAGCTCCCATGCTCTGGTTCCTTCTGTTGTTCTTTCCCAACTCTGTTATCCCCCAAAGGTGTTTTGCACAAGGACAGATGAGCTGCCTCACCTCTCGGTGCCCAGCTGGTAATGAGCTGCCACACTACCACAATTCTGAATCAGCAGACTCTTGCGGGTGCTGCCCTTGACCGGACACTTTGAGAAGTCCAGCTCGTCTGGGAAGTCCAGGATAGCTCGGGCAGGGATGGCCCGAATTGGCACAACTATCCTTTCCTCTCCACTGACGCAGACGAGCTCATGGGAATAAACCTGCAGGAAAAGAAACTGTCTCAGCACAGGTCATTTGGTGCCATCTTCATGGCAGAAGAAAAGCCATTTCCTATATCCCTTCAAGGGTATCAATTTACCTATTCCACCCCAAAATGAACAATAAGTTCTACTAATATCTCACATTTTAAAGGCAGCAGTGCACTTTGCAAAACCTATCTCAGTGGCATTAAGCTCTTGTGTCACTTGGGTCATACAGACAAGTGCCCAGGGCCACCATAATTTTTACTCTCAATTTTAATGATGTTAAATAATTCCTAAGTCCCTTCTAAGGAACATAGAGCTAGGGAACACAGGACATTCCTCCTTAGGTTACTATATTCCCACTGATTGAGAATAGGACAAAGTGTTAAACTGAATCTAAGCAGCAAAAGGAAACTGAGAGAACAGCTGCACCCAAAGAGATCCTGGACCTCTGGCCTGGTGTAGAAATATCTGTTTGCTCAGAACTCCCCTCTAACTTTGCCTCTCCAACCAAGTCACGAGAAGAACAGTGCTAAGAGGTAGCAGGATGCTGTTGCAAAGAGCCTCTCTTTGTTTCCCTGCAAGGCTTCCTCCCTTCCATGCCATGTCCTAAACCCCTCTGTATGAACAAGCCTCCAGATCACAGCGCTGAGAGCAGACTTGCCAGGGCCTCGGCACTGGTGTTCAAACTTGCACGCAAAAGCACAATTGGCATGGAATGGGCGCCAGCTGACAGAGCAGCCACAGTGACAGGCATGAAGACAGAGCCGCAGCAGTGTCGCTGCCACCGGCTCTGGGCCCACAGGTCTGCCTGCCTGCAGGCTGTACCTGCCCTACACGAGCTCTTTCAGGCAGGTGTCCAAGTCCCCTGCAGCTCACCAAGCTCCTGCTGACTAAGGGCACCTAGAGCTCAGTGTGCCTGTGCCAGGCTGGGCCCACGGGCACAGCACATCCTCTGCCCTGGCCTTGCAGCCGTATCATGGTCAGCTGTGCTCTGGGACAGCACAGCCGCAAGGCTGGAGAACAGAGGGTGTGAAAAAGCACCGTCCTTGCTCCAGCCCCGGGTGAGGCAGGGAAGCTGTTGCCCGTCAGGAAGGCGGAAAGCTCTCTGACCTCTTTGTTCCTCTAGTACTTTGCAGAATAACGAAACCCCTTCCACTATACCTAGAGATGGCCAGACATCTATCAACACCCCTCTACCGTTTGCCTACTGTTCCCTGGGCATCTTTCTTCCCTTGGGAATGCTCAGAGGAATGTGCAGCGAGGGGAAGCAGGGCCTGTCAGGCCTGGGTGCAGGGCCTGACAGCACATGCCAAGCTGGGACTGGCTGCAGGCTGCCTGCCCACGGCCTGGAGCCAAGCTCACAGCATGGGCTGTACCCAGAGTGCAGGGACAACAATGGCTTTGGAGATAAATCTGTGTTTTGGCTCCTCCAGTCTCACCTTGTTCTCGTCAGGAGTGAAGTGGACGTGCACATCGGTAATGGCGCCTCCTGGCACGGCACGGCATGCATCACTGGGGCCCGCCAGCTGGAAGTAAGGTGAGCTCTCCATGGAGACCTGCACCCCCTGAAGATTCTGCAGGAAAGACATGGAACCATGATTTTGCCACTTGAGGAAACAGGACAAGAGGAGACCTGTCCATGCCCTGGTGACGTCCTTCCTTGACCCCTTTTCCAAAGCCCTTTCTGCTGTGGAGGTACAGGCACAGAATTCCCAAGGGTGAACTTGAATCCCTTCTGTCTGGCTCCAGCATTTTGGCCAGGGGCAGTAGGGCAGTGCCTGGTGGGAAGGAAGGGCCGAGCAGGTCAGCACCGGCAGGATGGAGACAAGAGCACCTGAACCAAATCATCTGCATATTCAACAGGGCCAAAAACCTGCTGATTTCTGCCTGCACACAGCTATGCAGTCGTGTTCCACGGAGGGAATGGGCTACCTGAAAGCATAACAGCACATTCTCCTGCGGGGAGGAAGAAATTCCTTTCTAGCAGGTCAGCTTTGGATAGGGCAGTTCTGGGGGATACAGTCATGCAGGCAGAGCAGCAAGAGAGGAGACCAAACACTGTGGCCTTACTGGGAACAAATGCAAACCTGAAAAGCAAAAGAAGGAACACAGCAATCCCTAAAAAAGGGAGATGACAAAGAGAATTTAAAGCGCCAGTAAAGCAGCAAGGAAGAATCATCAACTGATTACAGCAATCACCTCCCCGAAAGTGATGGAAACACAGACAGGTTGTGCCTGTTGACTGTGGGCTTCAAAGGCATTTTCCTCCTGGAGAAACCTTGCAATTCTTTAGGGGAATGGTCTCTCGCCTTTTGACCCTTCTGGAATTTCCTCCCTACATGTCCACACCTAATTGGCTGAATGCCAGGACCCTCCCAAAATAGGAGACTAGATAAGACCCCTGGATTTCTTTGTTCTCTCTCTTTCGGCCCCTGGACCCCTTTGAGGAATAAACGACTTGGAATAATCTGGGGGTAAGAACCTCTTTTGAAATCTTTTGTCCTGTCCCTTCGGAGATATTCCTCCAAAGCCTCTCCAGAGCTAGCCCCGGGGAGGGGGGCCGGGCCTGCGGGGGGAATATTTCAAAACATGACCAGCACTGACTCACAGTGTGGTTTCAGTATTAAAAGCCAACCTTGGCTCTCCAGGGGTTCTTGCTGCCTGTGCAGGCAAGCTGGGCTGCTGGGCATTCCCGCTTGCAGCCAGCAGGCCAAGTTCTGCTCTCTGGGATACACAGACACAGCAAACATGCATTTTCAACACATAGATATCAACCCCTGAGCACCAAAATGCTCTCAAAAAGTCTAAACCAGATGATTTTGAGTCCTTCCTGTCTCTTCCCACCAGCCCACTCTTGGCACAAGCCTCATTTAAGAAAATGTTTCCCTGACTGAAATTCAAATGGTCTCAGTTTTCCCCTTTAGAGTCCAACACGACTGCTGACGTTTTTCAACTTTTTCCCTCTCAGCTCTCTTGGGAAACTGCAAAACAGGAGCACATGGCTTTGGATGTGCTGTGGTTCTCCAAAGGGAAAGCAGAGCACCATGCTGCTTTTTGAAAACCTGAGCAGAGCGGGATGAAGCTTAGCAGGAGCCTGAAGTGGCACCTAAAGGCCTCCTACTGCTTCTGCTACATCAATCTGATTCCAGGGCTGTTTCAGAACATTTCCTGCCGTGCCAGTGCCACTAATGATAGTGATTCCAGCAGAAAGCGTAGACGACTCAGCCCCTGAGCTTTGACTGTGAGCTGCACAAAGGGAGCCAAACAGGCTCATTTCCCCAGGCAAATGTCAAGGGACTGTGGAACGAGCCCAGGGGAGGGGATCTGATGCTTCCCCAGCTCAGCCCGTGGTGGGGACCTCACCTGCGCCTTGCGGGAGAAGCCTGGCAGCACCAAGTCCACAGACTCTCCTGGCTTCAGGTCCATTGACAGCGGCTCCAGCCCAAACACGGGGGCCGTACGTTTGCGCCTCTGGGAATCACGTTTGGCCTTGGGGCTACTGTGGGCTGAGGTGCTCTGGCCCTCCTTCCCAGCTGGCCTGTTACATTCCACCTTCCAGAAGAGCTGATGGAAGTGGTGGCCCCCATCTGTTAGTCTGAACTGATGAGCACAGGGAAGGAGGCTAGAAGAGAAACCAGAATGGAAAATAGTATGGGAGAAGCTATTGTCCTGGTCATCAGATTGCTCCCAATGAGGATTCTGAGCTGTTAATAGCTTGGAGACCGTCTTCATTTGCAGCTCTTAACGTGGACCGGGAACAGTGTCTGATAAGCTGCCCTTCTGATGTCGTTATTGCAAGGAGGAATATGTTTCTAATGGTAATGTAGCATTTTCCAGGCCAGGCTAACAGGATCTGGTGTTTTCCTCCAAAATGTGTGTTCTGGGGTGATTCATACTGTTACTGTATTTTGCATTAATCTGCACCCGAAACTGTTATTGAATCTTTGAGATCCTGCACCTGAGGCCCTTGTGTGCGGGGGTATGATTGCAGGCATTTTTAAAAGCCAGCGCGGAGGAAGTTTCTGGACGATCCCAGCAAGCTGCTAGAAATCATCTGTCTGCTCTAGGAGAGGAAACCAGGGGAGCAGGGGCTCTCTCGTTCATAGAAGCTTTGGTTTTGCACTGGTGGTCATTTGTAGAAACTTCATTTCGCAATCAGAAACTGTTTTGAAGTGAACTTTGCAAACTCTGCTGGCAACGGAAAAATGAGCAAGGTCCTGTGTAGAAGTGTACCTCACCTGGTAGGGTTTGCAGCCCCACAGTGGCAAGGAGGCTTCCATTTAAGGGAAGGATTTGGGTTTCATTCTTTGTTTCACTCATGAGGTAAAAACCAGAGGTTTTGATACCTTTTTTGGCCTTGTGCCAGGACGGACGCAGCCCTTGGATCTTTGAGACTGTGCCTCAAGCCCTGTTCCTATTTCTTTTGGGCAGGATGCCAAGAATCCGGCCTGGATTGTTACATGCTTAAGAGAATAGAGGAAGATCCTCAGGGCATTTTTGGGGTGTTGTAGCAAGTGCAAAGGTCCTCCTTGCACTCGGCACAGCTTTTTCTCTTTTTTCTGCATGGCTTCTTATTTTCACCTTAATTAAAACAGTTTTGCTTTTCAAACACCTCTGATCATGCTGCCTCGCTAATATTTTAGGCCATCCTGAGGCTGCCGGTCAAACCCAGAGGTGATGCACCTGAGAGGGCACCCTAACATTCTGGCCTCCCGCACAAGCATCAGTCCTGGGCAGGCAGGGCAGCAGCAGAGCCCACGAGCAGCGTGAGGAAGCGTTGGCAGCGGCACTGCAGGCCCCACACAAACCAGCAAGTTTCCATCTGCCTCTGGAACTGCTCTGCGGGCTCCTGCCTTCCCAGGGGGGTCGTCACCCTCCCGTCTCTTTGTTCCCAGGGCCCCTGCTTGCCTGGCAGGTGCCATTTTGGAAGGGAAGGGTGCGATGCCATCTTCCCTTGGTCCCGCAGCCACACGGAGGGCCCGCCTCATCCAGGCGCCATTTTGGGAACCTTTTGTTCTGGGGGAGCCTGCGAGACCATTACTTGACCAAGTGAGGACATAGATGTGTTAGAACTGAAGGCAATTCAGTGGCAATTGAGCAACTGGTTTCTCTTTCAGTGGTTTTTGAGGGTACCTAGCAACGCTCAACTGGCCATCACATGTCTCTAAAGGTATCTCTGCCTTCAGGGAAGGAGTCAGGGTCTTTGAACACTGAAGAAGATCGTGCCTGAAGGACTACAGCAAAACTGCTCCTTGTTGAGACAGAAGGAGAGGTGGGAGTGGGAGATCTCCTACCTGAATTGGTATCCCAAGTTGAGCTCCGGGGCAAGTGGTTTGTCTGTGACAATTGTGGTGCCAGTGCCAAAAGCCAGGAGGGTGGAGGTGGTCCAAAGTCTGTTCCCAATGAACAGCTGGAGAGCATCAGCAAAAACCCCAGTGTCATCCAGGGTTGCTGTGACAGTCACATGAACATCACCCCTGGCGGGGATCACTCCTTCCCTGGGTTCAATAACATAGCAGTGAGGTTTACAAGCCTGTAAGACACGCATAATGTGCATTTAGGATGGAAACCATACACCCTGGTCTCTTATGGGGTGTAAGAAAAGGAGAAGACTAAAGAGGGGAGGATAAAAATCCTAAAGGCCTAATTTCCCTAAATTTAAGCTGCAGTATTGGGGAACAGCAGAGCTTACACAACCTGTATTTTCCCCTCCTTTAACAGACTCTCACCTAATTAACCCAGTTTTGCCCAACCCAAGGGACGCTTATCCTCAGGAGAGTGTTCCTTCCCCAGTCCTTCTCTGGAGTGTGTGCCAAGGAAAGCTGCTTTCTCTCTCCTGGCTTCTCACAAAGGCTCAGGGCCAGAGGAAGTCATGACGGCTCAAATCCCACTCCAGAAACCACACAGCTGGAGGACACTGCTGAGAGCCTGAAGAATATCTCCGCAAAACCAGTTGAGCAAAACCCCAACACCAAACTATCC
Organism: Chamaea fasciata; assembly: GCF_029207755.1. Lineage (NCBI taxonomy): Eukaryota > Metazoa > Chordata > Aves > Passeriformes > Sylviidae > Chamaea > Chamaea fasciata. The sequence goes on along the minus strand of NW_027094097.1, from coordinate 21,115,349 downwards.
TTTCCCAAGAGGCCCTCAATGCTTTTCAACGTCCCCTAAAGGACCGAGGCCCTCACTTCCCACTGATCATCCGCTGTAGAGAGGTGCCCCAGGGCCTTCTGCTTTGGAAAAGTCACCTCTAAATGGTTATGGCAGAGCAGGAAAGAAGGAAGCAGAGGGAAAACTGGATGACATGTGCTCAGTGGGCATGGCCCACTCTTCCTAAGAACTCGTGTCCTCTGGTTTCTCATGGGCTTCACAGATTGGCCAAGAGAGCTGGAAGCTGCCCAAAGGAGGGAGGAAAGGCCCCGCACCAGCACAGCTGTACAGACACAGCTCTGCAGGTCCAGCCCTGGAACGAGCACGTGAAGCCCATCCTTTACACACCAGGCCCACCCAGCCAAGGTGCATTGCTCCCTGAAGAGGTGGAAGGCAGAATTTCATTGTGTAGTTCGAGAAAGCTGTCCTGGAAAAATCCCTCACTTTAAGGTTACATTTATCCCCCAAACTGCAGGAAAAGCAGCAAGAGGAAAAATCATGCCCCTCCTCCTTGGCTCAGGAGGCTGTGGCTGGACTTTCCCACATGGCCTGATGCTTTATCCACAGACACAAACAAGTCCACAGGATCAGGTTTTAACCAGCTCCAAGTTCAACACACCCAGCATGGAGAAGAACAGACCTCAAGCCCCTCAGAGATCTCCCCCTCCAGCAGACATCCCACCCAGCCCCAGGCCCAGCCTACAAGCCCTTCCTGGCTGCAGCAGCCCTGCTCTCCCTGCCAGGGGAGCAGCCCCAGCTCCTCTGCCCTATGCAGCCTTCACATATTAAACAGCCATTCTCTGCAGCCGGTCCCCAAAGATGCTCTTCAAAGGCACAGAGACCACAGGCTGGGGGGGTGCACAACCCCCACACATGTCTTTGTGTGGACAGCCCAACTGGCCTGACCCACAGCAGGTGTGAAAATTGCCTCCCCACCAGCAGTCTGAGGACAGACCTCACACCCTCTTCTCTACCATGAACAGCAGTTTGGCACAAAGCAAATGTAGATGGCACAGGGAAAGCACAGGGAAACCCATGCTCTCCGAGGAGCAAAGGACCACAGGTTTCTCTTGATCTCAGAGCTCAAAAACCGTGACACACACAGCTAAAGACCTTCCATAAAATTATGGGAGAACTCGTCAACACAATCCAGACGAATTTCTGCTCCAACATCTCTGCACCTGATTTCACTGAGGAGTGCCCCAGCTAAAACCACTCCAGAGCCAGGTTCCTTTTGCCTCACCCAGATGGAATCTTGGAATATCTCGCTTCCTCTCACACAGGCCGATGCATATAAAAACCACGTCATGGCAGCTTGTAATGTCAACCAGTCAATTTCCCTGGAAAACGGCCCCACAGATACTTACAATCTCTAGCCTGAAGTCTAAATCGACGAGACCTTCGTTGAAGAGGCCAAAAGCTTGTGAATTAGGCCTTAGCACTGGCATCCTGCCAAACTCTATCAGCCTTGGACTTATGTAGACTGCTGACAGCCGTCCAAGGCTCTGTAGTTCTGTTCTCTTTTACAGAAAGCAGGCAAGAAAGATTTAAAAAAAAAAAAAAAATCAAACCCGAACAGGGAAACCTAAAAAAGCTTAAACAGCTCAACCCAGCTCAAGTTATTTCTTTAGGGACAGCTACCATTCTCCAGCTGAATTCCTGGGATTTTGGGGGGAAAAAAATAAACTTATGTATTCACCTCCAAATTGAAAAGGATTAAGTAAAGAGAAACTTTCAAACTACAAATTATTGGTCCAAAGGTAGAAGCTTTGCAAGAAATCTCTAGTTAAGATCAGGCTGACAGTTAAACAACTGGTTCTTCGGGTGGGGAGAAACTCTTCTCTTTAGGTAAGCAATCTGATAGTTGAAAGCAAGTGCTCAGTCAAACTTCAGGCTCCCTGGCACAGCCTGCACTGCCTGTCCTCCCTGTTGACTGGTTTACATGCAGTGCCACAATGGCCCAGGTTCAGATGTTTGGTGCCATCCAGGGAATTTGGCATCACCATTTCCATGTTTTAATGTAAGCTTAAATCCTTGCAACTACTCTTCAGATGCCAGCTTTCCTTTCTTTTACAGAAAGCCCAAGGTTCCCAGAAATCTTCTGACATCCTCTTTTGTGCTGAGAGGTAACATTTTAAAAAAGATGTTTCCAAAGTTAAGAGCATTTTAAAGAGTAATTAAAATGATCCTCAATTCCAGCTTAGATGAACTACCTTCTGGGTCAGACACTGACATTGCCACCTATAAGGCACGAGCTGTTTATGCCACCAGTCCCTGCTGTCCTTCTCCACAGCAGCCTGTGCCTCTTTTCCCCGGAAGAATCCCCGCACACTGTGCACCCTGCCAGGACCAGTTGCACGAAGGCACACACCTCCCCTTGCACTCACCAGTGGGTTTCTTGCATCCCCAAACACGCCGGTACAAACACTGGTGCAACGCTTGCCCAATCTTTGGATTTCAACTGTAACTGGAATCTCTGCAGCGCTCCGAGGCTGGAGAATCCCACAGGGTCTGGGGCTGGAGTAGAGCACAGGAGAGTCCTCCTCGGGTTCCTAGAAGGGACAGAATCAAATCCAGCTTCAGAGGGACCTCTGAAGAAACTTCAAACTCCTCAACATCCATCCCAACAGCAACTTACACACATTTTTAAAAATCCCCAGGACAAAGGTAAAAGGCACAAACAAGATCCAAGAATTGTAGGCTTAGCATTCTCAGGGGGTTCTGCAAGGAGGCTGCCAGCACAAGCACTGGTGTCTGTGGATGCAGCAGCTTTTCACAACCCTCGAAGATCTCCCACAAGAAAACACCCTGAAGACTAGAACGTAAGCCCTTTCCTCAAGAGATTAAACTGCATCCTAAAGCTAACATTCAGGTAGGATCCTGTTCTCAGCAGATCTTTAAGACTGAATAGGAACCGGCAAGGTCTTATCCAAACCCTCTTCCCCCCTAATAATCTCCACAATAATATTTCAGAGGAGGAGGTGGATGCGATGCCAAACCTGGGGAATAAGCCCGTAGCAGCCAGGAAGGTGGGTGTTATTCCAAATGAAGAACTTCCTCACGAACGGGGCCTTCAGGTCGCACTCATGGAACCCCCGGTTTTGGGGGTACACTTGCAGCTCAGGAATGAAACATTTGGGCAAAGAGATGACCCCAAGGGAATCAGAGATACTGAGAGAATGGAGAACGTTTACCCCCAAAGATTGTGAAATGGAGCACAACACCTTTGTCACTGTCAAATACACATTTAACAGCCCTACGGTGAAAAATTGCCTTCAAAGTCTTCCCACTCAAACATGTCTTGTCGAGGAGGGGCAAAACCTGAGAGGCAGCACCCAGAGGCTGCCAAGTGCCCCAGGCAGAGCACTTGGTCCCACAGCTGCCTCAGCCCCTCCTTCACCCAAGAAGGTTTGCAAGAACTCCTGGAACAGTCCCAGTGATCCATGAGCTCTGGGGGAGCCTTCCCAACAGGGATCAGTGCTCAGTAAGGCTCCAGGAACACACGACTCTAGTGTCTCAGTAAAAAGGACTCCCTTCTCTCCCATGGTGCTGTTACCCTGCCTGAGAACTCAGCTGTTTGCCCCAGCCTTGGAGGGCATGAGACATCACCTGCCCCACAGAGTGGGAGATCACTCCCTCCCAGTTCCTACAACTCCCCTGGTCCTTCACTCCACAGGTCCAAACACTGACTGTCCCCAATGGCACTTGCTTTTCAAACATGGCAGCCCAGGCACTGACGAGATGGCTCTGCCTGGGAGTGGGAACAGCACCAGGGAATTGCATCCCTCTTGTCATTAAACTGACACCTAGAGCAGCACAGCAGGATGGAATTCTGCTGGAGCAAGAACAACTTTTGCTTTAAGCCTGAGAACATCAAAGCTCAAAACAGGAAGCAGAGAGAAGGGGAAAAAGTAGAGCTGACCTGCCACATCAAGGACTGATTTCCCCTCTGAAGATCCTGCCCTCACCTCTCTTGCTGTGAGCCACTTCCCCACTGTCACGTGCCCTCGTTAACAGAACCAGACCCTGACCCTCAGCAGACTGCTTGGTGTGCCCCAAGCCAACGCGGGCTGGTTGCAACCCAGCACAACTCCACCTCTTGCAGGAAGAAGGCGAGGAGGCCCTTGGGAAATTTGCTTCACCTCAAGCACCAGGTCAATAAATGATATCATTCCTGGTCCCTTTAGAAAACGACCCAGGACCACGCTGGGCTGTCAGCAGGGCTGCTTTTCACCACAGGCTGCTTTTCAAGCACTGCTGTTCTCATGTCCAGCTGGGCAGAACATGAGGTCATTAAACAACACGTCTCCTTGGGAGCTGCAGCCAGCACGTCCTGTGCAAGGCAGTGCGCTGGGGGAGGCCAGGGAAGTGCTGGTACCTGGCCTTGATGATCAGTGATGCCACTCCCTTGCCAAACCACTCCAGGTCCACCAGCAATTTCCGGTTGTATTCCGTCACAGTGTTGGAACACAGGGTCACCTGGTGGAAGAGAAGAGCAGTAAATTCTTCTTTACAAAAGCTCATGACTCACGTGTGATGTCCTCCAGTTTTTGTGGTAAGAAAAGGGAGGATTTTGCCTTAATTCTTCTGCCGCTCCACGTGTAGAGCAGTCTCTAAGAGTGACAAAAGCCTTCTGGCAAATACCAGATTTGTTAAGCACACCTTGCTATCAGGGCATAGGTCAGCTAAATTAAAACATTAGACTAAAGCTCTGTGCAGCACTGTGTTCAAATTAAGGGGCAAATTTTCATCTGACTACAATGACATAAATGCAGTGGAAATCTGCTGACTTGAACAGAATGAGTTCAGCTTTACAGCAGGAAGCTGAAGACAAAGCGTGGGCCAGCAGGTGCTGGGCAGTTCATGGCCGCAGAGTTTTTTGCCTTCACTGGAGATCCCTGCAGTGAACACAAATCATTCTACTCCCCAGGACAGGAGAAATGAGACCAAGAAGAAAAGCAAACTGCTTTATATAATGACATCTCTCTAACAGCCACCTTTGGTCCTCGTCCGTCCTCTGCCCACTTGCAATCAAAGACATTGCTCTCAAAAACACCAAAATGCCTTCAGTACTTGACCATTATGGGACATGATTTCAGCTTGTGATTTTGGAAACAAATCAGTGCTCCTTCAGGAACGTCCCGAGTAACCCAGCTCACAGAGGCCCCACGCCAGTGCAGATCCTCGCTCACACGATGATCAGAGCTGGCATCAGAGCTAAAGCCCTCCCACACTCCCGTGAAGCGTCAGACCCGCTGCTGAAGTGTGTGTGGCTGGACTCTTCCCATACCTCGATATCCTGGTGTTCCTGGGATTGGAGGGTCCTTTCGCTGGGGTTCAGTGTAAACTCCCGTGGCTTCACAGAAAAATGAATTCCCTCCCTCCAGGAGGGCTCACTGTCGCTGAGTATTTGCTCAAGGCTGCTAACAGCAGGCTGAGTGCCATCGTCCGGCACCCGCGAGGTGTTAGTGAGGCGACAGGTCTTGGTGTAGGGAAAGCCTAGGAAAAGGACACAAATATCCATTTAGGCACCAGTTATGTCGTGACTCCCGGTGGGAATACCCTGGTAGCATGAAAGCGTGATTGGAGTTTAGCTCTTTATTATCTGAACTACAGATTACTGAGAAGCTGCAAGAGGAATTAGTCGTCACTTAGTTCCCTTTAACACTGATTCCAGACTGTAGCCTTGAAAATGCCTGCTCTTAGCCCTGCTCAACACTGCAAGCTTCTCTCTTTCTGATGGGGAGAAGCTCCCTCACCTGCCCCAAACCAGCACCAGTTATTTCTCCCTGATGACTGTGCACCCAGACCAAGCATTTCCTCTGAAAATTCAAACTGTAAAATTCCCTGTTAAGTCTGCCAACACTCCTACCCTTTTCAAGATACATAAAGAGTGAGTCGCCATTGAGAAGAAGCTACAGCAGAAGAAAGTGAGGATGAAATCAGGAACTAGAACGTGATGCAAAGCACCCTAATGCAGTTTCTCTCTGCAGAATTCTTAAGGCGTCTTTTGGTTTGGGCCAAACAGACTGGGCATGTGACAGCTCAGAGCCCACTCAGCTGGAGGCAAACCCGAGCCTTGACCCAACAAGCGGGGACATCGCACCCATACTACTCACTGTGATTGCTGCCTGCAAGGGTTTACCCCACCTTAACTCTGAGATTTGCTTTCCATATTGGAAAGCCAGAGATAGTGCCACGCATGGTGGGGATGTCCTGCAGAGCCCGGACACCAGCCACAACCCGCTCTGCAGTGGACTGGCTGGCCAGCTCTGTGGGGAGGAGACTTCTCCCCAGGCCTGCTCACCAAGAGTCATTTGAACACAGGTGGGGGAAAAAAACAACTGCAGGCGCAGCCCAGAGCTTCTCTGTGCCCATCAACAGTAATCACTGCCGGCTCCAGCAGTGACTCCAGCAGGGAGGCAAGAGAAGCACAAAAGGGACAAACACAGATGTCAAAACCTCAAATGAGACTGAGGTCACCACATGCAGACAACAGTCAACAACAGTTAAAAAGAAGCAAAGATACAACAGCTGCCTTCAGCTGAAGAGACCTTAGGAATGCGTTTCTACCTGTTGCCTTTCTTGTTTCATTTATTCAAAAGGCAACTTAACCAGTGCCTCAGTGGTGATGCAGGGTGGCGAAGAAGCAGATCAGGAGAGGCAATTAGTTTTCTTAAAACGTTCAACAACTTCATTGTTATGAGTTTAGGTTTCGTAGTGAATTTTGGCCTCAGTCTGGGAAGGGAAATACAGGGGGTTTGGGGTGGTCTCGGCTGTGCGGGTGGGCTTTTCCATCCGGGGCTCTTTGGGAGCTGTGCCGTGATGCCGCGGGCGGTTGTGAAGTCGGAGCCGAGGTTTGCAGGGGGCAGACCTTTCCGTCCTTCCGCCGGGGCTCGGGAAGGTCGGCAGCGTGCTGCTGCGGGACGTCGTGCGCTTGACGCCGGGCTCAGCACCGTGATCGAACCTGCCCGCCGTCCCCGCTTCTGCCTGCTCCCGATTGCCAGTGCCCACATCTCCTGCTGCCCGTAGTTTGCAAAAGCAGCGATTTCCTCCTTCCCTCCCTGCCCGTGCCGGCTGGGAGGGAAATCACTGCCCTGCCAGAGCCCACCGCTCCTCCAGCCTGTGATCATAACCACACCAAAGGGGAAAACAGGACTCGGCGGGTTGGAAACTTCTGGCATTGCGTTGTTGTCTGTGCTGTCCGGATATACTCTAGTAACGAACTGCTATTCCTTTTCCATATTTTTGCCTGGAAGCCCTGTAATTTCAAAGGTACAGTAATTTGGAGAGAGGAGGGTCATCATTCCATTCCGTGAAGATTGCCACCTTCCTTGGCAGAATCTGTCTTTTAAACCAGGACAGAGACACCAGAAAATACTTGCTCCTATTTGATCCCACAATGGCAAAATGCTACCTGAGGCACCTGCAGTTCACACCCTGAAGAGGCTGTTGTGGCAGAACATGAGCAGTGCTGGATGCTTTTACGTTCAAGTGCTCCATTTTGGAGCACACAGATCCCTCCCGCTGTGTCCCAGCGCAGGGAACACTCACCAAAGGAGATGTCACCGAAGTCGAGCTCATCGGTGTCGAAGTGTAAAGTCGGCCCGACGACACACCCCCTGCGATGACAGGGACACAGGAGGAAATGGCTGCGTTAAAGGGAATTGCAAAGCCTCCGGCTGTCGTGGCTTGGGGGCACAAAACCTGGTGTCAGGGGCATCGTGGGTTTCAAATCAACACACCACCATGTGCTCAGCACAGTGTCCATGTGCACAGGAGGCAGCTAAAGCCAAGAGGCCAGCAGCCCACAGCCACTGATGGGGCTTTGGACGCAGGGCAGGCAGGAAAAGCCCCCAAGTTGCCGGTGGTCCCATGAGGGACCCTGAACACCCACCCAGACCTGTCTCCGTGCCTCAGTTTCCCCATCTGTAATGGGATGGACATAAAGGTGTCCCCACAAACTTCTGTAACCAGCCTTTCCAGCCACAGGTTCCCTGCTTTGCTACTTGGCTGTAACTGGTCTTCCAATGGAGGAGCTTTCTCAGGAGATTTTGACCCACACAATCATTACAGACAGAGTTTTGAGACATGAAGCCAGGGGAGCCCCAAACATCCTCCAAAAAGAGCATTAACAGTTCTACACAGTGGACAGATGAATCCTAGAGGAAAGGACCAGCTTGTCACTAGTGCACCAGCTGGCACAGCCAGGAGCAATAGCTTAAACAACCAAACATGGGTGTCCTGAATCTACCACACCTCCTCCCCTGGCCTTGAACTCAGCAGACAGGCACTAAAAGTCACCAACATCCACTGAAGGCAGCACTTGAAGCTGCCCAACACGAGTTTATTTCATGGTTGACGCCAATTAATGCGCACCCTGCCTTTTGGTTAAAAGTCAAGGACCAGTGAACTGTGTCTTCTACTGTGTTCACAGGATTGTCCCTGGCTCCGCTCTACACATCTCAACAAGAGACACCTTCTCTTGCTCAAGGAGAAAGCTGCTTATGGAATAACATCCCACGCATGACCAGTTTGGGGAAGGACAGAGGAGAATCAATTATTTGATGGTGAAAGGTTCCCTCTTGATTTCCAAAATAAAAATAGCAGCACTTTTTCTCCAAAAGCAAAGCCAGTGTAGTTGTTTCTCTACTATGGGCAGACCTAGTCAACACTGTTCTCCTGCTAAGTAATAAGTTTCATGTTCTTTTTAATCCATCTCCCTTATCTTATTGGTATAATCAACTGCAGATTGCTTTCATTTCTTTATTGCCCTGATCCAGTGCCTCCCAACAGCAGCAGCCTAGCTCCAAAGCTCCAGAGCAGCCAGCATCAGCTTTCCTGCTTACACTACGTTATCCTACCAGCACACGCCTCAGGCTAGCAGGGACAAGCCCTCATGCTGCTGTGGTCCTGAGGACTGAGCTCTGCCTCCCCCATCATCACCCCTTCTCCCTTCTGCAGGGCCAGGATTATGGGATGAAGCCCATGTCCTTGGGACGGTTCCTGCTGCACAGTTCCCTGTCTCCCACATCAGCCTTTTCCTGGCTGTGGAAAGGAGGTAGCAGAGCACTCTGCACAGGAGCTCGGAGCACAGCCTGCCTCCATGCATGGCCATGAGAGGTGAGCTGAGGCTGCTGCTGCCCGTTTGGGATGGATTATTAACAGAAGTTTTTCAAAACACTGCTGCTGGTGGAGAATCACCCAGGCTGGCCCATCTCCAAAGCCCTGGGGGCCTTGCTGGGTGCTCAGGGGGGACATCCCAGAGCAGCTACTGCCCAAAGCTGATCCATGCCACTGCCTGCCATGGCCCAAGGCAGAGGGACATCCCTGCAGGGAGGAGTCATTCCAGCTCCCGGGTACCACACAGGGCAGCAGGCACCCCCACACTAAGGCAATGCCAGGATCAGAGCAGAGATTAAGACCTCAGGAAACATCTTTTTTCTCTGCCCGACCCCAAAATGAGGTAGGTGGGGGATGTCCCAGAGACAGCTACAGATGTGCCCACCCAGAGTAAGCTCCCAGAGTCCTTACTCGATGGTCAGGATCACAGGCGTAGGAGATCCAGCCACACGGAACTGGAATGGTTCCTCAAACCGCCCCAACACGGCGGCATCCAAGGAGATCTGAATAGTCTGGATCCCACCTGGTGCAATGAGGCCCTCCTCGGGTACAAACTTGAAGCAGCAGCCCACTTCCGTGTTTGAAGGGATATAGGTGAAGGGAGCATCAAGAACTCCTTTGTTCATCAGTTTCACCTGCAGCAGCAAGAAAACAAAATGCAAGTACACGTGAAATCTTCCCTTCTTGGGAGTCATTTTCTAATGGTGCAATTAACACCCAGAAAAGGCAGAAGATGCTTTGTGCTGCTGGACGGCAGAAGTCAAAAAAATACAACAGGACAAGTTCTGCCTTTGGGTTTTCATGCGAAGCTCACATAACTCCACATAACTGGAGTCACCCTGGGGTTACCCCACGGACACAGAGCAGTCCACCTCTGGTCAGTAGCACCAACCTCATTCAGACCTGGCCCTGAGAGCAACGTGGGGTGATTGCAGCTGCGTAGTGAATCACCACAGAGCTGCTGCTGCCCCAGTCAGCGCAGCTCCAGCAGTACCGTATCTACGCATTTACCTTTTCCCATACCGTGAAAACAATACACTGAGAAGGAGGCATCAACATCAAAATGTACAGACAGCGCCATCTTTTGGTAAGAAAACTCAACGTGTCTTTCCCTTCCACAACCAAACTTCTGAAAGTGTCTGGCATGATGTAGTGCCTCGTTTTCTGCCTCTTTCAGTTGCTCTCTCTTTTTTTTTTGCAAACTTGACCCCCAACAGGGGGGAGGCAAATAGGTAGAAAAATCTTTTGCTTTATTCCCAGGAACACTTTTCTCTTTGTGGAGCCAGAGATGCACCAAGCCTGAAGTGTGGTGAGGGATTGGACAGCAAGGGAAAGAATCCTCAAGCCCTTTGCAAGGGCCTGCACTGAGCCAGGAGGCTGGATGGCTTTCCTGTGACTTCCAGGAATGAGCAGGAGACACTTGACTAAAAATTGTTTGCGGTGGACTGAAGCTCAAATGTAGCCAGTTTGTCCCAGCCGCTTCTGAAGAGCCCAGTACAAAGGTGCCTTGTGTCTGGTGCTGCCACAAAAGCCTCTGAACAGCTTTTTGACCCAGCGTTGGGTCAAAAGGGGTTGTTTTGCAGGAAGCCTCCCAGCTGATCCCTATGGAAGGCTGCCCAAAAGAAGGGACTGGGGCTTCATGAACAACAGACACATTTTTCTGGACCCCCCCCCTTCCCCCCCCCGCCCAGATTTGACCGGTACATCAGCTATTCCCTGCTCACAACTGCCCAGGTTGCCAGGAATTCCACAGGTCCACCAGGCTTGCTGCTGCCTCAGGAGCCATCAGGATCCATCCCAACCCCTGGTGCTCACCTCATGGGTGTGGGCGGTTTTGACAAAAACTTCCCCAAGGTTCAGGGTATCACAGCTGAGTTCAACCAAGGGTCTGCGGCCTTCCCCTCTGAGGTGCAGGGCCAGCCTGCTCTCACGGCCTGGGGAGAGATGTCCATTTCAGTACAATAATTCCCTCTGTTCTACTGGATTTTCCAGGCTGCCTCAATGCTAGACCCTGATTCTGAGCTGCATGCAACCAGCTCTTGATGCTGCAGCAGAAGATATGGACCCTTCTCTTCCCTCAGGAGATATCCCCTGGGGCTGACTTGCAATTTCTAACCCATTCCTTGGGCTGGTTTCCAATTTTAGCCACCAGTTTGCTGAGTTTAAAACATCTCTGGTGTCCTGTAGCGACAGGCCAAGGAGTGACAGGTATAAATTGAAAGAAAGGAAATTTAGGTTAGATATTGAGAAGAATTTTTTTACTGTGAGGTGGTGAGACGCTGGAGTAGGTTCCCCAGGGGAGTTGTGGAGGTTCCAGCCCTGAAAGTGTTCAAAGCCAGGCTGGATGGGGCTTGGAGCTACCTGGTCTAGTGGGAGGTGTCCCTGCCCATGGCAGGGGCCTTGGCACTAGACAGTCTTTGAGGTCCGTTCCATCCTTAACATACTATGACTCTAGGGTTTCCTCCCCATGCACTTAGAGGAGCTTTGAAATCCATTCATTGAAGGCACAAAGCTCACGAAGACTTTGGCAATTGCTACCTGGCAAACTGCCAGGCAACAACTGCCAAACCACCTGGCCCAGCAGCACAGGACTGCTGTCCTCCACTTCTGACACTCGGCACTGTGTTCTGTTTGCACAGACTGAGAGCTGCAAGGTGACAATTCCCACACAGGGAGAGAAGCAGGTGCTGGCCAAGGGTGGTCCTTCTACCAACACCCTGGGCTCAGCGGGGCTCCGCCTCCGCTGGCCTGGTGGTGTCTGGAGGTGATCCAGGCTCAGGGAGCACATTTCTAACTCAGCTGCGACTGCCTGATGGTGGATCCATGTCAAATGGACCCATCCTGGAGGCCAGTGGTCTAGAGGGGCTTAGTGCTTGTTCACTAAAGCTGTTCTGCTCTGTAGCTGCTTGGCCTTTGAGGAAATGCTGGCAAAGCCGTGCCATGAAAACATCTCCCTGCACTGCCTGGGTTGTTCTGGGATCAGCAATCCAGACACAGGTGTTCCGAGCCCTGGCCTTGCATGGGAAACTCCCTGGAAGCTGCAGGGACACTGGGGATGTGCCAGCACTGCCCTGCTGACCAGGAACTCTTCCCAGCAGTTACATGGGAGCCCAGTGGGCTCAGGCTTGCTCCATGGCTTCACTGTGGGTGAGAGAAGCAGGGGAAAGGAGCTGTACCTGAGATGTCACAGTAGGCCACACTCTGATACTCCAGTGCTTCCAGGGGTTTAAAGGTCACCTTGATTTCAGCCGAACAACGTGGCCCAATCTCTCCCTCCTGAAACAGAAAGAGACAGAAAAAGATTTATCTTCAAACTTCACACTTCTTGTTTTCAACCACTCCTCTAAGCCTTTCTTCAGAGCATCAGTGATGAGCGAACAACATAAGGAGCCCAAGGAAACACTCTAAACCCAGCTCAACACACCACTGGGCGCTCTCAATGCTCAGCTGATCAGCCCCCACTCTCCACAATGTTCCTGCTGCTCTGACACAAGCTCCTGGTCACATCATGCTGCAGTCAGCTACAGTGGTACCTAACTGCCATTGTGCACTGGTGGCTCTTGGCCTTAGACGGGCCATAGGAGTAACCAAGAACACGATCCCCTTCCTTGGAAAGAAAAATATTAGTTTAACCTTTTTTCAAAGAAAGCAGAGGTTGGGATTATTCTAGGATTTACTCCAGGATGAGAAGGGATTTTGCACTGTGCAGACACCAGGCATTCATCATCTCTCACAATGCCAATACTCAGAATCAGGGCTCTGGCTGATGGGAGGACATGGGCGTTTGCTTGCATAAACAGAAAAAGAAAAGGTTTACTGTCCCCGTGTGCAAGAGAACTCAAAATGCCCATTATAACCTCCCACCCTTGTGTCCAGGCTCACAGATGACACTGGGAGACTCACAAACAGTGCGAGTCGTGGTTAGAGGAAGGGACAGGCATTTCTACGATTAACCTTGGGCTGAATTTGGCCTCCTTTTCCCAGCGAACCCTTGCATGCTTCAGGTCAATCCGTGAACTGGCACTGCTCCAACACCCTCCGCTGAACCCCACGCAGCAGCACGTGTCGGGGGAGCCCCTACCTACAAAAACTGCTCCCTGTGGACACTTCAAGGACACGGAGTGCCCTGAGCTCGAGCCCTGGCAGCAGAGCTCAGCTTTGTCAGGCTCCCAGCCCTGCCTTGAGCCTGCAGGGCAGAAATACTTTCAGCAGTGAGCTCTGCAGCCGCACCAGAAACTCCATGCCCTCCCTCTGAGCACACCGAGCCAGCTGAGGACCTGCTGAGTGACCGCACCCGGGGAAAGGGGCGGGGGTAGGGTGGGCGGGAGGAGGAAGAGGAGGAGGAGGAGGAGAAGGAAGAGGAGGAGGAAGAGGAGGAGGAAGAGGAGGAGGAGGAGAAGGAGGAGAAGGAGGAGAAGGAAGAGGAGGAGGACGAGGAGAAAGAGAAGGAGGAGAAGGAAGAGGAGGAGGACGAGGAGAAAGAGAAGGAAGAGAAGGAAGAGGAGGAAAATGAGGTTCTCAGCTATCACTTACCATTGGCTCAATGAAAAAAAAGTCATTGGAGAACAGCAGGGGGTCTTCTTGCACCTTTGCCTTCTCCTCCTGGACCTTTTGGCTCAGGAGGGAGGTGCGATTTTCACAAAAGCCCTTCACCTTCTTTATTTTTTTCTCCTCCATGAAGTCTTCCATCCAGACCTTTGGTGGTGGCTCCAGCAAATCACACTGCCTGCAGCCGCAGGGAGAGACAAAGCCAGCAGGTCATTTAATATATTTGCAGAGAGAAGCGGAAGTGCGGGAGAGCAAAGCACTTGGGGAGGAGCGGCAGCTCCCCAGCAAGGGCTGACCCCAAGCCACGAGGGTCCCAATCGGATCAGAAGATAACTTGTTGTGCACAAGCTCAGCAGGTAGCTTTACTCCACACTTGCAAGCTCAGGAGAGCTTTGGAAAGCCAGCATCCCTCAAGAGAATCTCCTGCCTCAAAGCCTCTGCCAAAACTGAGGGAGAATCCACCAGCCACCTCAGCTGGCTTTTCCTACCACTGAGCTGCTCGGGGGAAGCAGATAAAGATCACGGAGCACCCACTGCAGGACTTCCCTGGGAAAGGGAGACGAAGCTGGGTTGTGGTAACGTGTTACCAGCATCGCTCTTTGTTTCTTCCATTTTGGACCTGCCCTGTTCCCTACTCTGCCTTTCACAAGAGCATCCCAGAGCACTTCCAAAGGAAATTGATGAATTCAGGCACCGCATCCCTTCAGTGACATCCAAGGTTTTATATGCATGAAAACAGAGGCTGTGAGAGGGGAAGGGACTTCTTGGTGCAGGAGACAGACAGCAAACTCCTGGAGAGATCATCTTTTCAGGATCCAGAGCTTTTTGGGTCCCATCCCAGTGCATGGTAGTAGAATGGCCAGAGAGGGAAAGGATCCTGCACTAGCTCCTCTCATAAAAAAAAGTCCTCTCTGCTCTGAGATCTCAAAAGCATCTCTGACAGCAGGAGAGTAGGCCTTAGAGCTAACACCATCCCTAAGACTGGAAGTAAGGAAAAACAAAATGTCCTGGTGACAGGCTAGGACACAAACTGGCATGAAAATAAATGTAATTGGAAAAAAGTATTACGAAGAAAAGAAGGGTAGTGGTAGTAAGTGAATCCCTTCTAAGGGGAAATGAGGGCCCTGCATATCGAGCGGATCCGTTCCACAGGGAAGCCTGCTGCCTCCCTGGGATCCAGGTACTGGATATCACCAGGAGATTCCCTAAGAACTAAAAGAACTTCATCTGTTCACCACTGTCTGGGGGTACAGTGACTGTGAAATAACAGAGTTTTCAACATTCAGTGAAACAAGGAGGGGCATCAACAAAACTTCCACTCTGGTCTTCTGGAAGGCAGCCTTCGGCCTGTTCAAGAGATTGTTTTGGAGAGGACCTTGGGGAGCAGCCTTTACAAACAAAGGGGTCCAGGAAGGATGGACATACTTCAAGAAAGAAGTCTTGAAGGCACAGGAACAGACTGTCCCTGTGTGCTGAAAGATGAGCTGACAGGGAAGACAACGAGCCTGGATGGGCAAGGAGATTTGGAAGGAACTAAGGGGAAAAAAGAGGGCGTATTGCCTTTGCAAAGAGGGGCTGGCAACTCAGGAAACGTTTAAGGATGTTGCCAGGTCATGTAGGAAGAAGATTAGGGAGGCAAAAGCCCAATTAGAACTTGAGGAAATCCAGTCATTGCAATCAACCTTTCCTTCCCAAAATGCCATCCTTGGTTGGAGTATAAATGGAACTGGAATGCTGTGCTGAGCTCCTGCAGCCCAGGGACACACACCCTAATGCCAGGGATGGTTTACTTGGCCTAAACCATTCAAAATCACCAACACCCCCCTGAGGCCATGCATTAGTTTCAGTCTTGGGCCATGTATCTCACTGAAACGTATCTTTCAAACCAACCTCCTCTTCTCTTCATTGTCGGCTTCCTCAGTAGGAAACATCTTCCACTGGAAGTGGGCTGTGATGTTACTCCTGTTTCTGATGAACATGCTTGTGTGGCTTGATGTGGTGATGAAAGTCTTCTCAACCTTCATGGAATATGTGCTCAATCCAATGTTGACATCTGCAGCTTCTGCGCGAAGGAATGTGAAGAAACTTTCTTCACCTGGAACAAAGCAGAGTCTTTGCTCAGCTAGCTCAGTTGCTGATGGAAGCACAAGGAACAAAGCAAACCACAGGTCACGGAAGAAAGTGTCATAGCTTTTAAATGTATTAGCAGTTCCATGGATCAGTACATTTATCACGTCCTGACAGCTCTGTGTGTACTGCGTGAGGATGTCCTGGGCACCTCCTTAACCACCTTATTTCCAAGGTGTTTGTAGAGATTTGGCCCCAAGGTGACAGTATGTACAGTGGGATTTGTCAGATGTGCTCAGGTGACCCACTCAGACCACTGGGATTTCTGCATCAAAGTCCTTCAGGTGACACTGAGGAGCCCTGGTCAATCCTGGCTTGCCGAGGTCTCCCCTGCGCATCCCACGAGACTCCTGCCCCTCCTGATCCCTTGGATCCCTTGTTGCTGACAAGCAAATACGCCTGGGGGCATGTGGGCAGAAAAAGGAGACCCAGAGGAACAGGTGAAGTGACAGCCCACAGCAGGAGGGGACACAGGAGAGGAAACACAACCAGCCTGGCTTTGCAATATGACAAACCACTACAAAATGAACACCATAAAAATCATCATCATCGTCATCTTCCTGTCCAAACCCACAGCCCCATCAGTCTTGAAATATTTCATATTGTCCTGATCTCAAAAACCAAGATGGAGCACTTCAGGTTAAATACAAAAGGACAAGGAAAGATTAATAAGTACAGAGCAGCTTCTATATGAAGTCTGAATGGGATTCCTCAGTCTAGAAATCAAATGGGAGATGTGAGAGGTTTGCAACAGCATGAACGGCCTGGGAAATGGGGACGAGGAAAAATTTGTCTTGATTTGTCACCATACAGGAACTTGAGGGCCTGAAGATGTTATTAGGCAAAAACTGCATGGATGTGTAGAGGGCAACATAGTAAAAGGGTCTGTGACAAGCCAGTGGAGAAGCGGCATACAGGACAGAGGTGTGCAAGAAATACACTGCATTGGAGAGAGTCTGATGGAGACCTCGCAGCTCACATACAGCACTGCCCAGGAGTAAAATAAAACTTCACCCAGGCGTAGCCACACAGTAGTGGAGAATCAGGGTTCCTCCTTCCTCCACTCTGCAACACCCAGCAAAACAGAATTCCAAAAATCTCAGCCCTGTTAGAGGGGATCCACTTTTTCAACCATTTAAACACCAGCTATTTCAGTTTTCTTTGGGGCAGAGCTGGAACAGAGAAGGTACATCTAGAGGGAATTGAGAGGGATGAACAGGGAGTGATGGTGGAGAACTGTCCTGTGTCCCGTGCGTTGCCCAGCACTCACCTGTGCAGCGCGCCACCAGGGACCCAAAATGGTCACCGCACGTCAGCGGGTGAAATCCCACTGTCACCTGCATGGTGTGACCAGGGCCCAGAATTCCTTCGGCTGGAACCACGGAGAAAGGACTGCAACACAAAGAGAGGATCAGGACTTGGGGGGAATTCTGGCCATGACATTCTTTCTGCAGTGCAGGTCACTTCAGCTCACTTGGGCAAGCAGGGAGCAAACAAACTACGGCCAAGACAGACAGAACAGCCAGGATCAGAAACAGCTACTGACCCACTTCTGAGGAGATCCAGCCCTCAGAAGATCCTGTGGGATAAAACGACCTAATCTCCCCCATACTCTGCATCCAGCCTTCTGACTGCCAGCAATCCCATCAGAGAATGGTTTGTGAAAAGCACAGAGAGAGTTAAGAGCTATCTGCATGCATAACTTGACGCTGACTGCCTCAGGAATTTCTCATTTCCTGCTACCTATAAACTTCCTCTCAAGAGATGCAAATGTTAGGGCACTATCTCTCTTGTGAGATTACAGCCTAGGAATCAGACAGGGAGAAGGAACTTTCTCTTGAAGACCACGGAATAACTACTGTTGAATTTGCAGCGTGGCTCTTTGGTTTATTTTACCTTGAAAAGATCCTGAATTAGCACATTTTGTCAGCATTTCAATGAAAGCTGCTCTACAAAAAGGAGCAATCAAAACTCTGAAAGAGTGCAAATGCAGATTAGAGCAATACAGTGACATGGAAACAAGACCCAAAAGGAGGATGCCATTTACAATCTGAAGGATCCAATCCCAGCCATATGAAGCACCATTAGCAGGAGCACATCGAGGAGGCAGAACAGGAGGGTTTTGTGTATTTACCAGCAGTGCAGTCTGGGGCCCTGGGTTGTCATCCAGGCTGGTAACTGTTTGCTTGGCTCACCAGACAAACTCTGCGCAATGTGTTGGAAATAATTACGCAAATGTCTTGGTGCACTTTGGATGTAACAGGAGCAATTAGGATTGGTCACCAGGTGAACAGTTCTTGCCTGACAAACACAAGACTCCGTGCTTTGATGCTCAGGGACAGCTCAGGTGAAATGTGCTTCTGCCCAGAAGTTGCTGGGCTTTGTGCTCTTCCACAGCCCCACTGAGGAAACAAAAGTTCCTCAGTGCTTTGCTGGTGGTCAATCTGTGCACAGAAAGGGTGTTCTGGGGAGTTTGGTGATGAACTTATCACACACAAAAATATAGAGAACATCTGGCAAGCTGAATTTCATTCATGTCAGTAGTGACAGCTGATGAACTTGCTTCAGGTTCTGCTCACTAAGGACCTATTGCTGCAGTTATGGGCCTGACCTGCTCCATTACCACTAGTGAGAACATCACTAGTGGCTGATGGAGAAGCCTTGGGCCAGCAATGTTTATGTGCTGGATGTGAGACTTTGGGGAGAGAGGAGGAAAGACAAGGCCCCAGCAGCCCCGGAGCCCGATTACTGTACGAGCTCCCACATCTGCCCCGAGGGTGAGCCAGCACTGCTGCAGGTCTCTGCTGGGGCTTGGGGGATCGGTGCCTGGTGTGGGCAAGGCACAGGATTTTTTTCTTATTGTTTTGTCAGGAATTTTGCCAGAAAGAGAAGCTGCCAGTTAAGGGAGTCCCTGGCCACACTTCAGCACTCCCCTTCCCTTCCCTTCCCTTCCCTTCCCTTCCCTTCCCTTCCCTTCCCTTCCCTTCCCTTCCCTTCCCTTCCCTTCCCTTCCCTTCCCTTCCCTTCCCTTCCCTTCCCTTCCCTTCCCTTCCCTTCCCTTCCCTTCCCTTCCCTTCCCTTCCCTTCCCTTCCCTTCCCTTCCCTTCCCTTCCCTTCCCTTCCCTTCCCTTCCCTTCCCTTCCCTTCCCTTCCCTTCCCTTCCCTTCCCTTCCCTTCCCTTCCCTTCCCTTCCCTTCCCTTCCCTTCCCTTCCCACTCCTGCCCCATGTTACATACTCCTGCCCTCAGATGGCAGGATGTGAATAACACTCCTGGGAGTGACCTCAGGGGTTGCGTGAGAAAGAAGATATCTTCTTATTTTCAAATTACCAGGAGAAGAGGATCCAGCCAAGTTTCAGTTGTCAGGGCTGAAAAACTGAGTGCAAATCAGCCCTTGCATCTCCTACATCCCACCCCAGGCTGTACCCACCAGACTCCCCTGTTCCTGCTGGAGCAGTCATCTCTCATATAGACCTGGCTCCCCAAGACCCAAGGACACAAGCTCTACAGTTAAACTTAACTCCTCTGAATTTCAGTCAACATCACTAAGCTGTTCCCTGAGCCCACATATAAGAAGGACTGTGAAGGAGACATCCCTGACGCTATAATAACCAAATGAAAACCACTGCCAAGAGATGGGGCTGGCAGGATAAATTTTGGCCTTTTATGGCTTGATTAGAGCAATATAGTGAGTTAATTGTCAGCTGTTCCTTAAGATAGTTCTCATCCTGTTAGATCTACCCTTTCAATGAATCACTACTGCACCCGACAGGCAGAAAAGATAAGGTCATGGAGGGGTTTTAATAGGTCTTCTTCGGCTTTTTAACTAGTCCATTTGTATGTTTGTTTCCTTGTATGGCATCTAAAGACAACTCCAGATCTCCCAATGGCCCCTTGCAATCCCCGGACACTGGTCTTGCTTTGAGCAGCGTATTTGCTCGGACAATTTCCAGAGGTCCCCTCTAGAGAAAGTTATTCTATACTTTTATCTTCTAAATCAGTCCAATTGCTTTTCACATAGTCACTAAATGTCTCATGTTTCTAATACACCTGTGCCTATGCCTATGGGCATGTGGTGTATTGATAGGCCTTGGAGGAGCTTGACATTTATGAAAGTTCCCAATGAAGAATTCATGATCTTTTGGCAAACATTTAACACAAACCAAAATGAAAAAACAGCAGAAACACAGGAACTTCAGAATATGTAAAATGAGATCTCAATGAAAGGGGGGACGACCTTATTCAGAGATTTAAAGCACGTGTTTGAAATTTTAAACCGGCTTTCAAAGGTTCATCGTGGAACAGAAGAGGGGACTGATGCCCTCAGCTGACAAGGGAAATCAGATCAGCTTTAAGTAACAGGAACTGCACCGGCTGCCTGCAACACAGCTCATGTTGGGCATCTGATGCAGGCACCACTGGAAAGCCATGTGCCTGTGTCCTCCCAGAGAATGGGTCTGTTTGGCTGACAGTGGTGAGTACCCATTTCAGAAGCTGCTTGTGCTCAGGAGGGCGCAAGCCAGCAACTAACATGTTCCAGCACCCCCCAGGAAATCTGGGGCAGAGAAAGCTCAAAGGCTGCATCCTGCTAAGAACACTGAAAGCAAGAGCAGATGTCATCCATCCTGCCCATTTCCAGCCGGCGACGCAGGGCAGCAGCTCCCATGCTCTGGTTCCTTTTGTTGTTCTTTCCCAACTCTGTTATCCCCCAAAGGTGTTTTGCACAAGGACAGATGAGCTGCCTCACCTCTCGGTGCCCAGCTGGTAATGAGCTGCCACACTACCACAATTCTGAATCAGCAGACTCTTGCGGGTGCTGCCCTTGACCGGACACTTTGAGAAGTCCAGCTCGTCTGGGAAGTCCAGGATAGCTCGGGCAGGGATGGCCCGAATTGGCACAACTATCCTTTCCTCTCCACTGACGCAGACGAGCTCATGGGAATAAACCTGCAGGAAAAGAAACTGTCTCAGCACAGGTCATTTGGTGCCATCTCCATGGCAGAAGAAAAGCCATTTCCTATATCCCTTCAAGGGTATCAATTTACCTATTCCACCCCCAAATGAACAATAAGTTCTACTAATATCTCACATTTTAAAGGCAGCAGTGCACTTTGCAAAACCTATCTCAGTGGCATTAAGCTCTTGTGTCACTTGGGTCATACAGACAAGTGCCCAGGGCCACCATAATTTTTACTCTCAATTTTAATGATGTTAAATAATTCCTAAGTCCCTTCTAAGGAACATGGAGCTAGGGAACACAGGACATTCCTCCTTAGGTTACTATATTCCCACGGATTGAGAATAGGACAAAGTGTTAAACTGAATCTAAGCAGCAAAAGGAAACTGAGAGAACAGCTGCACCCAAAGAGATCCTGGACCTCTGGCCTGGTGTAGAAATATCTGTTTGCTCAGAACTCCCCTCTAATTTTGCCTCTCCAACCAAGTCACGAGAAGAACAGTGCTAAGAGGTAGCAGGATGCTGTTGCAAAGAGCCTCTCTTTGTTTCCCTGCAAGGCCTCCTCCCTTCCATGCCATGTCCTAAACCCCTCTGTATGAACGAGCCTCCAGATCACAGCGCTGAGAGCAGACTTGCCAGGGCCTCGGCACTGGTGTTCAAACTTGCACGCAAAAGCACAATTGGCATGGAATGGGCGCCAGCTGACAGAGCAGCCACAGTGACAGGCATGAAGACAGAGCCGCAGCAGTGTCGCTGCCACCGGCTCTGGGCCCACAGGTCTGCCTGCCTGCAGGCTGTACCTGCCCTACACGAGCTCTTTCAGGCAGGTGTCCAAGTCCCCTGCAGCTCACCAAGCTCCTGCTGACTAAGGGCACCTAGAGCTCAGTGTGCCTGTGCCAGGCTGGGCCCACGGGCACAGCACATCCTCTGCCCTGGCCTTGCAGCCGTGTCATGGTCAGCTGTGCTCTGGGACAGCACAGCCGCAAGGCTGGAGAACAGAGGGTGTGAAAAAGCACCGTCCTTGCTCCAGCCCCGGGTGAGGCAGGGAAGCTGTTGCCCGTCAGGAAGGCGGAAAGCTCTCTGACCTCTTTGTTCCTCTAGTACTTTGCAGAATAACGAAACCCCTTCCACTATACCTAGAGATGGCCAGACATCTATCAACACCCCTCTACCGTTTGCCTACTGTTCCCTGGGCATCTTTCTTCCCTTGGGAATGCTCAGAGGAATGTGCAGCGAGGGGAAGCAGGGCCTGTCAGGCCTGGGTGCAGGGCCTGACAGCACATGCCAAGCTGGGACTGGCTGCAGGCTGCCTGCCCACGGCCTGGAGCCAAGCTCACAGCATGGGCTGTACCCAGAGTGCAGGGACAACAATGGCTTTGGAGATAATTCTGTGTTTTGGCTCCTCCAGTCTCACCTTGTTCTCGTCAGGAGTGAAGTGGACGTGCACATCGGTAATGGCGCCTCCTGGCACGGCACGGCATGCATCACTGGGGCCCGCCAGCTGGAAGTAAGGTGAGCTCTCCATGGAGACCTGCACCCCCTGAAGATTCTGCAGGAAAGACATGGAACCATGATTTTGCCACTTGAGGAAACAGGACAAGAGGAGACCTGTCCATGCCCTGGTGACGTCCTTCCTTGACCCCTTTTCCAAAGCCCTTTCTGCTGTGGAGGTACAGGCACAGAATTCCCAAGGGTGAACTTGAATCCCTTCTGTCTGGCTCCAGCATTTTGGCCAGGGGCAGTAGGGCAGTGCCTGGTGGGAAGGAAGGGCCGAGCAGGTCAGCACCGGCAGGATGGAGACAAGAGCACCTGAACCAAATCATCTGCATATTCAACAGGGCCAAAAACCTGCTGATTTCTGCCTGCACACAGCTATGCAGTCGTGTTCCACGGAGGGAATGGGCTACCTGAAAGCATAACAGCACATTCTCCTGCGGGGAAGAAGAAATTCCTTTCTAGCAGGTCAGCTTTGGATAGGGCAGTTCTGGGGGATACAGTCATGCAGGCAGAGCAGCAAGAGAGGAGACCAAACACTGTGGCCTTACTGGGAACAAAAGCAAACCTGAAAAGCAAAAGAAGGAACACAGCAATCCCTAAAAAAGGGAGATGACAAAGAGAATTTAAAGCGCCAGTAAAGCAGCAAGGAAGAATCATCAACTGATTACAGCAATCACCTCCCCGAAAGTGATGGAAACACAGACAGGTTGTGCCTGTTGACTGTGGGCTTCAAAGGCATTTTCCTCCTGGAGAAACCTTGCAATTCTTTAGGGGAATGGTCTCTCGCCTTTTGACCCTTCTGGAATTTCCTCCCTACATGTCCACACCTAATTGGCTGAATGCCAGGACCCTCCCAAAATAGGAGACTAGATAAGACCCCTGGATTTCTTTGTTCTCTCTCTTTTGGCCCCTGGACCCCTTTGAGGAATAAACGACTTGGAATAATCTGGGGGTAAGAGCCTCTTTTGAAATCTTTTGTCCTGTCCCTTCGGAGATATTCCTCCAAAGCCTCTCCAGAGCTAGCCCTGGGGAGGGGGGCCGGGCCTGCGGGGGGAATATTTCAAAACATGACCAGCACTGACTCACAGTGTGGTTTCAGTATTAAAAGCCAACCTTGGCTCTCCAGGGGTTCTTGCTGCCTGTGCAGGCAAGCTGGGCTGCTGGGCATTCCCGCTTGCAGCCAGCAGGCCAAGTTCTGCTCTCTGGGATACACAGACACAGCAAACATGCATTTTCAACACATAGATATCAACCCCTGAGCACCAAAATGCTCTCAAAAAGTCTAAACCAGATGATTTTGAGTCCTTCCTGTCTCTTCCCACCAGCCCACTCTTGGCACAAGCCTCATTTAAGAAAATGTTTCCCTGACTGAAATTCAAATGGTCTCAGTTTTCCCCTTTAGAGTCCAACACGACTGCTGACGTTTTTCAACTTTTTCCCTCTCAGCTCTCTTGGGAAACTGCAAAACAGGAGCACATGGCTTTGGATGTTCTGTGGTTCTCCGAGGGGAAAGCAGAGCACCATGCTGCTTTTGGAAAACCTGAGCAGAGCTGGATGAAGCTTAGCAGGAGCCTGAAGTGGCACCTAAAGGCCTCCTACTGCTTCTGCTACATCAATCTGATTCCAGGGCTGTTTCAGAACATTTCCTGCCGTGCCAGTGCCACTAATGATAGTGATTCCAGCAGAAAGCGTAGACGACTCAGCCCCTGAGCTTTGACTGTGAGCTGCACAAAGGGAGCCAAACAGGCTCATTTCCCCAGGCAAATGTCAAGGGACTGTGGAACGAGCCCAGGGGAGGGGATCTGATGCTTCCCCAGCTCAGCCCGTGGTGGGGACCTCACCTGCGCCTTGCGGGAGAAGCCTGGCAGCACCAAGTCCACAGACTCTCCTGGCTTCAGGTCCATTGACAGCGGCTCCAGCCCAAACACGGGGGCCGTACGTTTGCGCCTCTGGGAATCACGTTTGGCCTTGGGGCTACTGTGGGCTGAGGTGCTCTGGCCCTCCTTCCCAGCTGGCCTGTTACATTCCACCTTCCAGAAGAGCTGATGGAAGTGGTGGCCCCCATCTGTTAGTCTGAACTGATGAGCACAGGGAAGGAGGCTAGAAGAGAAACCAGAATGGAAAATAGTATGGGAGAAGCTATTGTCCTGGTCATCAGATTGCTCCCAATGAGGATTCTGAGCTGTTAATAGCTTGGAGACCGTCTTCATTTGCAGCTCTTAATGTGGACCGGGAACAGTGTCTGATAAGCTGCCCTTCTGATGTCGTTATTGCAAGGAGGAATATGTTTCTAATGGTAATGTAGCATTTTCCAGGCCAGGCTAACAGGATCTGGTGTTTTCCTCCAAAATGTGTGTTCTGGGGTGATTCATACTGTTACTGTATTTTGCATTAATCTGCACCCGAAACTGTTATTGAATCTTTGAGATCCTGCACCTGAGGCCCTTGTGTGCGGGGGTATGATTGCAGGCATTTTTAAAAGCCAGCGCGGAGGAAGTTTCTGGACGATCCCAGCAAGCTGCTAGAAATCATCTGTCTGCTCTAGGAGAGGAAACCAGGGGAGCAGGGGCTCTCTCGTTCATAGAAGCTTTGGTTTTGCACTGGTGGTCATTTGTAGAAACTTCATTTCGCAATCAGAAACTGTTTTGAAGTGAACTTTGCAAACTCTGCTGGCAACGGAAAAATGAGCAAGGTCCTGTGTAGAAGTGTACCTCACCTGGTAGGGTTTGCAGCCCCACAGTGGCAAGGAGGCTTCCATTTAAGGGAAGGATTTGGGTTCCATTCTTTGTTTCACTCATGAGGTAAAAACCAGAGGTTTTGATACCTTTTTTGGCCTTGTGCCAGGACGGACGCAGCCCTTGGATCTTTGAGACTGTGCCTCAAGCCCTGTTCCTATTTCTATTGGGCAGGATGCCAAGAATCCGGCCTGGATTGTTACATGCTTAAGAGAATAGACCAAGATCCTCAGGGCATTTTTGGGGTGTTGTAGCAAGTGCAAAGGTCCTCCTTGCACTCGGCACAGCTTTTTCTCTTTTTTCTGCATGGCTTCTTATTTTCACCTTAATTAAAACAGTTTTGCTTTTCAAACACCTCTGATCATGCTGCCTCGCTAATATTTTAGGCCATCCTGAGGCTGCCGGTCAAACCCAGAGGTGATGCACCTGAGAGGGCACCCTAACATTCTGGCCTCCCGCACAAGCATCAGTCCTGGGCAGGCAGGGCAGCAGCAGAGCCCACGAGCAGCGTGAGGAAGCGTTGGCAGCGGCACTGCAGGCCCCACACAAACCAGCAAGTTTCCATCTGCCTCTGGAACTGCTCTGCGGGCTCCTGCCTTCCCAGGGGGATTGTCACCCTCCCGTCTCTTTGTTCCCAGGGCCCCTGCTTGCCTGGCAGGTGCCATTTTGGAAGGGAAGGGTGCGATGCCATCTTCCCTTGGTCCCGCAGCCACACGGAGGGCCCGCCTCATCCAGGCGCCATTTTGGGAACCTTTTGTTCTGGGGGAGCCTGCGAGATCATTACTTGACCAAGTGAGGACATAGATGTGTTAGAACTGAAGGCAATTCAGTGGCAATTGAGCAACTGGTTTCTCTTTCAGTGGTTTTTGAGGGTACCTAGCAACGCTCAACTGGCCATCACATGTCTCTAAAGGTATCTCTGCCTTCAGGGAAGGAGTCAGGGTCTTTGAACACTGAAGAAGATCGTGCCTGAAGGACTACAGCAAAACTGCTCCTTGTTGAGACAGAAGGAGAGGTGGGAGTGGGAGATCTCCTACCTGAATTGGTATCCCAAGTTGAGCTCCGGGGCAAATGGTTTGTCTGTGACAATTGTGGTGCCAGTGCCAAAAGCCAGGAGGGTGGAGGTGGTCCAAAGTCTGTTCCCAATGAACAGCTGGAGAGCATCAGCAAAAACCCCAGTGTCATCCAGGGTTGCTGTGACAGTCACATGAACATCACCCCTGGCGGGGATCACTCCTTCCCTGGGTTCAATAACATAGCAGTGAGGTTTACAAGCCTGTAAGACACGCATAATGTGCATTTAGGATGGAAACCATACACCCTGGTCTCTTATGGGGTGTAAGAAAAGGAGAAGACTAAAGAGGGGAGGATAAAAATCCTAAAGGCCTAATTTCCCTAAATTTAAGCTGCAGTATTGGGGAACAGCAGAGCTTACACAACCTGTATTTTCCCCTCCTTTAACAGACTCTCACCTAATTAACCCAGTTTTGCCCAACCCAAGGGACGCTTATCCTCAGGAGAGTGTTCCTTCCCCAGTCCTTCTCTGGAGTGTGTGCCAAGGAAAGCTGCTTTCTCTCTCCTGGCTTCTCACAAAGGCTCAGGGCCAGAGGAAGTCATGACGGCTCAAATCCCACTCCAGAAACCACACAGCTGGAGGACACTGCTGAGAGCCTGAAGAATATCTCCGCAAAACCAGTTGAGCAAAACCCCAACACCAAACTATCCTTTCCCAAGAGGCCATCAATGCTTTTCAACGTCCCCTAAAGGACCGAGGCCCTCACTTCCCACTGATCATCCGCTGTAGAGAGGTGCCCCAGGGCCTTCTGCTTTGGAAAAGTCACCTCTAAATGGTTATGGCAGAGCAGGAAAGAAGGAAGCAGAGGGAAAACTGGATGACATGTGCTCAGTGGGCATGGCCCACTCTTCCTAAGAACTCGTGTCCTCTGGTTTCTCATGGGCTTCACAGATTGGCCAAGAGAGCTGGAAGCTGCCCAAAGGAGGGAGGAAAGGCCCCGCACCAGCACAGCTGTACAGACACAGCTCTGCAGGTCCAGCCCTGGAACGAGCACGTGAAGCCCATCCTTTACACACCAGGCCCACCCAGCCAAGGTGCATTGCTCCCTGAAGAGGTGGAAGGCAGAATTTCATTGTGTAGTTCGAGAAAGCTGTCCTGGAAAAATCCCTCACTTTAAGGTTACATTTATCCCCCAAACTGCAGGAAAAGCAGCAAGAGGAAAAATCATGCCCCTCCTCCTTGGCTCAGGAGGCTGTGGCTGGACTTTCCCACATGGCCTGATGCTTTATCCACAGACACAAACAAGTCCACAGGATCAGGTTTTAACCAGCTCCAAGTTCAACACACCCAGCATGGAGAAGAACAGACCTCAAGCCCCTCAGAGATCTCCCCCTCCAGCAGACATCCCACCCAGCCCCAGGCCCAGCCTACAAGCCCTTCCTGGCTGCAGCAGCCCTGCTCTCCCTGCCAGGGGAGCAGCCCCAGCTCCTCTGCCCTATGCAGCCTTCACATATTAAACAGCCATTCTCTGCAGCCGGTCCCCAAAGATGCTCTTCAAAGGCACAGAGACCACAGGCTGGGGGGGTGCACAACCCCCACACATGTCTTTGTGTGGACAGCCCAACTGGCCTGACCCACAGCAGGTGTGAAAATTGCCTCCCCACCAGCAGTCTGAGGACAGACCTCACACCCTCTTCTCTACCATGAACAGCAGTTTGGCACAAAGCAAATGTAGATGGCACAGGGAAAGCACAGGGAAACCCATGCTCTCCGAGGAGCAAAGGACCACAGGT
The DNA here is from genome assembly GCF_029207755.1 of Chamaea fasciata. Lineage (NCBI taxonomy): Eukaryota > Metazoa > Chordata > Aves > Passeriformes > Sylviidae > Chamaea > Chamaea fasciata. The sequence goes on along the minus strand of NW_027094097.1, from coordinate 21,087,537 downwards.
TTCTCTTGATCTCAGAGCTCAAAAACCGTGACACACACAGCTAAAGACCTTCCATAAAATTATGGGAGAACTCGTCAACACAATCCAGACGAATTTCTGCTCCAACATCTCTGCACCTGATTTCACTGAGGAGTGCCCCAGCTAAAACCACTCCAGAGCCAGGTTCCTTTTGCCTCACCCAGATGGAATCTTGGAATATCTTGCTTCCTCTCACACAGGCCGATGCATATAAAAACCACGTCATGGCAGCTTGTAATGTCAACCAGTCAATTTCCCTGGAAAACGGCCCCACAGATACTTACAATCTCTAGCCTGAAGTCTAAATCGACGAGACCTTCGTTGAAGAGGCCAAAAGCTTGTGAATTAGGCCTTAGCACTGGGATCCTGCCGAACTCTATCAGCCTTGGACTTATGTAGACTGCTGACAGCCGTCCAAGGCTCTGTAGTTCTGTTCTCTGTTACAGAAAGCAGGCAAGAAAGAGTAAAAAAAAAAAATCAAACCCAAACAGGGAAACCTAAAAAAGCTTAAACAGCTCAACCCAGCTCAAGTTATTTCTTTAGGGACAGCTACCATTCTCCAGCTGAATTCCTGGGATTTTGGGGGGAAAAAAATAAAGCTTATGTATTCACCTCCAAATTGAAAAGGATTAAGTAAAGAGAAACTTTCAAACTACAAATTATTGGTCCAAAGGTAGAAGCTTTGCAAGAAATCTCTAGTTAAGATCAGGCTGACAGTTAAACAACTGGTTCTTCGGGTGGGGAGAAACTCTTCTCTTTAGGTAAGCAATCTGATAGTTGAAAGCAAGTGCTCAGTCAAACTTCAGGCTCCCTGGCACAGCCTGCACTGCCTGTCCTCCCTGTTGACTGGTTTACATGCAGTGCCACAATGGCCCAGGTTCAGATGTTTGGTGCCATCCAGGGAATTTGGCATCACCATTTCCATGTTTTAATGTAAGCTTAAATCCTTGCAACTACTCTTCAGATGCCAGCTTTCCTTTCTTTTACAGAAAGCCCAAGGTTCCCAGAAATCTTCTGACATCCTCTTTTGTGCTGAGAGGTAACATTTTAAAAAAGATGTTTCCAAAGTTAAGAGCATTTTAAAGAGTAATTAAAATGATCCTCAATTCCAGCTTAGATGAACTACCTTCTGGGTCAGACACTGACATTGCCACCTATAAGGCACGAGCTGTTTATGCCACCTGCCCCTGCTGTCCTTCTCCACAGCAGCCTGTGCCTCTTTTCCCCGGAAGAATCCCCGCACACTGTGCACCCTGCCAGGACCAGTTGCACGAAGGCACACACCTCCCCTTGCACTCACCAGTGGGTTTCTTGCATCCCCAAACACGCCGGTACAAACACTGGTGCAACGCTTGCCCAATCTTTGGATTTCAACTGTAACTGGAATCTCTGCAGCGCTCCGAGGCTGGAGAATCCCACAGGGTCTGGGGCTGGAGTAGAGCACAGGAGAGTCCTCCTCGGGTTCCTAGAAGGGACAGAATCAAATCCAGCTTCAGAGGGACCTCTGAAGAAACTTCAAACTCCTTAACATCCATCCCAACAGCAACTTACACACATTTTTAAAAATCCCCAGGACAAAGGTAAAAGGCACAAACAAGATCCAAGAATTGTAGGCTTAGCATTCTCAGGGGGTTCTGCAAGGAGGCTGCCAGCACAAGCACTGGTGTCTGTGGATGCAGCAGCTTTTCACAACCCTCGAAGATCTCCCACAAGAAAACACCCTGAAGACTAGAACGTAAGCCCTTTCCTCAAGAGATTAAACTGCATCCTAAAGCTAACATTCAGGTAGGATCCTGTTCTCAGCAGATCTTTAAGACTGAATAGGAACCGGCAAGGTCTTATCCAAACCCTCTTCCCCCCTAATAATCTCCACAATAATATTTCAGAGGAGGAGGTGGATGCGATGCCAAACCTGGGGAATAAGCCCGTAGCAGCCAGGAAGGTGGGTGTTATTCCAAATGAAGAACTTCCTCACGAACGGCGCCTTCAGGTCGCACTCATGGATCCCCCGGTTTTGGGGGTACACTTGCAGCTCAGGAACGAAACATCTGGGCAAAGAGATGACCCCAAGGGAATCAGAGATACTGAGAGAATGGAGAACGTTTACCCCCAAAGATTGTGAAATGGAGCACAACACCTTTGTCACTGTCAAATACACATTTAACAGGCCTACGGTGAAAAATTGCCTTTAAAGTCCTCCCACTCAAACATGTCTTGTCGAGGAGGGGCAAAACCTGAGAGGCAGCACCCAGAGGCTGCCAAGTGCCCCAGGCAGAGCACTTGGTCCCACAGCTGCCTCAGCCCCTCCTTCGCCCAAGAAGGTTTGCAAGAACTCCTGGAACAGTCCCAGTGATCCATGAGCTCTGGGGGAGCCTTCCCAACAGGGATCAGTGCTCAGTAAGGCTCCAGGAACACACGACTCTAGTGTCTCAGTAAAAAGGACTCCCTTCTCTCCCATGGTGCTGTTACCCTGCCTGAGAACTCAGCTGTTTGCCCCAGCCTTGGAGGGCATGAGACATCACCTGCCCCACAGAGTGGGAGATCACTCCCTCCCAGTTCCTACAACTCCCCTGGTCCTTCACTCCACAGGTCCAAATACTGACTGTCCCCAATTGCACTTGCTTTTCAAACATGGCAGCCCAGGCACTGACGAGATGGCTCTGCCTGGGAGTGGGAACAGCACCAGGGAATTGCATCCCTCTTGTCATTAAACTGACACCTAGAGCAGCACAGCAGGATGGAATTCTGCTGGAGCAAGAACAACTTTTGCTTTAAGCCTGAGAACATCAAAGCTCAAAACAGGAAGCAGAGAGAAGGGGAAAAAGTAGAGCTGACCTGCCACATCAAGGACTGATTTCCCCTCTGAAGATCCTGCCCTCACCTCTCTTGCTGTGAGCCACTTCCCCACTGTCACGTGCCCTCGTTAACAGAACCAGACCCTGACCCTCAGCAGACTGCTTGGTGTGCCCCAAGCCAACGCGGGCTGGTTGCAACCCAGCACAACTCCACCTCTTGCAGGAAGAAGGCGAGGAGGCCCTTGGGAAATTTGCTTCACCTCAAGCACCAGGTCAATAAATGATATCATTCCTGGTCCCTTTAGAAAACGACCCAGGACCACGCTGGGCTGTCAGCAGGGCTGCTTTTCACCACAGGCTGCTTTTCAAGCACTGCTGTTCTCATGTCCAGCTGGGCAGAACATGAGGTCATTAAACAACACGTCTCCTTGGGAGCTGCAGCCAGCACATCCTGTGCAAGGCAGCGCGCTGGGGGAGGCCAGGGAAGTGCTGGTACCTGGCCTTGATGATCAGTGATGCCACTCCCTTGCCAAACCACTCCAGGTCCACCAGCAATTTCCGGTTGTATTCCGTCACAGTGTTGGAACACAGGGTCACCTGGTGGAAGAGAAGAGCAGTAAATTCTTCTTTACAAAAGCTCATGACTCACGTGTGATGTCCTCCAGTTTTTGTGGTAAGAAAAGGGAGGATTTTGCCTTAATTCTTCTGCCGCTCCACGTGTAGAGCAGTCTCTAAGAGTGACAAAAGCCTTCTGGCAAATACCAGATTTGTTAAGCACACCTTGCTATCAGGGCATAGGTCAGCTAAATTAAAACATTAGACTAAAGCTCTGTGCAGCACTGTGTTCAAATTAAGGGGCAAATTTTCATCTGACTACAATGACATAAATGCAGTGGAAATCTGCTGACTTGAACAGAATGAGTTCAGCTTTACAGCAGGAAGCTGAAGACAAAGCGTGGGCCAGCAGGTGCTGGGCAGTTCATGGCCGCAGAGTTTTTTGCCTTCACTGGAGATCCCTGCAGTGAACACAAATCATTCTACTCCCCAGGACAGGAGAAATGAGACCAAGAAGAAAAGCAAACTGCTTTATATAATGACATCTCTCTAACAGCCACCTTTGGTCCTCGTCCGTCCTCTGCCCACTTGCAATCAAAGACATTGCTCTCAAAAACACCAAAATGCCTTCAGTACTTGACCATTATGGGACATGATTTCAGCTTGTGATTTTGGAAACAAATCAGTGCTCCTTCAGGAACGTCCCGAGTAACCCAGCTCACAGAGGCCCCACGCCAGTGCAGATCCTCGCTCACACGATGATCAGAGCTGGCATCAGAGCTAAAGCCCTCCCACACTCCCGTGAAGCTTCAGACCCGCTGCTGAAGTGTGTGTGGCTGGACTCTTCCCATACCTCGATATCCTGGTGTTCCTGGGATTGGAGGGTCCTTTCGCTGGGGTTCAGTGTAAACTCCCTTGGCTTCACAGAAAAATGAATTCCCTCCCTCCAGGAGGGCTCACTGTCGCTGAGTATTTGCTCAAAGCTGCTAACAGCAGGCTGAGTGCCATCGTCCGACACCGCGAGGTGTTAGTGAGGCGACAGGTCTTGGTGTAGGGAAAGCCTAGGAAAAGGACACAAATATCCATTTAGGCACCAGTTATGTCGTGACTCCCGGTGGGAATACCCTGGTAGCATGAAAGCGTGATTGGAGTTTAGCTCTTTATTATCTGAACTACAGATTACTGAGAAGCTGCAAGAGGAATTAGTCGTCACTTAGTTCCCTTTAACACTGATTCCAGACTGTAGCCTTGAAAATGCCTGCTCTTAGCCCTGCTCAACACTGCAAGCTTCTCTCTTTCTGATGGGGAGAAGCTCCCTCACCTGCCCCAAACCAGCACCAGTTATTTCTCCCTGATGACTGTGCACCCAGACCAAGCATTTCCTCTGAAAATTCAAACTGTAAAATTCCCTGTTAAGTCTGCCAACACTCCTACCCTTTTCAAGATACATAAAGAGTGAGTCGCCATTGAGAAGAAGCTACAGCAGAAGAAAGTGAGGATGGAATCAGGAACTAGAACGTGATGCAAAGCACCCTAATGCAGTTTCTCTCTGCAGAATTCTTAAGGCGTCTTTTGGTTTGGGCCAAACAGACTGGGCATGTGACAGCTCAGAGCCCACTCAGCTGGAGGCAAACCCGAGCCTTGACCCAACAAGTGGGGACATCGCACCCATACTACTCACTGTGATTGCTGCCTGCAAGGGTTTACCCCACCTTAACTCTGAGATTTGCTTTCCATATTGGAAAGCCAGAGATAGTGCCACGCATGGTGGGGATGTCCTGCAGAGCCCGGACACCAGCCACAACCCGCTCTGCAGTGGACTGGCTGGCCAGCTCTGTGGGGAGGAGACTTCTCCCCAGGCCTGCTCACCAAGAGTCATTTGAACACAGGTGGGGGAAAAAAACAACTGCAGGCGCAGCCCAGAGCTTCTCTGTGCCCATCAACAGTAATCACTGCCGGCTCCAGCAGTGACTCCAGCAGGGAGGCAAGAGAAGCACAAAAGGGACAAACACAGATGTCAAAACCTCAAATGAGACTGAGGTCACCACATGCAGACAACAGTCAACAACAGTTAAAAAGAAGCAAAGATACAACAGCTGCCTTCAGCTGAAGAGACCTTAGGAATGCGTTTCTACCTGTTGCCTTTCTTGTTTCATTTATTCAAAAGGCAACTTAACAAATGCCTCAGTGGTGATGCAGGGTGGCGAAGAATCAGATCAGGAGAGGCAATTAGTTTTCTTAAAACGTTCAACAACTTCATTGTTATGAGTTTAGGTTTCGTAGTGAATTTTGGCCTCAGTCTGGGAAGGGAAATACAGGGGGTTTGGGGTGGTCTCGGCTGTGCGGGTGGGCTTTTCCATCCGGGGCTCTTTGGGAGCTGTGCCGTGATGCCGCGGGCGGTTGTGAAGTCGGAGCCGAGGTTTGCAGGGGGCAGACCTTTCCGTCCTTCCGCCGGGGCTCGGGAAGGTCGGCAGCGTGCTGCTGCGGGACGTCGTGCGCTTGACGCCGGGCTCAGCACCGTGATCGAACCTGCCCGCCGTCCCCGCTTCTGCCTGCTCCCGATTGCCAGTGCCCACATCTCCTGCTGCCCGTAGTTTGCAAAAGCAGCGATTTCCTCCTTCCCTCCCTGCCCGTGCCGGCTGGGAGGGAAATCACTGCCCTGCCAGAGCCCACCGCTCCTCCAGCCTGTGATCATAACCACACCAAAGGGGAAAACAGGACTCGGCGGGTTGGAAACTTCTGGCATTGCGTTGTTGTCTGTGCTGTCCGGATATACTCTAGTAACGAACTGCTATTCCTTTTCCATATTTTTGCCTGGAAGCCCTGTAATTTCAAAGGTACAGTAATTTGGAGAGAGGAGGGTCATCATTCCATTCCGTGAAGATTGCCACCTTCCTTGGCAGAATCTGTCTTTTAAACCAGGACAGAGACACCAGAAAATACTTGCTCCTATTTGATCCCACAATGGCAAAATGCTACCTGAGGCACCTGCAGTTCACACCCTGAAGAGGCTGTTGTGGCAGAACATGAGCAGTGCTGGATGCTTTTACGTTCAAGTGCTCCATTTTGGAGCACACAGATCCCTCCCGCTGTGTCCCAGCGCAGGGAACACTCACCAAAGGAGATGTCACCGAAGTCGAGCTCATCGGTGTCGAAGTGTAAAGTCGGCCCGACGACACACCCCCTGCGATGACAGGGACACAGGAGGAAATGGCTGCGTTAAAGGGAATTGCAAAGCCTCCGGCTGTCGTGGCTTGGGGGCACAAAACCTGGTGTCAGGGGCATCGTGGGTTTCAAATCAACACACCACCATGTGCTCAGCACAGTGTCCATGTGCACAGGAGGCAGCTAAAGCCAAGAGGCCAGCAGCCCACAGCCACTGATGGGGCTTTGGACGCAGGGCAGGCAGGAAAAGCCCCCAAGTTGCCGGTGGTCCCATGGGGGACCCTGAACACCTACCCAGATGTGTCTCCGTGCCTCAGTTTCCCCATCTGTAATGGGATGGACATAAAGGTGTCCCCACAAACTTCTGTAACCAGCCTTTCCAGCCACAGGTTCCCTGCTTTGCTACTTGGCTGTAACTGGTCTTCCCATGGAGGAGCTTTCTCAGGAGATTTTGACCCACACAATCATTACAGACAGAGTTTTGAGACATGAAGCCAGGGGAGCCCCAAACATCCTCCAAAAAGAGCATTAACAGTTCTACACAGTAGACAGATGAATCCTAGAGGAAAGGACCAGCTTGTCACTAGTGCACCAGCTGGCACAGCCAGGAGCAATAGCTTAAACAACCAAACATGGGTGTCCTGAATCTACCACACCTCCTCCCCTGGCCTTGAACTCAGCAGACAGGCACTAAAAGTCACCAACATCCACTGAAGGCAGCACTTGAAGCTGCCCAACACGAGTTTATTTCATGGTTGACGCCAATCAATGCGCACCCTGCCTTTTGGTTAAAAGTCAAGGACCAGTGAACTGTGTCTTCTACTGTGTTCACAGGACTGCCCCTGGCTCCGCTCTACACATCTCAACAAGAGACACCTTCTCTTGCTCAAGGAGAAAGCTGCTTATGGAATAACATCCCACGCATGACCAGTTTGGGGGAGGGACAGAGGAGAATCAATTATTTGATGGTGAAAGGTTCCCTCTTGATTTCCAAAATAAAAATAGCAGCACTTTTTCTCCAAAAGCAAAGCCAGTGTAGTTGTTTCTCTACTATGGGCAGACCTAGTCAACACTGTTCTCCTGCTAAGTAATAAGTTTCATGTTCTTTTTAATCCATCTCCCTTATCTTATTGGTATAATCAACTGCAGATTGCTTTCATTTCTTTATTGCCCTGATCCAGTGCCTCCCAACAGCAGCAGCCTAGCTCCAAAGCTCCAGAGCAGCCAGCATCAGCTTTCCTGCTTACACTACGTTATCCTACCAGCACACGCCTCAGGCTAGCAGGGACAAGCCCTCATGCTGCTGTGGTCCTGAGGACTGAGCTCTGCCTCCCCCATCATCACCCCTTCTCCCTTCTGCAGGGCCAGGATTATGGGATGAAGCCCATGTCCTTGGGACGGTTCCTGCTGCACAGTTCCCTGTCTCCCACATCAGCCTTTTCCTGGCTGTGGAAAGGAGGTAGCAGAGCACTCTGCACAGGAGCTCGGAGCACAGCCTGCCTCCATGCATGGCCATGAGAGGTGAGCTGAGGCTGCTGCTGCCCGTTTGGGATGGATTATTAACAGAAGTTTTTCAAAACACTGCTGCTGGTGGAGAATCACCCAGGCTGGCCCATCTCCAAAGCCCTGGGGGCCTTGCTGGGTGCTCAGGGGGGACATCCCAGAGCAGCTACTGCCCAAAGCTGATCCATGCCACTGCCTGCCATGGCCCAAGGCAGAGGGACATCCCTGCAGGGAGGAGTCATTCCAGCTCCTGGGTACCACACGGGGCAGCAGGCACCCCCACACTAAGGCAATGCCAGGATCAGAGCAGAGATTGAGACTTCAGGAAACATCTTTTTTCTCTGCCCGACCCCAAAATGAGGTAGGTGGGGGATGTCCCAGAGACAGCTACAGATGTGCCCACCCAGAGTAAGCTCCCAGAGTCCTTACTCGATGGTCAGGATCACAGGCGTAGGAGATCCAGCCACACGGAACTGGAATGGTTCCTCAAACCGCCCCAACACGGCGGCATCCAAGGAGATCTGAATAGTCTGGATCCCACCTGGTGCAATGAGGCCCTCCTCGGGTACAAACTTGAAGCAGCAGCCCACTTCCGTGTTTGAAGGGATATAGGTGAAGGGAGCATCAAGAACTCCTTTGTTCATCAGTTTCACCTGCAGCAGCAAGAAAACAAAATGCAAGTACACGTGAAATCTTCCCTTCTTGGGAGTCATTTTCTAATGGCGCAATTAACACCCAGAAAAGGCAGAAGATGCTTTGTGCTGCTGGACGGCAGAAGTCAAAAAAATACAACAGGACAAGTTCTGCCTTTGGGTTTTCATGCGAAGCTCACATAACTCCACATAACTGGAGTCACCCTGGGGTTACCCCACGGACACAGAGCAGTCCACCTCTGGTCAGTAGCACCAAGCTCATTCAGACCTGGCCCTGAGAGCAACGTGGGGTGATTGCAGCTGCGTAGTGAATCACCACAGAGCTGCTGCTGCCCCAGTCAGCGCAGCTCCAGCAGTACCGTATCTACGCATTTACCTTTTCCCATACCGTGAAAACAATACACTGAGAAGGAGGCATCAACACCAAAATGTACAGACAGCGCCATCTTTTGGTAAGAAAACTCAACGTGTCTTTCCCTTCCACAACCAAACTTCTGAAAGTGTCTGGCATGATGTAGTGCCTCGTTTTCTGCCTCTTTCAGTTGCTCTCTCTTTTTTTTTTGCAAACTTGACCCCCAACAGGGGGGAGGCAAATAGGTAGAAAAATCTTTTGCTTTATTCCCAGGAACACTTTTCTCTTTGTAGAGCCAGAGATGCACCAAGCCTGAAGTGTGGTGAGGGATTGGACAGCAAGGGAAAGAATCCTCAAGCCCTTTGCAAGGGCCTGCACTGAGCCAGGAGGCTGGATGGCTTTCCTGTGACTTCCAGGAATGAGCAGGAGACACTTGACTAAAAATTGTTTGCGGTGGACTGAAGCTCAAATGTAGCCAGCTTGTCCCAGCTGCTTCTGAACAGCCCAGTACAAAGGTGCCTTGTGTCTGGTGCTGCCACAAAAGCCTCTGAACAGCTTTTTGACCCAGCGTTGGGTCAAAAGGGGTTGTTTTGCAGGAAGCCTCCCAGCTGATCCCTATGGAAGGCTGCCCAAAAGAAGGGACTGGGGCTTCATGAACAACAGACACATTTTTCTGGAACACCCCCTTCCCCCCCGCGCCCAGATTTGACCAGTACATCAGCTATTCCCTGCTCACAACTGCCCAGGTTGCCAGGAATTCCACAGGTCCACCAGGCTTGCTGCTGCCTCAGGAGCCATCAGGATCCATCCCAACCCCTGGTGCTCACCTCATGGGTGTGGGCGGTTTTGACAAAAACTTCCCCAAGGTTCAGGGTATCACAGCTGAGTTCAACCAAGGGTCTGCGGCCTTCCCCTCTGAGGTGCAGGGCCAGCCTGCTCTCACGGCCTGGGGAGAGATGTCCATTTCAGTACAATAATTCCCTCTGTTCTACTGGATTTTCCAGGCTGCCTCAATGCTAGACCCTGATTCTGAGCTGCATGCAACCAGCTCTTGATGCTGCAGCAGAAGATATGGACCCTTCTCTTCCCTCAGGAGATATCCCCTGGGGCTGACTTGCAATTTCTAACCCATTCCTTGGGCTGGTTTCCAATTTTAGCCACCAGTTTGCTGAGTTTAAAACATCTCTGGTGTCCTGTAGCGACAGGCCAAGGAGTGACAGGTATAAATTGAAAGAAAGGAAATTTAGGTTAGATATTGAGAAGAATTTTTTTACTGTGAGGTGGTGAGACGCTGGAGTAGGTTCCCCAGGGGAGTTGTGGAGGTTCCAGCCCTGAAAGTGTTCAAAGCCAGGCTGGATGGGGCTTGGAGCTACCTGGTCTAGTGGGAGGTGTCCCTGCCCATGGCAGGGGCCTTGGCACTAGACAGTCTTTGAGGTCCGTTCCATCCTTAACATACTATGACTCTAGGGTTTCCTCCCCATGCACTTAGAGGAGCTTTGAAATCCATTCGGTGAAGGCACAAAGCTCACAAAGACTTTGGCAATTGCTACCTGGCAAACTGCCAGGCAACAACTGCCAAACCACCTGGCCCAGCAGCACAGGACTGCTGTCCTCCACTTCTGACACTCGGCACTGTGTTCTGTTTGCACAGACTGAGAGCTGCAAGGTGACAATTCCCACACAGGGAGAGAAGCAGGTGCTGGCCAAGGGTGGTCCTTCTACCAACACCCTGGGCTCAGCGGGGCTCCGCCCCTGCTGGCCTGGTGGTGTCTGGAGGTGATCCAGGCTCAGGGAGCACATTTCTAACTCAGCTGCGACTGCCTGATGGTGGATCCATGTCAAATGGACCCATCCTGGAGGCCAGTGGTCTAGAGGGGCTTAGTGCTTGTTCACTAAAGCTGTTCTGCTCTGCAGCTCCTTGGCCTTTGAGGAAATGCTGGCAAAGCCGTGCCATGAAAACATCTCCCTGCACTGCCTGGGTTGTTCTGGGATCAGCAATCCAGACACAGGTGTTCCGAGCCCTGGCCTTGCATGGGAGACTCCCTGGAAGCTGCAGGGACACTGGGGATGTGCCAGCACTGCCCTGCTGACCAGGAACTCTTCCCAGCAGTTACATGGGAGCCCAGTGGGCTCAGGCTTGCTCCATGGCTTCACTGTGGGTGAGAGAAGCAGGGGAAAGGAGCTGTACCTGAGATGTCACAGTAGGCCACACTCTGATACTCCAGTGCTTCCAGGGGTTTAAAGGTCACCTTGATTTCAGCCGAACAACGTGGCCCAATCTCTCCCTCCTGAAACAGAAAGAGACAGAAAAAGATTTATCTTCAAACTTCACACTTCTTGTTTTCAACCACTCCTCTAAGCCTTTCTTCAGAGCATCAGTGATGAGTGAACAACATAAGGAGCCCAAGGAAACACTCTAAACCCAGCTCAACACACCACTGGGCGCTCTCAATGCTCAGCTGATCAGCCCCCACTCTCCACAATGTTCCTGCTGCTCTGACACAAGCTCCTGGTCACATCATGCTGCAGTCAGCTACAGTGGTACCTAACTGCCATTGTGCACTGGTGGCTCTTGGCCTTAGACGGGCCATAGGAGTAACCAAGAACACGATCCCCTTCCTTGGAAAGAAAAATATTAGTTTAACCTTTTTTCAAAGAAAGCAGAGGTTGGGATTATTCTAGGATTTACTCCAGGATGAGAAGGGATTTTGCACTGTGCAGACACCAGGCATTCATCATCTCTCACAATGCCAATACTCAGAATCAGGGCTCTGGCTGATGGGAGGACATGGGCGTTTGCTTGCATAAACAGAAAAAGAAAAGGTTTACTGTCCCCGTGTGCAAGAGAACTCAAAATGCCCATTATAACCTCCCACCCTTGTGTCCAGGCTCACAGATGACACTGGGAGACTCACAAACAGTGCGAGTCGTGGTTAGAGGAAGGGACAGGCATTTCTACGATTAACCTTGGGCTGAATTTGGCCTCCTTTTCCCAGCGAACCCTTGCATGCTTCAGGTCAATCCGTGAACTGGCAGTGCTCCAACACCCTCCGCTGAACCCCACGCAGCAGCACGTGTCGGGGGAGCCCCTACCTACAAAAACTGCTCCCTGTGGACACTTCAAGGACACGGAGTGCCCTGAGCTCGAGCCCTGGCAGCAGAGCTCAGCTTTGTCAGGCTCCCAGCCCTGCCTTGAGCCTGCAGGGCAGAAATACTTTCAGCAGTGAGCTCTGCAGCCGCACCAGAAACTCCATGCCCTCCCTCTGAGCACACCGAGCCAGCTGAGGACCTGCTGAGTGACCGCACCCGGGGAAAGGGGCGGGGGTAGGGTGGGCGGGAGGAGGAAGAGGAGGAGGAGGAGGAGAAGGAAGAGGAGGAGGAAGAGGAGGAGGAAGAGGAGGAGGAGGAGAAGGAGGAGAAGGAGGAGAAGGAAGAGGAGGAGGACGAGGAGAAAGAGAAGGAGGAGAAGGAAGAGGAGGAGGACGAGGAGAAAGAGAAGGAAGAGAAGGAAGAGGAGGAAAATGAGGTTCTCAGCTATCACTTACCATTGGCTCAATGAAAAAAAAGTCATTGGAGAACAGCAGGGGGTCTTCTTGCACCTTTGCCTTCTCCTCCTGGACCTTTTGGCTCAGGAGGGAGGTGCGATTTTCACAAAAGCCCTTCACCTTCTTTATTTTTTTCTCCTCCATGAAGTCTTCCATCCAGACCTTTGGTGGTGGCTCCAGCAAATCACACTGCCTGCAGCCGCAGGGAGAGACAAAGCCAGCAGGTCATTTAATATATTTGCAGAGAGAAGCGGAAGTGCGGGAGAGCAAAGCACTTGGGGAGGAGCGGCAGCTCCCCAGCAAGGGCTGACCCCAAGCCACGAGGGTCCCAATCGGATCAGAAGATAACTTGTTGTGCACAAGCTCAGCAGGTAGCTTTACTCCACACTTGCAAGCTCAGGAGAGCTTTGGAAAGCCAGCATCCCTCAAGAGAATCTCCTGCCTCAAAGCCTCTGCCAAAACTGAGGGAGAATCCACCAGCCACCTCAGCTGGCTTTTCCTACCACTGAGCTGCTCGGGGGAAGCAGATAAAGATCACGGAGCACCCACTGCAGGACTTCCCTGGGAAAGGGAGACGAAGCTGGGTTGTGGTTACGTGTTACCAGCATCGCTCTTTGTTTCTTCCATTTTGGACCTGCCCTGTTCCCTACACTGCCTTTCACAAGAGCATCCCAGAGCACTTCCAAAGGAAATTGATGAATTCAGGCACCGCATCCCTTCAGTGACATCCAAGGTTTTATATGCATGAAAACAGAGGCTGTGAGAGGGGAAGGGACTTCTTGGTGCAGGAGACAGACAGCAAACTCCTGGAGAGATCATCTTTTCAGGATCCAGAGCTTTTTGGGTCCCATCCCAGTGCATGGTAGTAGAATGGCCAGAGAGGGAAAGGATCCTGCACTAGCTCCTCTCATAAAAAAAAGTCCTCTCTGCTCTGAGATCTCAAAAGCATCTCTGACAGCAGGAGAGTAGGCCTTAGAGCTAACACCATCCCTAAGACTGGAAGTAAGGAAAAACAAAATGTCCTGGTGACAGGCTAGGACACAAACTGGCATGAAAATAAATGTAATTGGAAAAAAGTATTACGAAGAAAAGAAGGGTAGTGGTAGTAAGTGAATCCCTTCTAAGGGGAAATGAGGGCCCTGTATATCGAGCGGATCCGTTCCACAGGGAAGCCTGCTGCCTCCCTGGGATCCAGGTACTGGATATCACCAGGAGATTCCCTAAGAACTAAAAGAACTTCATCTGTTCACCACTGTCTGGGGGTACAGTGACTGTGAAATAACAGAGTTTTCAACATTCAGTGAAACAAGGAGGGGCATCAACAAAACTTCCACTCTGGTCTTCTGGAAGGCAGCCTTCGGCCTGTTCAAGAGATTGTTTTGGAGAGGACCTTGGGGAGCAGCCTTTACAAACAAAGGGGTCCAGGAAGGATGGACATACTTCAAGAAAGAAGTCTTGAAGGCACAGGAACAGACTGTCCCTGTGTGCTGAAAGATGAGCTGACAGGGAAGACAACGAGCCTGGATGGGCAAGGAGATTTGGAAGGAACTAAGGGGAAAAAAGAGGGCGTATTGCCTTTGCAAAGAGGGGCTGGCAACTCAGGAAACGTTTAAGGATGTTGCCAGGTCATGTAGGAAGAAGATTAGGGAGGCAAAAGCCCAATTAGAACTTGAGGAAATCCAGTCATTGCAATCAACCTTTCCTTCCCAAAATGCCATCCTTGGTTGGAGTATAAATGGAACTGGAATGCTGTGCTGAGCTCCTGCAGCCCAGGGACACACACCCTAATGCCAGGGATGGTTTACTTGGCCTAAACCATTCAAAATCACCAACACCCCCCTGAGGCCATGCATTAGTTTCAGTCTTGGGCCATGTATCTCACTGAAACGTATCTTTCAAACCAACCTCCTCTTCTCTTCATTGTCGGCTTCCTCAGTAGGAAACATCTTCCACTGGAAGTGGGCTGTGATGTTACTCCTGTTTCTGATGAACATGCTTGTGTGGCTTGATGTGGTGATGAAAGTCTTCTCAACCTTCATGGAATATGTGCTCAATCCAATGTTGACATCTGCAGCTTCTGCGCGAAGGAATGTGAAGAAACTTTCTTCACCTGGAACAAAGCAGAGTCTTTGCTCAGCTAGCTCAGTTGCTGATGGAAGCACAAGGAACAAAGCAAACCACAGGTCACGGAAGAAAGTGTCATAGCTTTTAAATGTATTAGCAGTTCCATGGATCAGTACATTTATCACGTCCTGACAGCTCTGTGTGTACTGCGTGAGGATGTCCTGGGCACCTCCTTAACCACCTTATTTCCAAGGTGTTTGTAGAGATTTGGCCCCAAGGTGACAGTATGTACAGTGGGATTTGTCAGATGTGCTCAGGTGACCCACTCAGACCACTGGGATTTCTGCATCAAAGTCCTTCAGGTGACACTGAGGAGCCCTGGTCAATCCTGGCTTGCCGAGGTCTCCCCTGCGCATCCCACGAGACTCCTGCCCCTCCTGATCCCTTGGATCCCTTGTTGCTGACAAGCAAATACGCCTGGGGGCATGTGGGCAGAAAAAGGAGACCCAGAGGAACAGGTGAAGTGACAGCCCACAGCAGGAGGGGACACAGGAGAGGAAACACAACCAGCCTGGCTTTGCAATATGACAAACCACTACAAAATGAACACCATAAAAATCATCATCATCGTCATCTTCCTGTCCAAACCCACAGCCCCATCAGTCTTGAAATATTTCATATTGTCCTGATCTCAAAAACCAAGATGGAGCATTTCAGGTTAAATACAAAAGGACAAGGAAAGATTAATAAGTACAGAGCAGCTTCTATATGAAGTCTGAATGGGATTCCTCAGTCTAGAAATCAAATGGGAGATGTGAGAGGTTTGCAACAGCATGAACGGCCTGGGAAATGGGGACGAGGAAAAATTTGTCTTGATTTGTCACCATACAGGAACTTGAGGGCCTGAAGATGTTATTAGGCAAAAACTGCATGGATGTGTAGAGGGCAACATAGTAAAAGGGTCTGTGACAAGCCAGTGGAGAAGCGGCATACAGGACAGAGGTGTGCAAGAAATACACTGCATTGGAGAGAGTCTGATGGAGACCTCGCAGCTCACATACAGCACTGCCCAGGAGTAAAATAAAACTTCACCCAGGCGTAGCCACACAGTAGTGGAGAATCAGGGTTCCTCCTTCCTCCACTCTGCAACACCCAGCAAAACAGAATTCCAAAAATCTCAGCCCTGTTAGAGGGGATCCACTTTTTCAATCATTTAAACACCAGCTATTTCAGTTTTCTTTGGGGCAGAGCTGGAACAGAGAAGGTACATCTAGAGGGAATTGAGGGGGATGAACAGGGAGTGATGGTGGAGAACTGTCCTGTGTCCCATGCGTTGCCCAGCACTCACCTGTGCAGCGCGCCACCAGGGACCCGAAATGGTCACCGCACGTCAGCGGGTGAAATCCCACTGTCACCTGCATGGTGTGACCAGGGCCCAGAATTCCTTCGGCTGGAACCACGGAGAAAGGACTGCAACACAAAGAGAGGGATCAGGACTTGGGGGGACATCTGGCCATGACATTCTTTCTGCAGTGCAGGTCACTTCAGCTCACTTGGGCAAGCAGGGAGCAAACAAACTACGGCCAAGACAGACAGAACAGCCAGGATCAGAAACAGCTACTGACCCACTTCTGAGGAGATCCAGCCCTCAGAAGATCCTGTGGGATAAAACGACCTAATCTCCCCCATACTCTGCATCCAGCCTTCTGACTGCCAGCAATCCCATCAGAGAATGGTTTGTGAAAAGCACAGAGAGAGTTAAGAGCTATCTGCATGCATAACTTGACGCTGACTGCCTCAGGAATTTCTCATTTCCTGCTACCTATAAACTTCCTCTCAAGAGATGCAAATGTTAGGGCACTATCTCTCTTGTGAGATTACAGCCTAGGAATCAGACAGGGAGAAGGAACTTTCTCTTGAAGACCACGGAATAACTACTGTTGAATTTGCAGCGTGGCTCTTTGGTTTATTTTACCTTGAAAAGATCCTGAATTAGCACATTTTGTCAGCATTTCAATGAAAGCTGCTCTACAAAAAGGAGCAATCAAAACTCTGAAAGAGTGCAAATGCAGATTAGAGCAATACAGTGACATGGAAACAAGACCCAAAAGGAGGATGCCATTTACAATCTGAAGGATCCAATCCCAGCCATATGAAGCACCATTAGCAGGAGCACATCGAGGAGGCAGAACAGGAGAGTTTCGTGTATTTACCAGCAGTGCAGTCTGGGGCCCTGGGTTGTCATCCAGGCTGGTAACTGTTTGCTTGGCTCACCAGACAAACTCTGCGCAATGTGTTGGAAATAATTACGCAAATGTCTTGGTGCACTTTGGATGTAACAGGAGCAATTAGGATTGGTCACCAGGTGAACAGTTCTTGCCTGACAAACACAAGACTCCGTGCTTTGATGCTCAGGGACAGCTCAGGTGAAATGTGCTTCTGCCCAGAAGTTGCTGGGCTTTGTGCTCTTCCACAGCCCCACTGAGGAAACAAAAGTTCCTCAGTGCTTTGCTGGTGGTCAATCTGTGCACAGAAAGGGTGTTCTGGGGAGTTTGGTGATGAACTTATCACACACAAAAATATAGAGAACATCTGGCAAGCTGAATTTCATTCATGTCAGTAGTGACAGCTGATGAACTTGCTTCAGGTTCTGCTCACTAAGGACCTATTGCTGCAGTTATGGGCCTGACCTGCTCCATTACCACTAGTGAGAACATCACTAGTGGCTGATGGAGAAGCCTTGGGCCAGCAATGTTTATGTGCTGGATGTGAGACTTTGGGGAGAGAGGAGGAAAGACAAGGCCCCAGCAGCCCCGGAGCCCGATTACTGTACGAGCTCCCACATCTGCCCCGAGGGTGAGCCAGCACTGCTGCAGGTCTCTGCTGGGGCTTGGGGGATCGGTGCCTGGTGTGGGCAAGGCACAGGATTTTTTTCTTATTGTTTTGTCAGGAATTTTGCCAGAAAGAGAAGCTGCCAGTTAAGGGAGTCCCTGGCCACACTTCAGCACTCCCCTTCCCTTCCCTTCCCTTCCCTTCCCTTCCCTTCCCTTCCCTTCCCTTCCCTTCCCTTCCCTTCCCTTCCCTTCCCTTCCCTTCCCTTCCCTTCCCTTCCCTTCCCTTCCCTTCCCTTCCCTTCCCTTCCCTTCCCTTCCCTTCCCTTCCCTTCCCTTCCCTTCCCTTCCCTTCCCTTCCCTTCCCTTCCCTTCCCTTCCCTTCCCTTCCCTTCCCTTCCCTTCCCTTCCCTTCCCTTCCCTTCCCTTCCCTTCCCTTCCCTTCCCTTCCCACTCCTGCCCCATGTTACATACTCCTGCCCTCAGATGGCAGGATGTGAATAACACTCCTGGGAGTGACCTCAGGGGTTGCGTGAGAAAGAAGATATCTTCTTATTTTCAAATTACCAGGAGAAGAGGATCCAGCCAAGTTTCAGTTGTCAGGGCTGAAAAACTGAGTGCAAATCAGCCCTTGCATCTCCTACATCCCACCCCAGGCTGTACCCACCAGACTCCCCTGTTCCTGCTGGAGCAGTCATCTCTCATATAGACCTGGCTCCCCAAGACCCAAGGACACAAGCTCTACAGTTAAACTTAACTCCTCTGAATTTCAGTCAACATCACTAAGCTGTTCCCTGAGCCCACATATAAGAAGGACTGTGAAGGAGACATCCCTGACGCTATAATAACCAAATGAAAACCACTGCCAAGAGATGGGGCTGGCAGGATAAATTTTGGCCTTTTATGGCTTGATTAGAGCAATATAGTGAGTTAATTGTCAGCTGTTCCTTAAGATAGTTCTCATCCTGTTAGATCTACCCTTTCAATGAATCACTACTGCACCCGACAGGCAGAAAAGATAAGGTCATGGAGGGGTTTTAATAGGTCTTCTTCGGCTTTTTAACTAGTCCATTTGTATGTTTGTTTCCTTGTATGGCATCTAAAGACAACTCCAGATCTCCCAATGGCCCCTTGCAATCCCCGGACACTGGTCTTGCTTTGAGCAGCGTATTTGCTCGGACAATTTCCAGAGGTCCCCTCTAGAGAAAGTTATTCTATACTTTTATCTTCTAAATCAGCCCAATTGCTTTTCACATAGTCACTAAATGTCTCATGTTTCTAATACACCTGTGCCTATGCCTATGGGCATGTGGTGTATTGATAGGCCTTGGAGGAGCTTGACATTTATGAAAGTTCCCAATGAAGAATTCATGATCTTTTGGCAAACATTTAACACAAACCGAAATGAAAAAACAGCAGAAACACAGGAACTTCAGAATATGTAAAATGAGATCTCAATGAAAGGGGGCACGACCTTATTCAGAGATTTAAAGCACGTGTTTGAAATTTTAAACCGGCTTTCAAAGGTTCATCGTGGAACAGAAGAGGGGACTGATGCCCTCAGCTGACAAGGGAAATCAGATCAGCTTTAAGTAACAGGAACTGCACCGGCTGCCTGCAACACAGCTCATGTTGGGCATCTGATGCAGGCACCACTGGAAAGCCATGTGCCTGTGTCCTCCCAGAGAATGGGTCTGTTTGGCTGACAGTGGTGAGTACCCATTTCAGAAGCTGCTTGTGCTCAGGAGGGCGCAAGCCAGCAACTAACATGTTCCAGCACCCCCCAGGAAATCTGGGGCAGAGAAAGCTCAAAGGCTGCATCCTGCTAAGAACACTGAAAGCAAGAGCAGATGCCATCCATCCTGCCCATTTCCAGCCGGCGACGCAGGGCAGCAGCTCCCATGCTCTGGTTCCTTTTGTTGTTCTTTCCCAACTCTGTTATCCCCCAAAGGTGTTTTGCACAAGGACAGATGAGCTGCCTCACCTCTCGGTGCCCAGCTGGTAATGAGCTGCCACACTACCACAATTCTGAATCAGCAGACTCTTGCGGGTGCTGCCCTTGACCGGACACTTTGAGAAGTCCAGCTCGTCTGGGAAGTCCAGGATAGCTCGGGCAGGGATGGCCCGAATTGGCACAACTATCCTTTCCTCTCCACTGACGCAGACGAGCTCATGGGAATAAACCTGCAGGAAAAGAAACTGTCTCAGCACAGGTCATTTGGTGCCATCTCCATGGCAGAAGAAAAGCCATTTCCTATATCCCTTCAAGGGTATCAATTTACCTATTCCACCCCCAAATGAACAATAAGTTCTACTAATATCTCACATTTTAAAGGCAGCAGTGCACTTTGCAAAACCTATCTCAGTGGCATTAAGCTCTTGTGTCACTTGGGTCATACAGACAAGTGCCCAGGGCCACCATAATTTTTACTCTCAATTTTAATGATGTTAAATAATTCCTAAGTCCCTTCTAAGGAACATGGAGCTAGGGAACACAGGACATTCCTCCTTAGGTTACTATATTCCCACTGATTGAGAATAGGACAAAGTGTTAAACTGAATCTAAGCAGCAAAAGGAAACTGAGAGAACAGCTGCACCCAAAGAGATCCTGGACCTCTGGCCTGGTGTAGAAATATCTGTTTGCTCAGAACTCCCCTCTAACTTTGCCTCTCCAACCAAGTCACGAGAAGAACAGTGCTAAGAGGTAGCAGGATGCTGTTGCAAAGAGCCTCTCTTTGTTTCCCGGCAAGGCTTCCTCCCTTCCATGCCATGTCCTAAACCCCTCTGTATGAACCAGCCTCCAGATCACAGCGCTGAGAGCAGACTTGCCAGGGCCTCGGCACTGGTGTTCAAACTTGCACGCAAAAGCACAATTGGCATGGAATGGGCGCCAGCTGACAGAGCAGCCACAGTGACAGGCATGAAGACAGAGCCGCAGCAGTGTCGCTGCCACCGGCTCTGGGCCCACAGGTCTGCCTGCCTGCAGGCTGTACCTGCCCTACACGAGCTCTTTCAGGCAGGTGTCCAAGTCCCCTGCAGCTCACCAAGCTCCTGCTGACTAAGGGCACCTAGAGCTCAGTGTGCCTGTGCCAGGCTGGGCCCACGGGCACAGCACATCCTCTGCCCTGGCCTTGCAGCCGTATCATGGTCAGCTGTGCTCTGGGACAGCACAGCCGCAAGGCTGGAGAACAGAGGGTGTGAAAAAGCACCGTCCTTGCTCCAGCCCCGGGTGAGGCAGGGAAGCTGTTGCCCGTCAGGAAGGCGGAAAGCTCTCTGACCTCTTTGTTCCTCTAGTACTTTGCAGAATAACGAAACCCCTTCCACTATACCTAGAGATGGCCAGACATCTATCAACACCCCTCTACCGTTTGCCTACTGTTCCCTGGGCATCTTTCTTCCCTTGGGAATGCTCAGAGGAATGTGCAGCGAGGGGAAGCAGGGCCTGTCAGGCCTGGGTGCAGGGCCTGACAGCACATGCCAAGCTGGGACTGGCTGCAGGCTGCCTGCCCACGGCCTGGAGCCAAGCTCACAGCATGGGCTGTACCCAGAGTGCAGGGACAACAATGGCTTTGGAGATAATTCTGTGTTTTGGCTCCTCCAGTCTCACCTTGTTCTCGTCAGGAGTGAAGTGGACGCGCACATCGGTAATGGCGCCTCCTGGCACGGCACGGCATGCATCACTGGGGCCCGCCAGCTGGAAGTAAGGTGAGCTCTCCATGGAGACCTGCACCCCCTGAAGATTCTGCAGGAAAGACATGGAACCATGATTTTGCCACTTGAGGAAACAGGACAAGAGGAGACCTGTCCATGCCCTGGTGACGTCCTTCCTTGACCCCTTTTCCAAAGCCCTTTCTGCTGTGGAGGTACAGGCACAGAATTCCCAAGGGTGAACTTGAATCCCTTCTGTCTGGCTCCAGCATTTTGGCCAGGGGCAGTAGGGCAGTGCCTGGTGGGAAGGAAGGGCCGAGCAGGTCAGCACCGGCAGGATGGAGACAAGAGCACCTGAACCAAATCATCTGCATATTCAACAGGGCCAAAAACCTGCTGATTTCTGCCTGCACACAGCTATGCAGTCGTGTTCCACGGAGGGAATGGGCTACCTGAAAGCATAACAGCACATTCTCCTGCGGGGAGGAAGAAATTCCTTTCTAGCAGGTCAGCTTTGGATAGGGCAGTTCTGGGGGATACAGTCATGCAGGCAGAGCAGCAAGAGAGGAGACCAAACACTGTGGCCTTACTGGGAACAAATGCAAACCTGAAAAGCAAAAGAAGGAACACAGCAATCCCTAAAAAAGGGAGATGACAAAGAGAATTTAAAGCGCCAGTAAAGCAGCAAGGAAGAATCATCAACTGATTACAGCAATCACCTCCCCGAAAGTGATGGAAACACAGACAGGTTGTGCCTGTTGACTGTGGGCTTCAAAGGCATTTTCCTCCTGGAGAAACCTTGCAATTCTTTAGGGGAATGGTCTCTCGCCTTTTGACCCTTCTGGAATTTCCTCCCTACATGTCCACACCTAATTGGCTGAATGCCAGGACCCTCCCAAAATAGGAGACTAGATAAGACCCCTGGATTTCTTTGTTCTCTCTCTTTTGGCCCCTGGACCCCTTTGAGGAATAAACGACTTGGAATAATCTGGGGGTAAGAGCCTCTTTTGAAATCTTTTGTCCTGTCCCTTCGGAGATATTCCTCCAAAGCCTCTCCAGAGCTAGCCCCGGGGAGGGGGGCCGGGCCTGCGGGGGGAATATTTCAAAACATGACCAGCACTGACTCACAGTGTGGTTTCAGTATTAAAAGCCAACCTTGGCTCTCCAGGGGTTCTTGCTGCCTGTGCAGGCAAGCTGGGCTGCTGGGCATTCCCGCTTGCAGCCAGCAGGCCAAGTTCTGCTCTCTGGGATACACAGACACAGCAAACATGCATTTTCAACACATAGATATCAACCCCTGAGCACCAAAATGCTCTCAAAAAGTCTAAACCAGATGATTTTGAGTCCTTCCTGTCTCTTCCCACCAGCCCACTCTTGGCACAAGCCTCATTTAAGAAAATGTTTCCCTGACTGAAATTCAAATGGTCTCAGTTTTCCCCTTTAGAGTCCAACACGACTGCTGACGTTTTTCAACTTTTTCCCTCTCAGCTCTCTTGGGAAACTGCAAAACAGGAGCACATGGCTTTGGATGTTCTGTGGTTCTCCGAGGGGAAAGCAGAGCACCATGCTGCTTTTGGAAAATCTGAGCAGAGCTGGATGAATCTTAGCAGGAGCCTGAAGTGGCACCTAAAGGCCTCCTACTGCTTCTGCTACATCAATCTGATTCCAGGGCTGTTTCAGAACATTTCCTGCCGTGCCAGTGCCACTAATGATAGTGATTCCAGCAGAAAGCGTAGACGACTCAGCCCCTGAGCTTTGACTGTGAGCTGCACAAAGGGAGCCAAACAGGCTCATTTCCCCAGGCAAATGTCAAGGGACTGTGGAACGAGCCCAGGGGAGGGGATCTGATGCTTCCCCAGCTCAGCCCGTGGTGGGGACCTCACCTGCGCCTTGCGGGAGAAGCCTGGCAGCACCAAGTCCACAGACTCTCCTGGCTTCAGGTCCATTGACAGCGGCTCCAGCCCAAACACGGGGGCCGTACGTTTGCGCCTCTGGGAATCACGTTTGGCCTTGGGGCTACTGTGGGCTGAGGTGCTCTGGCCCTCCTTCCCAGCTGGCCTGTTACATTCCACCTTCCAGAAGAGCTGATGGAAGTGGTGGCCCCCATCTGTTAGTCTGAACTGATGAGCACAGGGAAGGAGGCTAGAAGAGAAACCAGAATGGAAAATAGTATGGGAGAAGCTATTGTCCTGGTCATCAGATTGCTCCCAATGAGGATTCTGAGCTGTTAATAGCTTGGAGACCGTCTTCATTTGCAGCTCTTAATGTGGACCGGGAACAGTGTCTGATAAGCTGCCCTTCTGATGTCGTTATTGCAAGGAGGAATATGTTTCTAATGGTAATGTAGCATTTTCCAGGCCAGGCTAACAGGATCTGGTGTTTTCCTCCAAAATGTGTGTTCTGGGGTGATTCATACTGTTACTGTATTTTGCATTAATCTGCACCCGAAACTGTTATTGAATCTTTGAGATCCTGCACCTGAGGCCCTTGTGTGCGGGGGTATGATTGCAGGCATTTTTAAAAGCCAGCGCGGAGGAAGTTTCTGGACGATCCCAGCAAGCTGCTAGAAATCATCTGTCTGCTCTAGGAGAGGAAACCAGGGGAGCAGGGGCTCTCTCGTTCATAGAAGCTTTGGTTTTGCACTGGTGGTCATTTGTAGAAACTTCATTTCGCAATCAGAAACTGTTTTGAAGTGAACTTTGCAAACTCTGCTGGCAACGGAAAAATGAGCAAGGTCCTGTGTAGAAGTGTACCTCACCTGGTAGGGTTTGCAGCCCCACAGTGGCAAGGAGGCTTCCATTTAAGGGAAGGATTTGGGTTCCATTCTTTGTTTCACTCATGAGGTAAAAACCAGAGGTTTTGATACCTTTTTTGGCCTTGTGCCAGGACGGACGCAGCCCTTGGATCTTTGAGACTGTGCCTCAAGCCCTGTTCCTATTTCTATTGGGCAGGATGCCAAGAATCCGGCCTGGATTGTTACATGCTTAAGAGAATAGACCAAGATCCTCAGGGCATT
The DNA here is from genome assembly GCF_029207755.1 of Chamaea fasciata. Classification (NCBI taxonomy): domain Eukaryota; kingdom Metazoa; phylum Chordata; class Aves; order Passeriformes; family Sylviidae; genus Chamaea; species Chamaea fasciata. The sequence goes on along the minus strand of NW_027094097.1, from coordinate 21,063,391 downwards.
TTTGGGGTGTTGTAGCAAGTGCAAAGGTCCTCCTTGCACTCGGCACAGCTTTTTCTCTTTTTTTCTGCATGGCTTCTTATTTTCACCTTAATTAAAACAGTTTTGCTTTTCAAACACCTCTGATCATGCTGCCTCGCTAATATTTTAGGCCATCCTGAGGCTGCCGGTCAAACCCAGAGGTGATGCACCTGAGAGGGCACCCTAACATTCTGGCCTCCCGCACAAGCATCAGTCCTGGGCAGGCAGGGCAGCAGCAGAGCCCACGAGCAGCGTGAGGAAGCGTTGGCAGCGGCACTGCAGGCCCCACACAAACCAGCAAGTTTCCATCTGCCTCTGGAACTGCTCTGCGGGCTCCTGCCTTCCCAGGGGGGTCGTCACCCTCCTGTCCATTTGCTCCCAGGGCCCCTGCTTGCCTGGCAGGTGCCATTTTGGAAGGGAAGGGTGCGATGCCATCTTCCCTTGGTCCCGCAGCCACACGGAGGGCCCGCCTCATCCAGGCGCCATTTTGGGAACCTTTTGTTCTGGGGGAGCCTGCGAGACCATTACTTGACCAAGTGAGGACATAGATGTGTTAGAACTGAAGGCAATTCAGTGGCAATTGAGCAACTGGTTTCTCTTTCAGTGGTTTTTGAGGGTACCTAGCAACGCTCAACTGGCCATCACATGTCTCTAAAGGTATCTCTGCCTTCAGGGAAGGAGTCAGGGTCTTTGAACACTGAAGAAGATCGTGCCTGAAGGACTACAGCAAAACTGCTCCTTGTTGAGACAGAAGGAGAGGTGGGAGTGGGAGATCTCCTACCTGAATTGGTATCCCAAGTTGAGCTCCGGGGCAAATGGTTTGTCTGTGACAATTGTGGTGCCAGTGCCAAAAGCCAGGAGGGTGGAGGTGGTCCAAAGTCTGTTCCCAATGAACAGCTGGAGAGCATCAGCAAAAACCCCAGTGTCATCCAGGGTTGCTGTGACAGTCACAGGAACATCACCCCTGGCGGGGATCACTCCTTCCCTGGGTTCAATAACATAGCAGTGAGGTTTACAAGCCTGTAAGACACGCATAATGTGCATTTAGGATGGAAACCATACACCCTGGTCTCTTATGGGGTGTAAGAAAAGGAGAAGACTAAAGAGGGGAGGATAAAAATCCTAAAGGCCTAATTTCCCTAAATTTAAGCTGCAGTATTGGGGAACAGCAGAGCTTACACAACCTGTACTTTCCCCTCCTTTAACAGACTCTCACCTAATTAACCCAGTTTTGCCCAACCCAAGGGACGCTTATCCTCAGGAGAGTGTTCCTTCCCCAGTCCTTCTCTGGAGTGTGTGCCAAGGAAAGCTGCTTTCTCTCTCCTGGCTTCTCACAAAGGCTCAGGGCCAGAGGAAGTCATGACGGCTCAAATCCCACTCCAGAAACCACACAGCTGGAGGACACTGCTGAGAGCCTGAAGAATATCTCCGCAAAACCAGTTGAGCAAAACCCCAACACCAAACTATCCTTTCCCAAGAGGCCCTCAATGCTTTTCAACGTCCCCTAAAGGACCGAGGCCCTCACTTCCCACTGATCATCCGCTGTAGAGAGGTGCTCCAGGGCCTTCTGCTTTGGAAAAGTCACCTCTAAATGGTTATGGCAGAGCAGGAAAGCAGGAAGCAGAGGGAAAACTGGATGACATGTGCTCAGTGGGCATGGCCCACTCTTCCTAAGAACTCGTGTCCTCTGGTTTCTCATGGGCTTCACAGATTGGCCAAGAGAGCTGGAAGCTGCCCAAAGGAGGGAGGAAAGGCCCCGCACCAGCACAGCTGTACAGACACAGCTCTGCAGGTCCAGCCCTGGAACGAGCACGTGAAGCCCATCCTTTACACACCAGGCCCACCCAGCCAAGGTGCATTGCTCCCTGAAGAGGTGGAAGGCAGAATTTCATTGTGTAGTTCGAGAAAGCTGTCCTGGAAAAATCCCTCACTTTAAGGTTACATTTATCCCCCAAACTGCAGGAAAAGCAGCAAGAGGAAAAATCATGCCCCTCCTCCTTGGCTCAGGAGGCTGTGGCTGGACTTTCCCACATGGCCTGATGCTTTATCCACAGACACAAACAAGTCCACAGGATCAGGTTTTAACCAGCTCCAAGTTCAACACACCCAGCATGGAGAAGAACAGACTTCAAGCCCCTCAGAGATCTCCCCCTCCAGCAGACATCCCACCCAGCCCCAGGCCCAGCCTACAAGCCCTTCCTGGCTGCAGCAGCCCTGCTCTCCCTGCCAGGGGAGCAGCCCCAGCTCCTCTGCCCTGTGCAGCCTTCACATATTAAACAGCTATTCTCTGCAGCCCGTCCCCAAAGATGCTCTTCAAAGGCACAGAGACCACAGGCTGGGGGGGTGCACAACCCCCACACATGTCTTTGTGTGGACAGCCCAACTGGCCTGACCCACAGCAGGTGTGAAAATTGCCTCCCCACCAGCAGTCTGAGGACAGACCTCACACCCTCTTCTCTACCATGAACAGCAGTTTGGCACAAAGCAAATGTAGATGGCACAGGGAAAGCACAGGGAAACCCATGCTCTCCGAGGAGCAAAGGACCACAGGTTTCTCTTGATCTCAGAGCTCAAAAACCGTGACACACACAGCTAAAGACCTTCCATAAAATTATGGGAGAACTCGTCAACACAATCCAGACGAATTTCTGCTCCAACATCTCTGCACCTGATTTCACTGAGGAGTGCCCCAGCTAAAACCACTCCAGAGCCAGGTTCCTTTTGCCTCACCCAGATGGAATCTTGGAATATCTTGCTTCCTCTCACACAGGCCGATGCATATAAAAACCACGTCATGGCAGCTTGTAATGTCAACCAGTCAATTTCCCTGGAAAACGGCCCCACAGATACTTACAATCTCTAGCCTGAAGTCTAAATCGACGAGACCTTCGTTGAAGAGGCCAAAAGCTTGTGAATTAGGCCTTAGCACTGGCATCCTGCCGAACTCTATCAGCCTTGGACTTATGTAGACTGCTGACAGCCGTCCAAGGCTCTGTAGTTCTGTTCTCTGTTACAGAAAGCAGGCAAGAAAGAGTAAAAAAAAAAAATCAAACCCAAACAGGGAAACCTAAAAAAGCTTAAACAGCTCAACCCAGCTCAAGTTATTTCTTTAGGGACAGCTACCATTCTCCAGCTGAATTCCTGGGATTTTGGGGGGAAAAAAATAAAGCTTATGTATTCACCTCCAAATTGAAAAGGATTAAGTAAAGAGAAACTTTCAAACTACAAATTATTGGTCCAAAGGTAGAAGCTTTGCAAGAAATCTCTAGTTAAGATCAGGCTGACAGTTAAACAACTGGTTCTTCGGGTGGGGAGAAACTCTTCTCTTTAGGTAAGCAATCTGATAGTTGAAAGCAAGTGCTCAGTCAAACTTCAGGCTCCCTGGCACAGCCTGCACTGCCTGTCCTCCCTGTTGACTGGTTTACATGCAGTGCCACAATGGCCCAGGTTCAGATGTTTGGTGCCATCCAGGGAATTTGGCATCATCATTTCCATGTTTTAATGTAAGCTTAAATCCTTGCAACTACTCTTCAAATGCCAGCTTTCCTTTCTTTTACAGAGAGCCCAAGGTTCCCAGAAATCTTCTGACATCCTCTTTTGTGCTGTGAGGTAACATTTTAAAAAAGATGTTTCCAAAGTTAAGAGCATTTTAAAGATTCATTAAAATGATCCTCAATTCCAGCTTAGATGAACTACCTTCTGGGTCAGACACTGACATTGCCACCTATAAGGCAAGAGCTGTTTATGCCACCTGCCCCTGCTGTCCTTCTCCACAGCAGCCTGTGCCTCTTTTCCCCGGAAGAATCCCCGCACACTGTGCACCCTGCCAGGACCAGTTGCACGAAGGCACACACCTCCCCTTGCACTCACCAGTGGGTTTCTTGCATCCCCAAACACGCCGGTACAAACATTGGTGCAACGCTTGCCCAATCTTTGGATTTCAACTGTAACTGGAATCTCTGCAGTGCTCCGAGGCTGGAGAATCCCACAGGGTCTGGGGCTGGAGTAGAGCACAGGAGAGTCCTCCTCGGGTTCCTAGACAGGACAGAATCAAATCCAGCTTCAGAGGGACCTCTGAAGAAACTTTAAACCCCTCAACATCCATCCCAACAGCAACTTACACACATTTTTAAAAATCCCCAGGACAAAGGTAAAAGGCACAAACAAGATCCAAGAATTGTAGGCTTAGCATTCTCAGGGGGTTCTGCAAGGAGGCTGCCAGCACAAGCACTGGTGTCTGTGGATGCAGCAGCTTTTCACAACCCTCGAAGATCTCCCACAAGAAAACACCCTGAAGACTAGAACGTAAGCCCTTTCCTCAAGAGATTAAACTGCATCCTAAAGCTAACATTCAGGTAGGATCCTGTTCTCAGCAGATCTTTAAGACTGAATAGGAACCGGCAAGGTCTTATCCAAACCCTCTTCCCCCCTAATAATCTCCACAATAATATTTCAGAGGAGGAGGTGGATGCGATGCCAAACCGGGGGAATAAGCCCGTAGCAGCCAGGAAGGTGGGTGTTATTCCAAATGAAGAACTTCCTCACGAACGGCGCCTTCAGGTCGCACTCATGGAACCCCCGGTTTTGGGGGTACACTTGCAGCTCAGGAACGAAACATTTGGGCAAAGAGATGACCCCAAGGGAATCAGAGATACTGAGAGAATGGAGAACGTTTACCCCCAAAGATTGTGAAATGGAGCACAACACCTTTGTCACTGTCAAATACACATTTAACAGCCCTACGGTGAAAAATTGCCTTCAAAGTCTTCCCACTCAAACATGTCTTGTCGAGGAGGGGCAAAACCTGAGAGGCAGCACCCAGAGGCTGCCAAGTGCCCCAGGCAGAGCACTTGGTCCCACAGCTGCCTCAGCCCCTCCTTCACCCAAGAAGGTTTGCAAGAACTCCTGGAACAGTCCCAGTGATCCATGAGCTCTGGGGGAGCCTTCCCAACAGGGATCAGTGCTCAGTAAGGCTCCAGGAACACACGACTCTAGTGTCTCAGTAAAAAGGACTCCCTTCTCTCCCATGGTGCTGTTACCCTGCCTGAGAACTCAGTTGTTTGCCCCAGCCTTGGAGGGCATGAGACATCACCTGCCCCACAGAGTGGGAGATCACTCCCTCCCAGTTCCTACAACTCCCCTGGTCCTTCACTCCACAGGTCCAAATACTGACTGTCCCCAATGGCACTTGCTTTTCAAACATTGCAGCCCAGGCACTGACGAGATGGCTCTGCCTGGGAGTGGGAACAGCACCAGGGAACTGCATCCCTCTTGTCATTAAACTGACACCTAGAGCAGCACAGCAGGATGGAATTCTGCTGGAGCGAGAACAACTTTTGCTTTAAGCCTGAGAACATCAAAGCTCAAAACAGGAAGCAGAGAGAAGGGGAAAAAGTAGAGCTGACCTGCCACATCAAGGACTGATTTCCCCTGTGAAGATCCTGCCCTCACCTCTCTTGCTGTGAGCCACTTCCCCACTGTCACGTGCCCTCGTTAACAGAACCAGATCCTGACCCTCAGCAGACTGCTTGGTGTGCCCCAAGCCAACGCGGGCTGGTTGCAACCCAGCACAACTCCACCTCTTGCAGGAAGAAGGCGAGGAGGCCCTTGGGAAATTTGCTTCACCTCAAGCACCAGGTCAATAAATGATATCATTCCTGGTCCCTTTAGAAAACGACCCAGGACCACGCTGGGCTGTCAGCAGGGCTGCTTTTCACCACAGGCTGCTTTTCAAGCACTGCTGTTCTCATGTCCAGCTGGGCAGAACATGAGGTCATTAAACAACACGTCTCCTTGGGAGCTGCAGCCAGCACGTCCTGTGCAAGGCAGTGCGCTGGGGGAGGCCAGGGAAGTGCTGGTACCTGGCCTTGATGATCAGTGATGCCACTCCCTTGCCAAACCACTCCAGGTCCACCAGCAATTTCCGGTTGTATTCCGTCACAGTGTTGGAACACAGGGTCACCTGGTGGAAGAGAAGAGCAGTAAATTCTTCTTTACAAAAGCTCATGACTCACGTGTGATGTCCTCCAGTTTTTGTGGTAAGAAAAGGGAGGATTTTGCCTTAATTCTTCTGCCGCTCCACGTGTAGAGCAGTCTCTAAGAGTGACAAAAGCCTTCTGGCAAATACCAGATTTGTTAAGCACACCTTGCTATCAGGGCATAGGTCAGCTAAATTAAAACATTAGACTAAAGCTCTGTGCAGCACTGTGTTCAAATTAAGGGGCAAATTTTCATCTGACTACAATGACATAAATGCAGTGGAAATCTGCTGACTTGAACAGAATGAGTTCAGCTTTACAGCAGGAAGCTGAAGACAAAGCGTGGGCCAGCAGGTGCTGGGCAGTTCATGGCCGCAGAGTTTTTTGCCTTCACTGGAGATCCCTGCAGTGAACACAAATCATTCTACTCCCCAGGACAGGAGAAATGAGACCAAGAAGAAAAGCAAACTGCTTTATATAATGACATCTCTCTAACAGCCACCTTTGGTCCTCGTCCGTCCTCTGCCCACTTGCAATCAAAGACATTGCTCTCAAAAACACCAAAATGCCTTCAGTACTTGACCATTATGGGACATGATTTCAGCTTGTGATTTTGGAAACAAATCAGTGCTCCTTCAGGAACGTCCCGAGTAACCCAGCTCACAGAGGCCCCACGCCAGTGCAGATCCTCGCTCACACGATGATCAGAGCTGGCATCAGAGCTAAAGCCCTCCCACACTCCCGTGAAGCTTCAGACCCGCTGCTGAAGTGTGTGTGGCTGGACTCTTCCCATACCTCGATATCCTGGTGTTCCTGGGATTGGAGGGTCCTTTCGCTGGGGTTCAGTGTAAACTCCCTTGGCTTCACAGAAAAATGAATTCCCTCCCTCCAGGAGGGCTCACTGTCGCTGAGTATTTGCTCAAAGCTGCTAACAGCAGGCTGAGTGCCATCGTCCGACACCGCGAGGTGTTAGTGAGGCGACAGGTCTTGGTGTAGGGAAAGCCTAGGAAAAGGACACAAATATCCATTTAGGCACCAGTTATGTCGTGACTCCCGGTGGGAATACCCTGGTAGCATGAAAGCGTGATTGGAGTTTAGCTCTTTATTATCTGAACTACAGATTACTGAGAAGCTGCAAGAGGAATTAGTCGTCACTTAGTTCCCTTTAACACTGATTCCAGACTGTAGCCTTGAAAATGCCTGCTCTTAGCCCTGCTCAACACTGCAAGCTTCTCTCTTTCTGATGGGGAGAAGCTCCCTCACCTGCCCCAAACCAGCACCAGTTATTTCTCCCTGATGACTGTGCACCCAGACCAAGCATTTCCTCTGAAAATTCAAACTGTAAAATTCCCTGTTAAGTCTGCCAACACTCCTACCCTTTTCAAGATACATAAAGAGTGAGTCGCCATTGAGAAGAAGCTACAGCAGAAGAAAGTGAGGATGGAATCAGGAACTAGAACGTGATGCAAAGCACCCTAATGCAGTTTCTCTCTGCAGAATTCTTAAGGCGTCTTTTGGTTTGGGCCAAACAGACTGGGCATGTGACAGCTCAGAGCCCACTCAGCTGGAGGCAAACCCGAGCCTTGACCCAACAAGTGGGGACATCGCACCCATACTACTCACTGTGATTGCTGCCTGCAAGGGTTTACCCCACCTTAACTCTGAGATTTGCTTTCCATATTGGAAAGCCAGAGATAGTGCCACGCATGGTGGGGATGTCCTGCAGAGCCCGGACACCAGCCACAACCCGCTCTGCAGTGGACTGGCTGGCCAGCTCTGTGGGGAGGAGACTTCTCCCCAGGCCTGCTCACCAAGAGTCATTTGAACACAGGTGGGGGAAAAAAACAACTGCAGGCGCAGCCCAGAGCTTCTCTGTGCCCATCAACAGTAATCACTGCCGGCTCCAGCAGGGACTCCAGCAGGGAGGCAAGAGAAGCACAAAAGGGACAAACACAGATGTCAAAACCTCAAATGAGACTGAGGTCACCACATGCAGACAACAGTCAACAACAGTTAAAAAGAAGCAAAGATACAACAGCTGCCTTCAGCTGAAGAGACCTTAGGAATGCGTTTCTACCTGTTGCCTTTCTTGTTTCATTTATTCAAAAGGCAACTTAACAAGTGCCTCAGTGGTGATGCAGGGTGGCGAAGAAGCAGATCAGGAGAGGCAATTAGTTTTCTTAAAACGTTCAACAACTTCATTGTTATGAGTTTAGGTTTCGTAGTGAATTTTGGCCTCAGTCTGGGAAGGGAAATACAGGGGGTTTGGGGTGGTCTCGGCTGTGCGGGTGGGCTTTTCCATCCGGGGCTCTTTGGGAGCTGTGCCGTGATGCCGCGGGCGGTTGTGAAGTCGGAGCCGAGGTTTGCAGGGGGCAGACCTTTCCGTCCTTCCGCCGGGGCTCGGGAAGGTCGGCAGCGTGCTGCTGCGGGACGTCGTGCGCTTGACGCCGGGCTCAGCACCGTGATCGAACCTGCCCGCCGTCCCCGCTTCTGCCTGCTCCCGATTGCCAGTGCCCACATCTCCTGCTGCCCGTAGTTTGCAAAAGCAGCGATTTCCTCCTTCCCTCCCTGCCCGTGCCGGCTGGGAGGGAAATCACTGCCCTGCCAGAGCCCACCGCTCCTCCAGCCTGTGATCATAACCACACCAAAGGGGAAAACAGGACTCGGCGGGTTGGAAACTTCTGGCATTGCGTTGTTGTCTGTGCTGTCCGGATATACTCTAGTAACGAACTGCTATTCCTTTTCCATATTTTTGCCTGGAAGCCCTGTAATTTCAAAGGTACAGTAATTTGGAGAGAGGAGGGTCATCATTCCATTCCGTGAAGATTGCCACCTTCCTTGGCAGAATCTGTCTTTTAAACCAGGACAGAGACACCAGAAAATACTTGCTCCTATTTGATCCCACAATGGCAAAATGCTACCTGAGGCACCTGCAGTTCACACCCTGAAGAGGCTGTTGTGGCAGAACATGAGCAGTGCTGGATGCTTTTACGTTCAAGTGCTCCATTTTGGAGCACACAGATCCCTCCCGCTGTGTCCCAGCGCAGGGAACACTCACCAAAGGAGATGTCACCGAAGTCGAGCTCATCGGTGTCGAAGTGTAAAGTCGGCCCGACGACACACCCCCTGCGATGACAGGGACACAGGAGGAAATGGCTGCGTTAAAGGGAATTGCAAAGCCTCCGGCTGTCGTGGCTTGGGGGCACAAAACCTGGTGTCAGGGGCATCGTGGGTTTCAAATCAACACACCACCATGTGCTCAGCACAGTGTCCATGTGCACAGGAGGCAGCTAAAGCCAAGAGGCCAGCAGCCCACAGCCACTGATGGGGCTTTGGACGCAGGGCAGGCAGGAAAAGCCCCCAAGTTGCCGGTGGTCCCATGGGGGACCCTGAACACCTACCCAGATGTGTCTCCGTGCCTCAGTTTCCCCATCTGTAATGGGATGGACATAAAGGTGTCCCCACAAACTTCTGTAACCAGCCTTTCCAGCCACAGGTTCCCTGCTTTGCTACTTGGCTGTAACTGGTCTTCCCATGGAGGAGCTTTCTCAGGAGATTTTGACCCACACAATCATTACAGACAGAGTTTTGAGACATGAAGCCAGGGGAGCCCCAAACATCCTCCAAAAAGAGCATTAACAGTTCTACACAGTAGACAGATGAATCCTAGAGGAAAGGACCAGCTTGTCACTAGTGCACCAGCTGGCACAGCCAGGAGCAATAGCTTAAACAACCAAACATGGGTGTCCTGAATCTACCACACCTCCTCCCCTGGCCTTGAACTCAGCAGACAGGCACTAAAAGTCACCAACATCCACTGAAGGCAGCACTTGAAGCTGCCCAACACGAGTTTATTTCATGGTTGACGCCAATCAATGCGCACCCTGCCTTTTGGTTAAAAGTCAAGGACCAGTGAACTGTGTCTTCTACTGTGTTCACAGGACTGCCCCTGGCTCCGCTCTACACATCTCAACAAGAGACACCTTCTCTTGCTCAAGGAGAAAGCTGCTTATGGAATAACATCCCACGCATGACCAGTTTGGGGGAGGGACAGAGGAGAATCAATTATTTGATGGTGAAAGGTTCCCTCTTGATTTCCAAAATAAAAATAGCAGCACTTTTTCTCCAAAAGCAAAGCCAGTGTAGTTGTTTCTCTACTATGGGCAGACCTAGTCAACACTGTTCTCCTGCTAAGTAATAAGTTTCATGTTCTTTTTAATCCATCTCCCTTATCTTATTGGTATAATCAACTGCAGATTGCTTTCATTTCTTTATTGCCCTGATCCAGTGCCTCCCAACAGCAGCAGCCTAGCTCCAAAGCTCCAGAGCAGCCAGCATCAGCTTTCCTGCTTACACTACGTTATCCTACCAGCACACGCCTCAGGCTAGCAGGGACAAGCCCTCATGCTGCTGTGGTCCTGAGGACTGAGCTCTGCCTCCCCCATCATCACCCCTTCTCCCTTCTGCAGGGCCAGGATTATGGGATGAAGCCCATGTCCTTGGGACGGTTCCTGCTGCACAGTTCCCTGTCTCCCACATCAGCCTTTTCCTGGCTGTGGAAAGGAGGTAGCAGAGCACTCTGCACAGGAGCTCGGAGCACAGCCTGCCTCCATGCATGGCCATGAGAGGTGAGCTGAGGCTGCTGCTGCCCGTTTGGGATGGATTATTAACAGAAGTTTTTCAAAACACTGCTGCTGGTGGAGAATCACCCAGGCTGGCCCATCTCCAAAGCCCTGGGGGCCTTGCTGGGTGCTCAGGGGGGACATCCCAGAGCAGCTACTGCCCAAAGCTGATCCATGCCACTGCCTGCCATGGCCCAAGGCAGAGGGACATCCCTGCAGGGAGGAGTCATTCCAGCTCCTGGGTACCACACGGGGCAGCAGGCACCCCCACACTAAGGCAATGCCAGGATCAGAGCAGAGATTGAGACTTCAGGAAACATCTTTTTTCTCTGCCTGACCCCAAAATGAGGTAGGTGGGGGATGTCCCAGAGACAGCTACAGATGTGCCCACCCAGAGTAAGCTCCCAGAGTCCTTACTCGATGGTCAGGATCACAGGCGTAGGAGATCCAGCCACACGGAACTGGAATGGTTCCTCAAACCGCCCCAACACGGCGGCATCCAAGGAGATCTGAATAGTCTGGATCCCACCTGGTGCAATGAGGCCCTCCTCGGGTACAAACTTGAAGCAGCAGCCCACTTCCGTGTTTGAAGGGATATAGGTGAAGGGAGCATCAAGAACTCCTTTGTTCATCAGTTTCACCTGCAGCAGCAAGAAAACAAAATGCAAGTACACGTGAAATCTTCCCTTCTTGGGAGTCATTTTCTAATGGCGCAATTAACACCCAGAAAAGGCAGAAGATGCTTTGTGCTGCTGGACGGCAGAAGTCAAAAAAATACAACAGGACAAGTTCTGCCTTTGGGTTTTCATGCGAAGCTCACATAACTCCACATAACTGGAGTCACCCTGGGGTTACCCCACGGACACAGAGCAGTCCACCTCTGGTCAGTAGCACCAAGCTCATTCAGACCTGGCCCTGAGAGCAACGTGGGGTGATTGCAGCTGCGTAGTGAATCACCACAGAGCTGCTGCTGCCCCAGTCAGCGCAGCTCCAGCAGTACCGTATCTACGCATTTACCTTTTCCCATACCGTGAAAACAATACACTGAGAAGGAGGCATCAACATCAAAATGTACAGACAGCGCCATCTTTTGGTAAGAAAACTCAACGTGTCTTTCCCTTCCACAACCAAACTTCTGAAAGTGTCTGGCATGATGTAGTGCCTCGTTTTCTGCCTCTTTCAGTTGCTCTCTCTTTTTTTTTTGCAAACTTGACCCCCAACAGGGGGGAGGCAAATAGGTAGAAAAATCTTTTGCTTTATTCCCAGGAACACTTTTCTCTTTGTAGAGCCAGAGATGCACCAAGCCTGAAGTATGGTGAGGGATTGGACAGCAAGGGAAAGAATCCTCAAGCCCTTTGCAAGGGCCTGCACTGAGCCAGGAGGCTGGATGGCTTTCCTGTGACTTCCAGGAATGAGCAGGAGACACTTGACTAAAAATTGTTTGCGGTGGACTGAAGCTCAAATGTAGCCAGCTTGTCCCAGCTGCTTCTGAACAGCCCAGTACAAAGGTGCCTTGTGTCTGGTGCTGCCACAAAAGCCTCTGAACAGCTTTTTGACCCAGCGTTGGGTCAAAAGGGGTTGTTTTGCAGGAAGCCTCCCAGCTGATCCCTATGGAAGGCTGCCCAAAAGAAGGGACTGGGGCTTCATGAACAACAGACACATTTTTCTGGAACACCCCCTTCCCCCCCGCGCCCAGATTTGACCAGTACATCAGCTATTCCCTGCTCACAACTGCCCAGGTTGCCAGGAATTCCACAGGTCCACCAGGCTTGCTGCTGCCTCAGGAGCCATCAGGATCCATCCCAACCCCTGGTGCTCACCTCATGGGTGTGGGCGGTTTTGACAAAAACTTCCCCAAGGTTCAGGGTATCACAGCTGAGTTCAACCAAGGGTCTGCGGCCTTCCCCTCTGAGGTGCAGGGCCAGCCTGCTCTCACGGCCTGGGGAGAGATGTCCATTTCAGTACAATAATTCCCTCTGTTCTACTGGATTTTCCAGGCTGCCTCAATGCTAGACCCTGATTCTGAGCTGCATGCAACCAGCTCTTGATGCTGCAGCAGAAGATATGGACCCTTCTCTTCCCTCAGGAGATATCCCCTGGGGCTGACTTGCAATTTCTAACCCATTCCTTGGGCTGGTTTCCAATTTTAGCCACCAGTTTGCTGAGTTTAAAACATCTCTGGTGTCCTGTAGCGACAGGCCAAGGAGTGACAGGTATAAATTGAAAGAAAGGAAATTTAGGTTAGATATTGAGAAGAATTTTTTTACTGTGAGGTGGTGAGACGCTGGAGTAGGTTCCCCAGGGGAGTTGTGGAGGTTCCAGCCCTGAAAGTGTTCAAAGCCAGGCTGGATGGGGCTTGGAGCTACCTGGTCTAGTGGGAGGTGTCCCTGCCCATGGCAGGGGCCTTGGCACTAGACAGTCTTTGAGGTCCGTTCCATCCTTAACATACTATGACTCTAGGGTTTCCTCCCCATGCACTTAGAGGAGCTTTGAAATCCATTCGGTGAAGGCACAAAGCTCACAAAGACTTTGGCAATTGCTACCTGGCAAACTGCCAGGCAACAACTGCCAAACCACCTGGCCCAGCAGCACAGGACTGCTGTCCTCCACTTCTGACACTCGGCACTGTGTTCTGTTTGCACAGACTGAGAGCTGCAAGGTGACAATTCCCACACAGGGAGAGAAGCAGGTGCTGGCCAAGGGTGGTCCTTCTACCAACACCCTGGGCTCAGCGGGGCTCCGCCCCTGCTGGCCTGGTGGTGTCTGGAGGTGATCCAGGCTCAGGGAGCACATTTCTAACTCAGCTGCGACTGCCTGATGGTGGATCCATGTCAAATGGACCCATCCTGGAGGCCAGTGGTCTAGAGGGGCTTAGTGCTTGTTCACTAAAGCTGTTCTGCTCTGCAGCTCCTTGGCCTTTGAGGAAATGCTGGCAAAGCCGTGCCATGAAAACATCTCCCTGCACTGCCTGGGTTGTTCTGGGATCAGCAATCCAGACACAGGTGTTCCGAGCCCTGGCCTTGCATGGGAGACTCCCTGGAAGCTGCAGGGACACTGGGGATGTGCCAGCACTGCCCTGCTGACCAGGAACTCTTCCCAGCAGTTACATGGGAGCCCAGTGGGCTCAGGCTTGCTCCATGGCTTCACTGTGGGTGAGAGAAGCAGGGGAAAGGAGCTGTACCTGAGATGTCACAGTAGGCCACACTCTGATACTCCAGTGCTTCCAGGGGTTTAAAGGTCACCTTGATTTCAGCCGAACAACGTGGCCCAATCTCTCCCTCCTGAAACAGAAAGAGACAGAAAAAGATTTATCTTCAAACTTCACACTTCTTGTTTTCAACCACTCCTCTAAGCCTTTCTTCAGAGCATCAGTGATGAGTGAACAACATAAGGAGCCCAAGGAAACACTCTAAACCCAGCTCAACACACCACTGGGCGCTCTCAATGCTCAGCTGATCAGCCCCCACTCTCCACAATGTTCCTGCTGCTCTGACACAAGCTCCTGGTCACATCATGCTGCAGTCAGCTACAGTGGTACCTAACTGCCATTGTGCACTGGTGGCTCTTGGCCTTAGACGGGCCATAGGAGTAACCAAGAACACGATCCCCTTCCTTGGAAAGAAAAATATTAGTTTAACCTTTTTTCAAAGAAAGCAGAGGTTGGGATTATTCTAGGATTTACTCCAGGATGAGAAGGGATTTTGCACTGTGCAGACACCAGGCATTCATCATCTCTCACAATGCCAATACTCAGAATCAGGGCTCTGGCTGATGGGAGGACATGGGCGTTTGCTTGCATAAACAGAAAAAGAAAAGGTTTACTGTCCCCGTGTGCAAGAGAACTCAAAATGCCCATTATAACCTCCCACCCTTGTGTCCAGGCTCACAGATGACACTGGGAGACTCACAAACAGTGCGAGTCGTGGTTAGAGGAAGGGACAGGCATTTCTACGATTAACCTTGGGCTGAATTTGGCCTCCTTTTCCCAGCGAACCCTTGCATGCTTCAGGTCAATCCGTGAACTGGCACTGCTCCAACACCCTCCGCTGAACCCCACGCAGCAGCACGTGTCGGGGGAGCCCCTACCTACAAAAACTGCTCCCTGTGGACACTTCAAGGACACGGAGTGCCCTGAGCTCGAGCCCTGGCAGCAGAGCTCAGCTTTGTCAGGCTCCCAGCCCTGCCTTGAGCCTGCAGGGCAGAAATACTTTCAGCAGTGAGCTCTGCAGCCGCACCAGAAACTCCATGCCCTCCCTCTGAGCACACCGAGCCAGCTGAGGACCTGCTGAGTGACCGCACCCGGGGAAAGGGGCGGGGGTAGGGTGGGCGGGAGGAGGAAGAGGAGGAGGAGGAGGAGAAGGAAGAGGAGGAGGAAGAGGAGGAGGAAGAGGAGGAGGAGGAGAAGGAGGAGAAGGAGGAGAAGGAAGAGGAGGAGGACGAGGAGAAAGAGAAGGAGGAGAAGGAAGAGGAGGAGGACGAGGAGAAAGAGAAGGAAGAGAAGGAAGAGGAGGAAAATGAGGTTCTCAGCTATCACTTACCATTGGCTCAATGAAAAAAAAGTCATTGGAGAACAGCAGGGGGTCTTCTTGCACCTTTGCCTTCTCCTCCTGGACCTTTTGGCTCAGGAGGGAGGTGCGATTTTCACAAAAGCCCTTCACCTTCTTTATTTTTTTCTCCTCCATGAAGTCTTCCATCCAGACCTTTGGTGGTGGCTCCAGCAAATCACACTGCCTGCAGCCGCAGGGAGAGACAAAGCCAGCAGGTCATTTAATATATTTGCAGAGAGAAGCGGAAGTGCGGGAGAGCAAAGCACTTGGGGAGGAGCGGCAGCTCCCCAGCAAGGGCTGACCCCAAGCCACGAGGGTCCCAATCGGATCAGAAGATAACTTGTTGTGCACAAGCTCAGCAGGTAGCTTTACTCCACACTTGCAAGCTCAGGAGAGCTTTGGAAAGCCAGCATCCCTCAAGAGAATCTCCTGCCTCAAAGCCTCTGCCAAAACTGAGGGAGAATCCACCAGCCACCTCAGCTGGCTTTTCCTACCACTGAGCTGCTCGGGGGAAGCAGATAAAGATCACGGAGCACCCACTGCAGGACTTCCCTGGGAAAGGGAGACGAAGCTGGGTTGTGGTTACGTGTTACCAGCATCGCTCTTTGTTTCTTCCATTTTGGACCTGCCCTGTTCCCTACACTGCCTTTCACAAGAGCATCCCAGAGCACTTCCAAAGGAAATTGATGAATTCAGGCACCGCATCCCTTCAGTGACATCCAAGGTTTTATATGCATGAAAACAGAGGCTGTGAGAGGGGAAGGGACTTCTTGGTGCAGGAGACAGACAGCAAACTCCTGGAGAGATCATCTTTTCAGGATCCAGAGCTTTTTGGGTCCCATCCCAGTGCATGGTAGTAGAATGGCCAGAGAGGGAAAGGATCCTGCACTAGCTCCTCTCATAAAAAAAAGTCCTCTCTGCTCTGAGATCTCAAAAGCATCTCTGACAGCAGGAGAGTAGGCCTTAGAGCTAACACCATCCCTAAGACTGGAAGTAAGGAAAAACAAAATGTCCTGGTGACAGGCTAGGACACAAACTGGCATGAAAATAAATGTAATTGGAAAAAAGTATTACGAAGAAAAGAAGGGTAGTGGTAGTAAGTGAATCCCTTCTAAGGGGAAATGAGGGCCCTGTATATCGAGCGGATCCGTTCCACAGGGAAGCCTGCTGCCTCCCTGGGATCCAGGTACTGGATATCACCAGGAGATTCCCTAAGAACTAAAAGAACTTCATCTGTTCACCACTGTCTGGGGGTACAGTGACTATGAAATAACAGAGTTTTCAACATTCAGTGAAACAAGGAGGGGCATCAACAAAACTTCCACTCTGGTCTTCTGGAAGGCAGCCTTCGGCCTGTTCAAGAGATTGTTTTGGAGAGGACCTTGGGGAGCAGCCTTTACAAACAAAGGGGTCCAGGAAGGATGGACATACTTCAAGAAAGAAGTCTTGAAGGCACAGGAACAGACTGTCCCTGTGTGCTGAAAGATGAGCTGACAGGGAAGACAACGAGCCTGGATGGGCAAGGAGATTTGGAAGGAACTAAGGGGAAAAAAGAGGGCGTATTGCCTTTGCAAAGAGGGGCTGGCAACTCAGGAAACGTTTAAGGATGTTGCCAGGTCATGTAGGAAGAAGATTAGGGAGGCAAAAGCCCAATTAGAACTTGAGGAAATCCAGTCATTGCAATCAACCTTTCCTTCCCAAAATGCCATCCTTGGTTGGAGTATAAATGGAACTGGAATGCTGTGCTGAGCTCCTGCAGCCCAGGGACACACACCCTAATGCCAGGGATGGTTTACTTGGCCTAAACCATTCAAAATCACCAACACGCCCCTGAGGCCATGCATTAGTTTCAGTCTTGGGCCATGTATCTCACTGAAACGTATCTTTCAAACCAACCTCCTCTTCTCTTCATTGTCGGCTTCCTCAGTAGGAAACATCTTCCACTGGAAGTGGGCTGTGATGTTACTCCTGTTTCTGATGAACATGCTTGTGTGGCTTGATGTGGTGATGAAAGTCTTCTCAACCTTCATGGAATATGTGCTCAATCCAATGTTGACATCTGCAGCTTCTGCGCGAAGGAATGTGAAGAAACTTTCTTCACCTGGAACAAAGCAGAGTCTTTGCTCAGCTAGCTCAGTTGCTGATGGAAGCACAAGGAACAAAGCAAACCACAGGTCACGGAAGAAAGTGTCATAGCTTTTAAATGTATTAGCAGTTCCATGGATCAGTACATTTATCACGTCCTGACAGCTCTGTGTGTACTGCGTGAGGATGTCCTGGGCACCTCCTTAACCACCTTATTTCCAAGGTGTTTGTAGAGATTTGGCCCCAAGGTGACAGTATGTACAGTGGGATTTGTCAGATGTGCTCAGGTGACCCACTCAGACCACTGGGATTTCTGCATCAAAGTCCTTCAGGTGACACTGAGGAGCCCTGGTCAATCCTGGCTTGCCGAGGTCTCCCCTGCGCATCCCACGAGACTCCTGCCCCTCCTGATCCCTTGGATCCCTTGTTGCTGACAAGCAAATACGCCTGGGGGCATGTGGGCAGAAAAAGGAGACCCAGAGGAACAGGTGAAGTGACAGCCCACAGCAGGAGGGGACACAGGAGAGGAAACACAACCAGCCTGGCTTTGCAATATGACAAACCACTACAAAATGAACACCATAAAAATCATCATCATCGTCATCTTCCTGTCCAAACCCACAGCCCCATCAGTCTTGAAATATTTCATATTGTCCTGATCTCAAAAACCAAGATGGAGCATTTCAGGTTAAATACAAAAGGACAAGGAAAGATTAATAAGTACAGAGCAGCTTCTATATGAAGTCTGAATGGGATTCCTCAGTCTAGAAATCAAATGGGAGATGTGAGAGGTTTGCAACAGCATGAACGGCCTGGGAAATGGGGACGAGGAAAAATTTGTCTTGATTTGTCACCATACAGGAACTTGAGGGCCTGAAGATGTTATTAGGCAAAAACTGCATGGATGTGTAGAGGGCAACATAGTAAAAGGGTCTGTGACAAGCCAGTGGAGAAGCGGCATACAGGACAGAGGTGTGCAAGAAATACACTGCATTGGAGAGAGTCTGATGGAGACCTCGCAGCTCACATACAGCACTGCCCAGGAGTAAAATAAAACTTCACCCAGGCGTAGCCACACAGTAGTGGAGAATCAGGGTTCCTCCTTCCTCCACTCTGCAACACCCAGCAAAACAGAATTCCAAAAATCTCAGCCCTGTTAGAGGGGATCCACTTTTTCAACCATTTAAACACCAGCTATTTCAGTTTTCTTTGGGGCAGAGCTGGAACAGAGAAGGTACATCTAGAGGGAATTGAGGGGGATGAACAGGGAGTGATGGTGGAGAACTGTCCTGTGTCCCGTGCGTTGCCCAGCACTCACCTATGCAGCGCGCCACCAGGGACCCGAAATGGTCACCGCACGTCAGCGGGTGAAATCCCACTGTCACCTGCATGGTGTGACCAGGGCCCAGAATTCCTTCGGCTGGAACCACGGAGAAAGGACTGCAACACAAAGAGAGGATCAGGACTTGGGGGGAATTCTGGCCATGACATTCTTTCTGCAGTGCAGGTCACTTCAGCTCACTTGGGCAAGCAGGGAGCAAACAAACTACGGCCAAGACAGACAGAACAGCCAGGATCAGAAACAGCTACTGACCCACTTCTGAGGAGATCCAGCCCTCAGAAGATCCTGTGGGATAAAACGACCTAATCTCCCCCATACTCTGCATCCAGCCTTCTGACTGCCAGCAATCCCATCAGAGAATGGTTTGTGAAAAGCACAGAGAGAGTTAAGAGCTATCTGCATGCATAACTTGACGCTGACTGCCTCAGGAATTTCTCATTTCCTGCTACCTATAAACTTCCTCTCAAGAGATGCAAATGTTAGGGCACTATCTCTCTTGTGAGATTACAGCCTAGGAATCAGACAGGGAGAAGGAACTTTCTCTTGAAGACCACGGAATAACTACTGTTGAATTTGCAGCGTGGCTCTTTGGTTTATTTTACCTTGAAAAGATCCTGAATTAGCACATTTTGTCAGCATTTCAATGAAAGCTGCTCTACAAAAAGGAGCAATCAAAACTCTGAAAGAGTGCAAATGCAGATTAGAGCAATACAGTGACATGGAAACAAGACCCAAAAGGAGGATGCCATTTACAATCTGAAGGATCCAATCCCAGCCATATGAAGCACCATTAGCAGGAGCACATCGAGGAGGCAGAACAGGAGAGTTTCGTGTATTTACCAGCAGTGCAGTCTGGGGCCCTGGGTTGTCATCCAGGCTGGTAACTGTTTGCTTGGCTCACCAGACAAACTCTGCGCAATGTGTTGGAAATAATTACGCAAATGTCTTGGTGCACTTTGGATGTAACAGGAGCAATTAGGATTGGTCACCAGGTGAACAGTTCTTGCCTGACAAACACAAGACTCCGTGCTTTGATGCTCAGGGACAGCTCAGGTGAAATGTGCTTCTGCCCAGAAGTTGCTGGGCTTTGTGCTCTTCCACAGCCCCACTGAGGAAACAAAAGTTCCTCAGTGCTTTGCTGGTGGTCAATCTGTGCACAGAAAGGGTGTTCTGGGGAGTTTGGTGATGAACTTATCACACACAAAAATATAGAGAACATCTGGCAAGCTGAATTTCATTCATGTCAGTAGTGACAGCTGATGAACTTGCTTCAGGTTCTGCTCACTAAGGACCTATTGCTGCAGTTATGGGCCTGACCTGCTCCATTACCACTAGTGAGAACATCACTAGTGGCTGATGGAGAAGCCTTGGGCCAGCAATGTTTATGTGCTGGATGTGAGACTTTGGGGAGAGAGGAGGAAAGACAAGGCCCCAGCAGCCCCGGAGCCCGATTACTGTACGAGCTCCCACATCTGCCCCGAGGGTGAGCCAGCACTGCTGCAGGTCTCTGCTGGGGCTTGGGGGATCGGTGCCTGGTGTGGGCAAGGCACAGGATTTTTTTCTTATTGTTTTGTCAGGAATTTTGCCAGAAAGAGAAGCTGCCAGTTAAGGGAGTCCCTGGCCACACTTCAGCACTCCCTTCCCTTCCCTTCCCTTCCCTTCCCTTCCCTTCCCTTCCCTTCCCTTCCCTTCCCTTCCCTTCCCTTCCCTTCCCTTCCCTTCCCTTCCCTTCCCTTCCCTTCCCTTCCCTTCCCTTCCCTTCCCTTCCCTTCCCTTCCCTTCCCTTCCCTTCCCTTCCCTTCCCTTCCCTTCCCTTCCCTTCCCTTCCCTTCCCTTCCCTTCCCTTCCCTTCCCTTCCCTTCCCTTCCCTTCCCTTCCCTTCCCTTCCCTTCCCTTCCCTTCCCTTCCCTTCCCTTCCCTTCCCTTCCCTTCCCTTCCCTTCCCTTCCCTTCCCTTCCCACTCCTGCCCCATGTTACATACTCCTGCCCTCAGATGGCAGGATGTGAATAACACTCCTGGGAGTGACCTCAGGGGTTGCGTGAGAAAGAAGATATCTTCTTATTTTCAAATTACCAGGAGAAGAGGATCCAGCCAAGTTTCAGTTGTCAGGGCTGAAAAACTGAGTGCAAATCAGCCCTTGCATCTCCTACATCCCACCCCAGGCTGTACCCACCAGACTCCCCTGTTCCTGCTGGAGCAGTCATCTCTCATATAGACCTGGCTCCCCAAGACCCAAGGACACAAGCTCTACAGTTAAACTTAACTCCTCTGAATTTCAGTCAACATCACTAAGCTGTTCCCTGAGCCCACAGATAAGAAGGACTGTGAAGGAGACATCCCTGACGCTATAATAACCAAATGAAAACCACTGCCAAGAGATGGGGCTGGCAGGATAAATTTTGGCCTTTTATGGCTTGATTAGAGCAATATAGTGAGTTAATTGTCAGCTGTTCCTTAAGATAGTTCTCATCCTGTTAGATCTACCCTTTCAATGAATCACTACTGCACCCGACAGGCAGAAAAGATAAGGTCATGGAGGGGTTTTAATAGGTCTTCTTCGGCTTTTTAACTAGTCCATTTGTATGTTTGTTTCCTTGTATGGCATCTAAAGACAACTCCAGATCTCCCAATGGCCCCTTGCAATCCCCGGACACTGGTCTTGCTTTGAGCAGCGTATTTGCTCGGACAATTTCCAGAGGTCCCCTCTAGAGAAAGTTATTCTATACTTTTATCTTCTAAATCAGCCCAATTGCTTTTCACATAGTCACTAAATGTCTCATGTTTCTAATACACCTGTGCCTATGCCTATGGGCATGTGGTGTATTGATAGGCCTTGGAGGAGCTTGACATTTATGAAAGTTCCCAATGAAGAATTCATGATCTTTTGGCAAACATTTAACACAAACCAAAATGAAAAAACAGCAGAAACACAGGAACTTCAGAATATGTAAAATGAGATCTCAATGAAAGGGGGGACGACCTTATTCAGAGATTTAAAGCACGTGTTTGAAATTTTAAACCGGCTTTCAAAGGTTCATCGTGGAACAGAAGAGGGGACTGATGCCCTCAGCTGACAAGGGAAATCAGATCAGCTTTAAGTAACAGGAACTGCACCGGCTGCCTGCAACACAGCTCATGTTGGGCATCTGATGCAGGCACCACTGGAAAGCCATGTGCCTGTGTCCTCCCAGAGAATGGGTCTGTTTGGCTGACAGTGGTGAGTACCCATTTCAGAAGCTGCTTGTGCTCAGGAGGGCGCAAGCCAGCAACTAACATGTTCCAGCACCCCCCAGGAAATCTGGGGCAGAGAAAGCTCAAAGGCTGCATCCTGCTAAGAACACTGAAAGCAAGAGCAGATGCCATCCATCCTGCCCATTTCCAGCCGGCGACGCAGGGCAGCAGCTCCCATGCTCTGGTTCCTTTTGTTGTTCTTTCCCAACTCTGTTATCCCCCAAAGGTGTTTTGCACAAGGACAGATGAGCTGCCTCACCTCTCGGTGCTCAGCTGGTAATGAGCTGCCACACTACCACAATTCTGAATCAGCAGACTCTTGCGGGTGCTGCCCTTGACCGGACACTTTGAGAAGTCCAGCTCGTCTGGGAAGTCCAGGATAGCTCGGGCAGGGATGGCCCGAATTGGCACAACTATCCTTTCCTCTCCACTGACGCAGACGAGCTCATGGGAATAAACCTGCAGGAAAAGAAACTGTCTCAGCACAGGTCATTTGGTGCCATCTCCATGGCAGAAGAAAAGCCATTTCCTATATCCCTTCAAGGGTATCAATTTACCTATTCCACCCCCAAATGAACAATAAGTTCTACTAATATCTCACATTTTAAAGGCAGCAGTGCACTTTGCAAAACCTATCTCAGTGGCATTAAGCTCTTGTGTCACTTGGGTCATACAGACAAGTGCCCAGGGCCACCATAATTTTTACTCTCAATTTTAATGATGTTAAATAATTCCTAAGTCCCTTCTAAGGAACATGGAGCTAGGGAACACAGGACATTCCTCCTTAGGTTACTATATTCCCACGGATTGAGAATAGGACAAAGTGTTAAACTGAATCTAAGCAGCAAAAGGAAACTGAGAGAACAGCTGCACCCAAAGAGATCCTGGACCTCTGGCCTGGTGTAGAAATATCTGTTTGCTCAGAACTCCCCTCTAATTTTGCCTCTCCAACCAAGTCACGAGAAGAACAGTGCTAAGAGGTAGCAGGATGCTGTTGCAAAGAGCCTCTCTTTGTTTCCCGGCAAGGCTTCCTCCCTTCCATGCCATGTCCTAAACCCCTCTGTATGAACCAGCCTCCAGATCACAGCGCTGAGAGCAGACTTGCCAGGGCCTCGGCACTGGTGTTCAAACTTGCACGCAAAAGCACAATTGGCATGGAATGGGCGCCAGCTGACAGAGCAGCCACAGTGACAGGCATGAAGACAGAGCCGCAGCAGTGTCGCTGCCACCGGCTCTGGGCCCACAGGTCTGCCTGCCTGCAGGCTGTACCTGCCCTACACGAGCTCTTTCAGGCAGGTGTCCAAGTCCCCTGCAGCTCACCAAGCTCCTGCTGACTAAGGGCACCTAGAGCTCAGTGTGCCTGTGCCAGGCTGGGCCCACGGGCACAGCACATCCTCTGCCCTGGCCTTGCAGCCGTGTCATGGTCAGCTGTGCTCTGGGACAGCACAGCCGCAAGGCTGGAGAACAGAGGGTGTGAAAAAGAACCGTCCTTGCTCCAGCCCCGGGTGAGGCAGGGAAGCTGTTGCCCGTCAGGAAGGCGGAAAGCTCTCTGACCTCTTTGTTCCTCTAGTACTTTGCAGAATAATGAAACCCCTTCCACTATACCTAGAGATGGCCAGACATCTATCAACACCCCTCTACCGTTTGCCTACTGTTCCCTGGGCATCTTTCTTCCCTTGGGAATGCTCAGAGGAATGTGCAGCGAGGGGAAGCAGGGCCTGTCAGGCCTGGGTGCAGGGCCTGACAGCACATGCCAAGCTGGGACTGGCTGCAGGCTGCCTGCCCACGGCCTGGAGCCAAGCTCACAGCATGGGCTGTACCCAGAGTGCAGGGACAACAATGGCTTTGGAGATAATTCTGTGTTTTGGCTCCTCCAGTCTCACCTTGTTCTCGTCAGGAGTGAAGTGGACGTGCACATCGGTAATGGCGCCTCCTGGCACGGCACGGCATGCATCACTGGGGCCCGCCAGCTGGAAGTAAGGTGAGCTCTCCATGGAGACCTGCACCCCCTGAAGATTCTGCAGGAAAGACATGGAACCATGATTTTGCCACTTGAGGAAACAGGACAAGAGGAGACCTGTCCATGCCCTGGTGACGTCCTTCCTTGACCCCTTTTCCAAAGCCCTTTCTGCTGTGGAGGTACAGGCACAGAATTCCCAAGGGTGAACTTGAATCCCTTCTGTCTGGCTCCAGCATTTTGGCCAGGGGCAGTAGGGCAGTGCCTGGTGGGAAGGAAGGGCCGAGCAGGTCAGCACCGGCAGGATGGAGACAAGAGCACCTGAACCAAATCATCTGCATATTCAACAGGGCCAAAAACCTGCTGATTTCTGCCTGCACACAGCTATGCAGTCGTGTTCCACGGAGGGAATGGGCTACCTGAAAGCATAACAGCACATTCTCCTGCGGGGAAGAAGAAATTCCTTTCTAGCAGGTCAGCTTTGGATAGGGCAGTTCTGGGGGATACAGTCATGCAGGCAGAGCAGCAAGAGAGGAGACCAAACACTGTGGCCTTACTGGGAACAAAAGCAAACCTGAAAAGCAAAAGAAGGAACACAGCAATCCCTAAAAAAGGGAGATGACAAAGAGAATTTAAAGCGCCAGTAAAGCAGCAAGGAAGAATCATCAACTGATTACAGCAATCACCTCCCCGAAAGTGATGGAAACACAGACAGGTTGTGCCTGTTGACTGTGGGCTTCAAAGGCATTTTCCTCCTGGAGAAACCTTGCAATTCTTTAGGGGAATGGTCTCTCGCCTTTTGACCCTTCTGGAATTTCCTCCCTACATGTCCACACCTAATTGGCTGAATGCCAGGACCCTCCCAAAATAGGAGACTAGATAAGACCCCTGGATTTCTTTGTTCTCTCTCTTTCGGCCCCTGGACCCCTTTGAGGAATAAACGACTTGGAATAATCTGGGGGTAAGAGCCTCTTTTGAAATCTTTTGTCCTGTCCCTTCGGAGATATTCCTCCAAAGCCTCTCCAGAGCTAGCCCTGGGGAGGGGGGCCGGGCCTGCGGGGGGAATATTTCAAAACATGACCAGCACTGACTCACAGTGTGGTTTCAGTATTAAAAGCCAACCTTGGCTCTCCAGGGGTTCTTGCTGCCTGTGCAGGCAAGCTGGGCTGCTGGGCATTCCCGCTTGCAGCCAGCAGGCCAAGTTCTGCTCTCTGGGATACACAGACACAGCAAACATGCATTTTCAACACATAGATATCAACCCCTGAGCACCAAAATGCTCTCAAAAAGTCTAAACCAGATGATTTTGAGTCCTTCCTGTCTCTTCCCACCAGCCCACTCTTGGCACAAGCCTCATTTAAGAAAATGTTTCCCTGACTGAAATTCAAATGGTCTCAGTTTTCCCCTTTAGAGTCCAACACGACTGCTGACGTTTTTCAACTTTTTCCCTCTCAGCTCTCTTGGGAAACTGCAAAACAGGAGCACATGGCTTTGGATGTTCTGTGGTTCTCCGAGGGGAAAGCAGAGCACCATGCTGCTTTTGGAAAATCTGAGCAGAGCTGGATGAATCTTAGCAGGAGCCTGAAGTGGCACCTAAAGGCCTCCTACTGCTTCTGCTACATCAATCTGATTCCAGGGCTGTTTCAGAACATTTCCTGCCGTGCCAGTGCCACTAATGATAGTGATTCCAGCAGAAAGCGTAGACGACTCAGCCCCTGAGCTTTGACTGTGAGCTGCACAAAGGGAGCCAAACAGGCTCATTTCCCCAGGCAAATGTCAAGGGACTGTGGAACGAGCCCAGGGGAGGGGATCTGATGCTTCCCCAGCTCAGCCCGTGGTGGGGACCTCACCTGCGCCTTGCGGGAGAAGCCTGGCAGCACCAAGTCCACAGACTCTCCTGGCTTCAGGTCCATTGACAGCGGCTCCAGCCCAAACACGGGGGCCGTACGTTTGCACCTCTGGGAATCACGTTTGGCCTTGGGGCTACTGTGGGCTGAGGTGCTCTGGCCCTCCTTCCCAGCTGGCCTGTTACATTCCACCTTCCAGAAGAGCTGATGGAAGTGGTGGCCCCCATCTGTTAGTCTGAACTGATGAGCACAGGGAAGGAGGCTAGAAGAGAAACCAGAATGGAAAATAGTATGGGAGAAGCTATTGTCCTGGTCATCAGATTGCTCCCAATGAGGATTCTGAGCTGTTAATAGCTTGGAGACCGTCTTCATTTGCAGCTCTTAATGTGGACCGGGAACAGTGTCTGATAAGCTGCCCTTCTGATGTCGTTATTGCAAGGAGGAATATGTTTCTAATGGTAATGTAGCATTTTCCAGGCCAGGCTAACAGGATCTGGTGTTTTCCTCCAAAATGTGTGTTCTGGGGTGATTCATACTGTTACTGTATTTTGCATTAATCTGCACCCGAAACTGTTATTGAATCTTTGAGATCCTGCACCTGAGGCCCTTGTGTGCGGGGGTATGATTGCAGGCATTTTTAAAAGCCAGCGCGGAGGAAGTTTCTGGACGATCCCAGCAAGCTGCTAGAAATCATCTGTCTGCTCTAGGAGAGGAAACCAGGGGAGCAGGGGCTCTCTCGTTCGTAGAAGCTTTGGTTTTGCACTGGTGGTCATTTGTAGAAACTTCATTTCGCAATCAGAAACTGTTTTGAAGTGAACTTTGCAAACTCTGCTGGCAACGGAAAAATGAGCAAGGTCCTGTGTAGAAGTGTACCTCACCTGGTAGGGTTTGCAGCCCCACAGTGGCAAGGAGGCTTCCATTTAAGGGAAGGATTTGGGTTCCATTCTTTGTTTCACTCATGAGGTAAAAACCAGAGGTTTTGATACCTTTTTTGGCCTTGTGCCAGGACGGACGCAGCCCTTGGATCTTTGAGACTGTGCCTCAAGCCCTGTTCCTATTTCTATTGGGCAGGATGCCAAGAATCCGGCCTGGATTGTTACATGCTTAAGAGAATAGAGGAAGATCCTCAGGGCATTTTTGGGGTGTTGTAGCAAGTGCAAAGGTCCTCCTTGCACTCGGCACAGCTTTTTCTCTTTTTTCTGCATGGCTTCTTATTTTCACCTTAATTAAAACAGTTTTGCTTTTCAAACACCTCTGATCATGCTGCCTCGCTAATATTTTAGGCCATCCTGAGGCTGCCGGTCAAACCCAGAGGTGATGCACCTGAGAGGGCACCCTAACATTCTGGCCTCCCGCACAAGCATCAGTCCTGGGCAGGCAGGGCAGCAGCAGAGCCCACGAGCAGCGTGAGGAAGCGTTGGCAGCGGCACTGCAGGCCCCACACAAACCAGCAAGTTTCCATCTGCCTCTGGAACTGCTCTGCGGGCTCCTGCCTTCCCAGGGGGGTCGTCACCCTCCCGTCTCTTTGTTCCCAGGGCCCCTGCTTGCCTGGCAGGTGCCATTTTGGAAGGGAAGGGTGCGATGCCATCTTCCCTTGGTCCCGCAGCCACACGGAGGGCCCGCCTCACCCAGGCGCCATTTTGGGAACCTTTTGTTCTGGGGGAGCCTGCGAGACCATTACTTGACCAAGTGAGGACATAGATGTGTTAGAACTGAAGGCAATTCAGTGGCAATTGAGCAACTGGTTTCTCTTTCAGTGGTTTTTGAGGGTACCTAGCAACGCTCAACTGGCCATCACATGTCTCTAAAGGTATCTCTGCCTTCAGGGAAGGAGTCAGGGTCTTTGAACACTGAAGAAGATCGTGCCTGAAGGACTACAGCAAAACTGCTCCTTGTTGAGACAGAAGGAGAGGTGGGAGTGGGAGATCTCCTACCTGAATTGGTATCCCAAGTTGAGCTCCGGGGCAAGTGGTTTGTCTGTGACAATTGTGGTGCCAGTGCCAAAAGCCAGGAGGGTGGAGGTGGTCCAAAGTCTGTTCCCAATGAACAGCTGGAGAGCATCAGCAAAAACCCCAGTGTCATCCAGGGTTGCTGTGACAGTCACATGAACATCACCCCTGGCGGGGATCACTCCTTCCCTGGGTTCAATAACATAGCAGTGAGGTTTACAAGCCTGTAAGACACGCATAATGTGCATTTAGGATGGAAACCATACACCCTGGTCTCTTATGGGGTGTAAGAAAAGGAGAAGACTAAAGAGGGGAGGATAAAAATCCTAAAGGCCTAATTTCCCTAAATTTAAGCTGCAGTATTGGGGAACAGCAGAGCTTACACAACCTGTATTTTCCCCTCCTTTAACAGACTCTCACCTAATTAACCCAGTTTTGCCCAACCCAAGGGACGCTTATCCTCAGGAGAGTGTTCCTTCCCCAGTCCTTCTCTGGAGTGTGTGCCAAGGAAAGCTGCTTTCTCTCTCCTGGCTTCTCACAAAGGCTCAGGGCCAGAGGAAGTCATGACGGCTCAAATCCCACTCCAGAAACCACACAGCTGGAGGACACTGCTGAGAGCCTGAAGAATATCTCCGCAAAACCAGTTGAGCAAAACCCCAACACCAAACTATCCTTTCCCAAGAGGCCCTCAATGCTTTTCAACGTCCCCTAAAGGACCGAGGCCCTCACTTCCCACTGATCATCCGCTGTAGAGAGGTGCCCCAGGGCCTTCTGCTTTGGAAAAGTCACCTCTAAATGGTTATGGCAGAGCAGGAAAGAAGGAAGCAGAGGGAAAACTGGATGACATGTGCTCAGTGGGCATGGCCCACTCTTCCTAAGAACTCGTGTCCTCTGGTTTCTCATGGGCTTCACAGATTGGCCAAGAGAGCTGGAAGCTGCCCAAAGGAGGGAGGAAAGGCCCCGCACCAGCACAGCTGTACAGACACAGCTCTGCAGGTCCAGCCCTGGAACGAGCACGTGAAGCCCATCCTTTACACACCAGGCCCACCCAGCCAAGGTGCATTGCTCCCTGAAGAGGTGGAAGGCAGAATTTCATTGTGTAGTTCGAGAAAGCTGTCCTGGAAAAATCCCTCACTTTAAGGTTACATTTATCCCCCAAACTGCAGGAAAAGCAGCAAGAGGAAAAATCATGCCCCTCCTCCTTGGCTCAGGAGGCTGTGGCTGGACTTTCCCACATGGCCTGATGCTTTATCCACAGACACAAACAAGTCCACAGGATCAGGTTTTAACCAGCTCCAAGTTCAACACACCCAGCATGGAGAAGAACAGACCTCAAGCCCCTCAGAGATCTCCCCCTCCAGCAGACATCCCACCCAGCCCCAGGCCCAGCCTACAAGCCCTTCCTGGCTGCAGCAGCCCTGCTCTCCCTGCCAGGGGAGCAGCCCCAGCTCCTCTGCCCTATGCAGCCTTCACATATTAAACAGCCATTCTCTGCAGCCGGTCCCCAAAGATGCTCTTCAAAGGCACAGAGACCACAGGCTGGGGGGGTGCACAACCCCCACACATGTCTTTGTGTGGACAGCCCAACTGGCCTGACCCACAGCAGGTGTGAAAATTGCCTCCCCACCAGCAGTCTGAGGACAGACCTCACACCCTCTTCTCTACCATGAACAGCAGTTTGGCACAAAGCAAATGTAGATGGCACAGGGAAAGCACAGGGAAACCCATGCTCTCCGAGGAGCAAAGGACCACAGGTTTCTCTTGATCTCAGAGCTCAAAAACCGTGACACACACAGCTAAAGACCTTCCATAAAATTATGGGAGAACTCGTCAACACAATCCAGACGAATTTCTGCTCCAACATCTCTGCACCTGATTTCACTGAGGAGTGCCCCAGCTAAAACCACTCCAGAGCCAGGTTCCTTTTGCCTCACCCAGATGGAATCTTGGAATATCTTGCTTCCTCTCACACAGGCCGATGCATATAAAAACCACGTCATGGCAGCTTGTTATGTCAACCAGTCAATTTCCCTGGAAAACAGCCCCACAGATACTTACAATCTCTAGCCTGAAGTCTAAATCGACGAGACCTTCGTTGAAGAGGCCAAAAGCTTGTGAATTAGGCCTTAGCACTGGGATCCTGCCGAACTCTATCAGCCTTGGACTTATGTAGACTGCTGACAGCCGTCCAAGGCTCTGTAGTTCTGTTCTCTGTTACAGAAAGCAGGCAAGAAAGAGTAAAAAAAAAAAATCAAACCCAAACAGGGAAACCTAAAAAAGCTTAAACAGCTCAACCCAGCTCAAGTTATTTCTTTAGGGACAGCTACCATTCTCCAGCTGAATTCCTGGGATTTTGGGGGGAAAAAAATAAAGCTTATGTATTCACCTCCAAATTGAAAAGGATTAAGTAAAGAGAAACTTTCAAACTACAAATTATTGGTCCAAAGGTAGAAGCTTTGCAAGAAATCTCTAGTTAAGATCAGGCTGACAGTTAAACAACTGGTTCTTCGGGTGGGGAGAAACTCTTCTCTTTAGGTAAGCAATCTGATAGTTGAAAGCAAGTGCTCAGTCAAACTTCAGGCTCCCTGGCACAGCCTGCACTGCCTGTCCTCCCTGTTGACTGGTTTACATGCAGTGCCACAATGGCCCAGGTTCAGATGTTTGGTGCCATCCAGGGAATTTGGCATCATCATTTCCATGTTTTAATGTAAGCTTAAATCCTTGCAACTACTCTTCAAATGCCAGCTTTCCTTTCTTTTACAGAGAGCCCAAGGTTCCCAGAAATCTTCTGACATCCTCTTTTGTGCTGTGAGGTAACATTTTAAAAAAGATGTTTCCAAAGTTAAGAGCATTTTAAAGAGTAATTAAAATGATCCTCAATTCCAGCTTAGATGAACTACCTTCTGGGTCAGACACTGACATTGCCACCTATAAGGCACGAGCTGTTTATGCCACCTGCCCCTGCTGTCCTTCTCCACAGCAGCCTGTGCCTCTTTTCCCCGGAAGAATCCCCGCACACTGTCCACCCTGCCAGGACCAGTTGCACGAAGGCACACACCTCCCCTTGCACTCACCAGTGGGTTTCTTGCATCCCCAAACACGCCGGTACAAACATTGGTGCAACGCTTGCCCAATCTTTGGATTTCAACTGTAACTGGAATCTCTGCAGCGCTCCGAGGCTGGAGAATCCCACAGGGTCTGGGGCTGGAGTAGAGCACAGGAGAGTCCTCCTCGGGTTCCTAGAAGGGACAGAATCAAATCCAGCTTCAGAGGGACCTCTGAAGAAACTTTAAACTCCTCAACATCCATCCCAACAGCAACTTACACACATTTTTAAAAATCCCCAGGACAAAGGTAAAAGGCACAAACAAGATCCAAGAATTGTAGGCTTAGCATTCTCAGGGGGTTCTGCAAGGAGGCTGCCAGCACAAGCACTGGTGTCTGTGGATGCAGCAGCTTTTCACAACCCTCGAAGATCTCCCACAAGAAAACACCCTGAAGACTAGAACGTAAGCCCTTTCCTCAAGAGATTAAACTGCATCCTAAAGCTAACATTCAGGTAGGATCCTGTTCTCAGCAGATCTTTAAGACTGAATAGAAACCGGCAAGGTCTTATCCAAACCCTCTTCCCCCCTAATAATCTCCACAGTAATATTTCAGAGGAGGAGGTGGATGCGATGCCAAACCTGGGGAATAAGCCCGTAGCAGCCAGGAAGGTGGGTGTTATTCCAAATGAAGAACTTCCTCACGAACGGGGCCTTCAGGTCGCACTCATGGAACCCCCGGTTTTGGGGGTACACTTGCAGCTCAGGAACGAAACATCTGGGCAAAGAGATGACCCCAAGGGAATCAGAGATACTGAGAGAATGGAGAACGTTTACCCCCAAAGATTGTGAAATGGAGCACAACACCTTTGTCACTGTCAAATACACATTTAACAGCCCTACGGTGAAAAATTGCCTTCAAAGTCTTCCCACTCAAACATGTCTTGTCGAGGAGGGGCAAAACCTGAGAGGCAGCACCCAGAGGCTGCCAAGTGCCCCAGGCAGAGCACTTGGTCCCACAGCTGCCTCAGCCCCTCCTTCACCCAAGAAGGTTTGCAAGAACTCCTGGAACAGTCCCAGTGATCCATGAGCTCTGGGGGAGCCTTCCCAACAGGGATCAGTGCTCAGTAAGGCTCCAGGAACACACGACTCTAGTGTCTCAGTAAAAAGGACTCCCTTCTCTCCCATGGTGCTGTTACCCTGCCTGAGAACTCAGCTGTTTGCCCCAGCCTTGGAGGGCATGAGACATCACCTGCCCCACAGAGTGGGAGATCACTCCCTCCCAGTTCCTACAACTCCCCTGGTCCTTCACTCCACAGGTCCAAACACTGACTGTCCCCAATGGCACTTGCTTTTCAAACATGGCAGCCCAGGCACTGACGAGATGGCTCTGCCTGGGAGTGGGAACAGCACCAGGGAACTGCATCCCTCTTGTCATTAAACTGACACCTAGAGCAGCACAGCAGGATGGAATTCTGCTGGAGCAAGAACAACTTTTGCTTTAAGCCTGAGAACATCAAAGCTCAAAACAGGAAGCAGAGAGAAGGGGAAAAAATAGAGCTGACCTGCCACATCAAGGACTGATTTCCCCTCTGAAGATCCTGCCCTCACTTCTCTTGCTGTGAGCCACTTCCCCACTGTCACGTGCCCTCGTTAACAGAACCAGACCCTGACCCTCAGCAGACTGCTTGGTGTGCCCCAAGCCAACGCGGGCTGGTTGCAACCCAGCACAACTCCACCTCTTGCAGGAAGAAGGCGAGGAGGCCCTTGGGAAATTTGCTTCACCTCAAGCACCAGGTCAATAAATGATATCATTCCTGGTCCCTTTAGAAAACGACCCAGGACCACGCTGGGCTGTCAGCAGGGCTGCTTTTCACCACAGGCTGCTTTTCAAGCACTGCTGTTCTCATGTCCAGCTGGGCAGAACATGAGGTCATTAAACAACACGTCTCCTTGGGAGCTGCAGCCAGCACGTCCTGTGCAAGGCAGTGCGCTGGGGGAGGCCAGGGAAGTGCTGGTACCTGGCCTTGATGATCAGTGATGCCACTCCCTTGCCAAACCACTCCAGGTCCACCAGCAATTTCCGGTTGTATTCCGTCACAGTGTTGGAACACAGGGTCACCTGGTGGAAGAGAAGAGCAGTAAATTCTTCTTTACAAAAGCTCATGACTCACGTGTGATGTCCTCCAGTTTTTGTGGTAAGAAAAGGGAGGATTTTGCCTTAATTCTTCTGCCGCTCCACGTGTAGAGCACAGTCTCTAAGAGTGACAAAAGCCTTCTGGCAAATACCAGATTTGTTAAGCACACCTTGCTATCAGGGCATAGGTCAGCTAAATTAAAACATTAGACTAAAGCTCTGTGCAGCACTGTATTCAAATTAAGGGGCAAATTTTCATCTGACTACAATGACATAAATGCAGTGGAAATCTGCTGACTTGAACAGAATGAGTTCAGCTTTACAGCAGGAAGCTGAAGACAAAGCGTGGGCCAGCAGGTGCTGGGCAGTTCATGGCCGCAGAGTTGTTTGCCTTCACTGGAGATCCCTGCAGTGAACACAAATCATTCTACTCCCCAGGACAGGAGAAATGAGACCAAGAAGAAAAGCAAACTGCTTTATATAATGACATCTCTCTAACAGCCACCTTTGGTCCTCGTCCGTCCTCTGCCCACTTGCAATCAAAGACATTGCTCTCAAAAACACCAAAATGCCTTCAGTACTTGACCATATGGGACATGATTTCAGCTTGTGATTTTGGAAACAAATCAGTGCTCCTTCAGGAACGTCCCGAGTAACCCAGCTCACAGAGGCCCCACGCCAGTGCAGATCCTCGCTCACACGATGATCAGAGCTGGCATCAGAGCTAAAGCCCTCCCACACTCCCGTGAAGCTTCAGACCCGCTGCTGAAGTGTGTGTGGCTGGACTCTTCCCATACCTCGATATCCTGGTGTTCCTGGGATTGGAGGGTCCTTTCGCTGGGGTTCAGTGTAAACTCCCTTGGCTTCACAGAAAAATGAATTCCCTCCCTCCAGGAGGGCTCACTGTCGCTGAGTATTTGCTCAAAGCTGCTAACAGCAGGCTGAGTGCCATCGTCCGACACCTGGGAGGTGTTAGTGAGGCGACAGGTCTTGGTGTAGGGAAAGCCTAGGAAAAGGACACAAATATCCATTTAGGCACCAGTTATGTCGTGACTCCTGGTGGGAATACCCTGGTAGCATGAAAGCGTGATTGGAGTTTAGCTCTTTATTATCTGAACTACAGATTACTGAGAAGCTGCAAGAGGAATTAGTCGTCACTTAGTTCCCTTTAACACTGATTCCAGACTGCAGCCTTGAAAATGCCTGCTCTTAGCCCTGCTCAACACTGCAAGCTTCTCTCTTTCTGATGGGGAGAAGCTCCCTCACCTGCCCCAAACCAGCACCAGTTATTTCTCCCTGATGACTGTGCACCCAGACCAAGCATTTCCTCTGAAAATTCAAACTGTAAAATTCCCTGTTAAGTCTGCCAACACTCCTACCCTTTTCAAGATACATAAAGAGTGAGTCGCCATTGAGAAGAAGCTACAGCAGAAGAAAGTGAGGATGAAATCAGGAACTAGAACGTGATGCAAAGCACCCTAATGCAGTTTCTCTCTGCAGAATTCTTAAGGCGTCTTTTGGTTTGGGCCAAACAGACTGGGCATGTGACAGCTCAGAGCCCACTCAGCTGGAGGCAAACCCGAGCCTTGACCCAACAAGCGGGGACATCGCACCCATACTACTCACTGTGATTGCTGCCTGCAAGGGTTTACCCCACCTTAACTCTGAGATTTGCTTTCCATATTGGAAAGCCAGAGATAGTGCCACGCATGGTGGGGATGTCCTGCAGAGCCCGGACACCAGCCACAACCCGCTCTGCAGTGGACTGGCTGGCCAGCTCTGTGGGGAGGAGACTTCTCCCCAGGCCTGCTCACCAAGAGTCATTTGAACACAGGTGGGGGAAAAAAACAACTGCAGGCGCAGCCCAGAGCTTCTCTGTGCCCATCAACAGTAATCACTGCCGGCTCCAGCAGTGACTCCAGCAGGGAGGCAAGAGAAGCACAAAAGGGACAAACACAGATGTCAAAACCTCAAATGAGACTGAGGTCACCACATGCAGACAACAGTCAACAACAGTTAAAAAGAAGCAAAGATACAACAGCTGCCTTCAGCTGAAGAGACCTTAGGAATGCGTTTCTACCTGTTGCCTTTCTTGTTTCATTTATTCAAAAGGCAACTTAACAAGTGCCTCAGTGGTGATGCAGGGTGGCGAAGAATCAGATCAGGAGAGGCAATTAGTTTTCTTAAAACGTTCAACAACTTCATTGTTATGAGTTTAGGTTTCGTAGTGAATTTTGGCCTCAGTCTGGGAAGGGAAATACAGGGGGTTTGGGGTGGTCTCGGCTGTGCGGGTGGGCTTTTCCATCCGGGGCTCTTTGGGAGCTGTGCCGTGATGCCGCGGGCGGTTGTGAAGTCGGAGCCGAGGTTTGCAGGGGGCAGACCTTTCCGTCCTTCCGCCGGGGCTCGGGAAGGTCGGCAGCGTGCTGCTGCGGGACGTCGTGCGCTTGACGCCGGGCTCAGCACCGTGATCGAACCTGCCCGCCGTCCCCGCTTCTGCCTGCTCCCGATTGCCAGTGCCCACATCTCCTGCTGCCCGTAGTTTGCAAAAGCAGCGATTTCCTCCTTCCCTCCCTGCCCGTGCCGGCTGGGAGGGAAATCACTGCCCTGCCAGAGCCCACCGCTCCTCCAGCCTGTGATCATAACCACACCAAAGGGGAAAACAGGACTCGGTGGGTTGGAAACTTCTGGCATTGCGTTGTTGTCTGTGCTGTCCGGATATACTCTAGTAACGAACTGCTATTCCTTTTCCATATTTTTGCCTGGAAGCCCTGTAATTTCAAAGGTACAGTAATTTGGAGAGAGGAGGGTCATCATTCCATTCCGTGAAGATTGCCACCTTCCTTGGCAGAATCTGTCTTTTAAACCAGGACAGAGACACCAGAAAATACTTGCTCCTATTTGATCCCACAATGGCAAAATGCTACCTGAGGCACCTGCAGTTCACACCCTGAAGAGGCTGTTGTGGCAGAACATGAGCAGTGCTGGATGCTTTTACGTTCAAGTGCTCCATTTTGGAGCACACAGATCCCTCCCGCTGTGTCCCAGCGCAGGGAACACTCACCAAAGGAGATGTCACCGAAGTCGAGCTCATCGGTGTCGAAGTGTAAAGTCGGCCCGACGACACACCCCCTGCGATGACAGGGACACAGGAGGAAATGGCTGCGTTAAAGGGAATTGCAAAGCCTCCGGCTGTCGTGGCTTGGGGGCACAAAACCTGGTGTCAGGGGCATCGTGGGTTTCAAATCAACACACCACCATGTGCTCAGCACAGTGTCCATGTGCACAGGAGGCAGCTAAAGCCAAGAGGCCAGCAGCCCACAGCCACTGATGGGGCTTTGGACGCAGGGCAGGCAGGAAAAGCCCCCAAGTTGCCGGTGGTCCCATGGGGGACCCTGAACACCTACCCAGATGTGTCTCCGTGCCTCAGTTTCCCCATCTGTAATGGGATGGACATAAAGGTGTCCCCACAAACTTCTGTAACCAGCCTTTCCAGCCACAGGTTCCCTGCTTTGCTACTTGGCTGTAACTGGTCTTCCCATGGAGGAGCTTTCTCAGGAGATTTTGACCCACACAATCATTACAGACAGAGTTTTGAGACATGAAGCCAGGGGAGCCCCAAACATCCTCCAAAAAGAGCATTAACAGTTCTACACAGTGGACAGATGAATCCTAGAGGAAAGGACCAGCTTGTCACTAGTGCACCAGCTGGCACAGCCAGGAGCAATAGCTTAAACAACCAAACATGGGTGTCCTGAATCTACCACACCTCCTCCCCTGGCCTTGAACTCAGCAGACAGGCACTAAAAGTCACCAACATCCACTGAAGGCAGCACTTGAAGCTGCCCAACACGAGTTTATTTCATGGTTGACGCCAATTAATGCGCACCCTGCCTTTTGGTTAAAAGTCAAGGACCAGTGAACTGTGTCTTCTACTGTGTTCACAGGACTGCCCCTGGCTCCGCTCTACACATCTCAACAAGAGACACCTTCTCTTGCTCAAGGAGAAAGCTGCTTATGGAATAACATCCCACGCATGACCAGTTTGGGGGAGGGACAGAGGAGAATCAATTATTTGATGGTGAAAGGTTCCCTCTTGATTTCCAAAATAAAAATAGCAGCACTTTTTCTCCAAAAGCAAAGCCAGTGTAGTTGTTTCTCTACTATGGGCAGACCTAGTCAACACTGTTCTCCTGCTAAGTAATAAGTTTCATGTTCTTTTTAATCCATCTCCCTTATCTTATTGGTATAATCAACTGCAGATTGCTTTCATTTCTTTATTGCCCTGATCCAGTGCCTCCCAACAGCAGCAGCCTAGCTCCAAAGCTCCAGAGCAGCCAGCATCAGCTTTCCTGCTTACACTACGTTATCCTACCAGCACACGCCTCAGGCTAGCAGGGACAAGCCCTCATGCTGCTGTGGTCCTGAGGACTGAGCTCTGCCTCCCCCATCATCACCCCTTCTCCCTTCTGCAGGGCCAGGATTATGGGATGAAGCCCATGTCCTTGAGACGGTTCCTGCTGCACAGTTCCCTGTCTCCCACATCAGCCTTTTCCTGGCTGTGGAAAGGAGGTAGCAGAGCACTCTGCACAGGAGCTCGGAGCACAGCCTGCCTCCATGCATGGCCATGAGAAGTGAGGGGAGGCTGCTGCTGCCCGTTTGGGATGGATTATTAACAGAAGTTTTTAAAAACACTGCTACTGCCCAAAGCTGATCCATGCCACTGCCTGCCATGGCCCAAGGCAGAGGGACATCCCTGCAGGGAGGAGTCATTCCAGCTCCCGGGTACCACACAGGGCAGCAGGCACCCCCACACTAAGGCAATGCCAGGATCAGAGCAGAGATTAAGACCTCAGGAAACATCTTTTTTCTCTGCCCGACCCCAAAATGAGGTAGGTGGGGGATGTCCCAGAGACAGCTACAGATGTGCCCACCCAGAGTAAGCTCCCAGAGTCCTTACTCGATGGTCAGGATCACAGGTGTAGGAGATCCAGCCACACGGAACTGGAATGGTTCCTCAAACCGCCCCAACACGGCGGCATCCAAGGAGATCTGAATAGTCTGGATCCCACCTGGTGCAATGAGGCCCTCCTCGGGTACAAACTTGAAGCAGCAGCCCACTTCCGTGTTTGAAGGGATATAGGTGAAGGGAGCATCAAGAACTCCTTTGTTCATCAGTTTCACCTGCAGCAGCAAGAAAACAAAATGCAAGTACACGTGAAATCTTCCCTTCTTGGGAGTCATTTTCTAATGGCGCAATTAACACCCAGAAAAGGCAGAAGATGCTTTGTGCTGCTGGACGGCAGAAGTCAAAAAAATACAACAGGACAAGTTCTGCCTTTGGGTTTTCATGCGAAGCTCACATAACTCCTCATAACTGGAGTCACCCTGGGGTTATCCCACGGACACAGAGCAGTCCACCTCTGGTCAGTAGCACCAAGCTCATTCAGACCTGGCCCTGAGAGCAACGTGGGGTGATTGCAGCTGCGTAGTGACTCACCACAGAGCTGCTGCTGCCCCAGTCAGCGCAGCTCCAGCAGTACCGTATCTACGCATTTACCTTTTCCCATACCGTGAAAACAATACACTGAGAAGGAGGCATCAACATCAAAATGTACAGACAGCGCCATCTTTTGGTAAGAAAACTCAACGTGTCTTTCCCTTCCACAACCAAACTTCTGAAAGTGTCTGGCATGATGTAGTGCCTCGTTTTCTGCCTCTTTCAGTTGCTCTCTCTTTTTTTTTGCAAACTTGACCCCCAACAGGGGGGAGGCAAATAGGTAGAAAAATATTTTGCTTTATTCCCAGGAACACTTTTCTCTTTGTAGAGCCAGAGATGCACCAAGCCTGAAGTGTGGTGAGGGATTGGACAGCAAGGGAAAGAATCCTCAAGCCCTTTGCAAGGGCCTGCACTGAGCCAGGAGGCTGGATGGCTTTCCTGTGACTTCCAGGAATGAGCAGGAGACACTTGACTAAAAGTTGTTTGCGGTGGACTGAAGCTCAAATGTAGCCAGCTTGTCCCAGCCGCTTCTGAAGAGCCCAGTACAAAGGTGCCTTGTGTCTGGTGCTGCCACAAAAGCCTCTGAACAGCTTTTTGACCCAGCGTTGGGTCAA
Source organism: Chamaea fasciata (assembly GCF_029207755.1). Classification (NCBI taxonomy): domain Eukaryota; kingdom Metazoa; phylum Chordata; class Aves; order Passeriformes; family Sylviidae; genus Chamaea; species Chamaea fasciata. The sequence goes on along the minus strand of NW_027094097.1, from coordinate 21,024,522 downwards.
AAGGGGTTGTTTTGCAGGAAGCCTCCCAGCTGATCCCTATGGAAGGCTGCCCAAAAGAAGGGACTGGGGCTTCATGAACAACAGACACATTTTTCTGGAACACCCCCCCCCCCGCGCCCAGATTTGACCAGTGCATCAGCTATTCCCTGCTCACAACTGCCCAGGTTGCCAGGAATTCCACAGGTCCACCAGGCTTGCTGCTGCCTCAGGAGCCATCAGGATCCATCCCAACCCCTGGTGCTCACCTCATGGGTGTGGGCGGTTTTGACAAAAACTTCCCCAAGGTTCAGGGTATCACAGCTGAGTTCAACCAAGGGTCCGCGGCCTTCCCCTCTGAGGCGCAGGGCCAGCCTGCTCTCACGGCCTGGGGAGAGATGTCCATTTCAGTACAATAATTCCCTCTGTTCTACTGGATTTTCCAGGCTGCCTCAATGCTAGACCCTGATTCTGAGCTGCATGCAACCAGCTCTTGATGCTGCAGCAGAAGATATGGACCCTTCTCTTCCCTCAGGAGATATCCCCTGGGGCTGACTTGCAATTTCTAACCCATTCCTTGGGCTGGTTTCCAATTTTAGCCACCAGTTTGCTGAGTTTAAAACATCTCTGGTGTCCTGTAGCGACAGGCCAAGGAGTGACAGGTATAAATTGAAAGAAAGGAAATTTAGGTTAGATATTGAGAAGAATTTTTTTACTGTGAGGTGGTGAGACACTGGAGTAGGTTCCCCAGGGGAGTTGTGGAGGTTCCAGCCCTGAAAGTGTTCAAAGCCAGGCTGGATGGGGCTTGGAGCTACCTGGTCTAGTGGGAGGTGTCCCTGCCCATGGCAGGGGCCTTGGCACTAGACAGTCTTTGAGGTCCGTTCCATCCTTAACATACTATGACTCTAGGGTTTCCTCCCCATGCACTTAGAGGAGCTTTGAAATCCATTCGGTGAAGGCACAAAGCTCACGAAGACTTTGGCAATTGCTACCTGGCAAACTGCCAGGCAACAACTGCCAAACCACCTGGCCCAGCAGCACAGGACTGCTGTCCTCCACTTCTGACACTCGGCACTGTGTTCTGTTTGCACAGACTGAGAGCTGCAAGGTGACAATTCCCACACAGGGAGAGAAGCAGGTGCTGGCCAAGGGTGGTCCTTCTACCAACACCCTGGGCTCAGCGGGGCTCCGCCTCCGCTGGCCTGGTGGTGTCTGGAGGTGATCCAGGCTCAGGGAGCACATTTCTAACTCAGCTCCTACTGCCTGATGATGGATCCACGTCAAATGGACCCATCCTGGAGGTCAGTGGTCTAGAGGGGCTTAGTGCTTGTTCACTAAAGCTGTTCTGCTCTGTAGCTGCTTGGCCTTTGAGGAAATGCTGGCAAAGCTGTGCCATGAAAACATCTCCCTGCACTTCCTGGGTTGTTCTGGGATCAGCAATCCAGACACAGGTGTTCCGAGCCCTGGCCTTGCATGGGAAACTCCCTGGAAGCTGCAGGGACACTGGGGATGTGCCAGCACTGCCCTGCTGACCAGGAACTCTTCCCAGCAGTTACATGGGAGCCCAGTGGGCTCAGGCTTGCTCCATGGCTTCACTGTGGGTGAGAGAAGCAGGGGAAAGGAGCTGTACCTGAGATGTCACAGTAGGCCACACTCTGATACTCCAGTGCTTCCAGGGGTTTAAAGGTCACCTTGATTTCAGCCGAACAACGTGGCCCAGTCTCTCCCTCCTGAAACAGAAAGAGACAGAAAAAGATTTATCTTCAAACTTCACACTTCTTGTTTTCAACCACTCCTCTAAGCCTTTCTTCAGAGCATCAGTGATGAGCGAACAACATAAGGAGCCCAAGGAAACACTCTAAACCCAGCTCAACACACCACTGGGCGCTCTCAATGCTCAGCTGATCAGCCCCCACTCTCCACAATGTTCCTGCTGCTCTGACACAAGCTCCTGGTCACATCATGCTGCAGTCAGCTACAGTGGTACCTAACTGCCATTGTGCACTGGTGGCTCTTGGCCTTAGATGGGCCATAGGAGTAACCAAGAACACGATCCCCTTCCTTGGAAAGAAAAATATTAGTTTAACCTTTTTTCAAAGAAAGCAGAGGTTGGGATTATTCTAGGATTTACTCCAGGATGAGAAGGGATTTTGCACTGTGCAGACACCAGGCATTCATCATCTCTCACAATGCCAATACTCAGAATCAGGGCTCTGGCTGATGGGAGGACATGGGCGTTTGCTTGCATAAACAGAAAAAGAAAAGGTTTACTGTCCCCGTGTGCAAGAGAACTCAAAATGCCCATTATAACCTCCCACCCTTGTGTCCAGGCTCACAGATGACACTGGGAGACTCACAAACAGTGCGAGTCGTGGTTAGAGGAAGGGACAGGCATTTCTACGATTAACCTTGGGCTGAATTTGGCCTCCTTTTCCCAGCGAACCCTTGCATGCTTCAGGTCAATCCGTGAACTGGCAGTGCTCCAACACCCTCCGCTGAACCCCACGCAGCAGCACGTGTCGGGGGAGCCCCTACCTACAAAAACTGCTCCCTGTGGACACTTCAAGGACACGGAGTGCCCTGAGCTCGAGCCCTGGCAGCAGAGCTCAGCTTTGTCAGGCTCCCAGCCCTGCCTTGAGCCTGCAGGGCAGAAATACTTTCAGCAGTGAGCTCTGCAGCCGCACCAGAAACTCCATGCCCTCCCTCTGAGCACACCGAGCCAGCTGAGGACCTGCTGAGTGACCGCACCCGGGGAAAGGGGCGGGGGTAGGGTGGGCGGGAGGAGGAAGAGGAGGAGGAGGAGGAGAAGGAAGAGGAGGAGGAAGAGGAGGAGGAAGAGGAGGAGGAGGAGAAGGAGGAGAAGGAGGAGAAGGAAGAGGAGGAGGACGAGGAGAAAGAGAAGGAGGAGAAGGAAGAGGAGGAGGACGAGGAGAAAGAGAAGGAAGAGAAGGAAGAGGAGGAAAATGAGGTTCTCAGCTATCACTTACCATTGGCTCAATGAAAAAAAAGTCATTGGAGAACAGCAGGGGGTCTTCTTGCACCTTTGCCTTCTCCTCCTGGACCTTTTGGCTCAGGAGGGAGGTGCGATTTTCACAAAAGCCCTTCACCTTCTTTATTTTTTTCTCCTCCATGAAGTCTTCCATCCAGACCTTTGGTGGTGGCTCCAGCAAATCACACTGCCTGCAGCCGCAGGGAGAGACAAAGCCAGCAGGTCATTTAATATATTTGCAGAGAGAAGCGGAAGTGCGGGAGAGCAAAGCACTTGGGGAGGAGCGGCAGCTCCCCAGCAAGGGCTGACCCCAAGCCACGAGGGTCCCAATCGGATCAGAAGATAACTTGTTGTGCACAAGCTCAGCAGGTAGCTTTACTCCACACCTGCAAGCTCAGGAGAGCTTTGGAAAGCCAGCATCCCTCAAGAGAATCTCCTGCCTCAAAGCCTCTGCCAAAACTGAGGGAGAATCCACCAGCCACCTCAGCTGGCTTTTCCTACCACTGAGCTGCTCGGGGGAAGCAGATAAAGATCACGGAGCACCCACTGCAGGACTTCCCTGGGAAAGGGAGACGAAGCTGGGTTGTGGTTACGTGTTACCAGCATCGCTCTTTGTTTCTTCCATTTTGGACCTGTCCTGTTCCCTACTCTGCCTTTCACAAGAGCATCCCAGAGCACTTCCAAAGGAAATTGATGAATTCAGGCACCGCATCCCTTCAGTGACATCCAAGGTTTTATATGCATGAAAACAGAGGCTGTGAGAGGGGAAGGGACTTCTTGGTGCAGGAGACAGACAGCAAACTCCTGGAGAGATCATCTTTTCAGGATCCAGAGCTTTTTGGGTCCCATCCCAGTGCATGGTAGTAGAATGGCCAGAGAGGGAAAGGATCCTGCACTAGCTCCTCTCATAAAAAAAAGTCCTCTCTGCTCTGAGATCTCAAAAGCATCTCTGACAGCAGGAGAGTAGGCCTTAGAGCTAACACCATCCCTAAGACTGGAAGTAAGGAAAAACAAAATGTCCTGGTGACAGGCTAGGACACAAACTGGCATGAAAATAAATGTAATTGGAAAAAAGTATTACGAAGAAAAGAAGGGTAGTGGTAGTAAGTGAATCCCTTCTAAGGGGAAATGAGGGCCCTGTATATCGAGCGGATCCGTTCCACAGGGAAGCCTGCTGCCTCCCTGGGATCCAGGTACTGGATATCACCAGGAGATTCCCTAAGAACTAAAAGAACTTCATCTGTTCACCACTGTCTGGGGGTACAGTGACTGTGAAATAACAGAGTTTTCAACATTCAGTGAAACAAGGAGGGGCATCAACAAAACTTCCACTCTGGTCTTCTGGAAGGCAGCCTTCGGCCTGTTCAAGAGATTGTTTTGGAGAGGACCTTGGGGAGCAGCCTTTACAAACAAAGGGGTCCAGGAAGGATGGACATACTTCAAGAAAGAAATCTTGAAGGCACAGGAACAAACTGTCCCTGTGTGCTGAAAGATGAGCTGACAGGGAAGACAACGAGCCTGGATGGGCAAGGAGATTTGGAAGGAAATAAGGGGAAAAAAGAGGGCGTATCGCCTTTGCAAAGAGGGGCTGGCAACTCAGGAAACGTTTAAGGATGTTGCCAGGTCATGTAGGAAGAAGATTAGGGAGGCAAAAGCCCAATTAGAACTTGAGGAAATCCAGTCATTGCAATCAACCTTTCCTTCCCAAAATGCCATCCTTGGTTGGAGTATAAATGGAACTGGAATGCTGTGCTGAGCTCCTGAAGCCCAGGGACACACACCCTAATGCCAGGGATGGTTTACTTGGCCTAAACCATTCAAAATCACCAACACGCCCCTGAGGCCATGCATTAGTTTCAGTCTTGGGCCATGTATCTCACTGAAACGTATCTTTCAAACCAACCTCCTCTTCTCTTCATTGTCGGCTTCCTCAGTAGGAAACATCTTCCACTGGAAGTGGGCTGTGATGTTACTCCTGTTTCTGATGAACATGCTTGTGTGGCTTGATGTGGTGATGAAAGTCTTCTCAACCTTCATGGAATATGTGCTCAATCCAATGTTGACATCTGCAGCTTCTGCGCGAAGGAATGTGAAGAAACTTTCTTCACCTGGAACAAAGCAGAGTCTTTGCTCAGCTAGCTCAGTTGCTGATGGAAGCACAAGGAACAAAGCAAACCACAGGTCACGGAAGAAAGTGTCATAGCTTTTAAATGTATTAGCAGTTCCATGGATCAGTACATTTATCACGTCCTGACAGCTCTGTGTGTACTGCGTGAGGATGTCCTGGGCACCTCCTTAACCACCTTATTTCCAAGGTGTTTGTAGAGATTTGGCCCCAAGGTGACAGTATGTACAGTGGGATTTGTCAGATGTGCTCAGGTGACCCACTCAGACCACTGGGATTTCTGCATCAAAGTCCTTCAGGTGACACTGAGGAGCCCTGGTCAATCCTGGCTTGCCGAGGTCTCCCCTGCGCATCCCACGAGACTCCTGCCCCTCCTGATCCCTTGGATCCCTTGTTGCTGACAAGCAAATACGCCTGGGGGCATGTGGGCAGAAAAAGGAGACCCAGAGGAACAGGTGAAGTGACAGCCCACAGCAGGAGGGGACACAGGAGAGGAAACACAACCAGCCTGGCTTTGCAATATGACAAACCACTACAAAATGAACACCATAAAAATCATCATCATCGTCATCTTCCTGTCCAAACCCACAGCCCCATCAGTCTTGAAATATTTTACATTGTCCTGATCTCAAAAACCAAGATGGAGCATTTCAGGTTAAATACAAAAGGACAAGGAAAGATTAATAAGTACAGAGCAGCTTCTATATGAAGTCTGAATGGGATTCCTCAGTCTAGAAATCAAATGGGAGATGTGAGAGGTTTGCAACAGCATGAACGGCCTGGGAAATGGGGACGAGGAAAAATTTGTCTTGATTTGTCACCATACAGGAACTTGAGGGCCTGAAGATGTTATTAGGCAAAAACTACATGGATGTGTAGAGGGCAACATAGTAAAAGGGTCTGTGACAAGCCAGTGGAGAAGCGGCATACAGGACAGAGGTGTGCAAGAAATACACTGCATTGGAGAGAGTCTGATGGAGACCTCGCAGCTCACATACAGCACTGCCCAGGAGTAAAATAAAACTTCACCCAGGCGTAGCCACACAGTAGTGGAGAATCAGGGTTCCTCCTTCCTCCACTCTGCAACACCCAGCAAAACAGAATTCCAAAAATCTCAGCCCTGTTAGAGGGGATCCACTTTTTCAACCATTTAAACACCAGCTATTTCAGTTTTCTTTGGGGCAGAGCTGGAACAGAGAAGGTACATCTAGAGGGAATTGAGAGGGATGAACAGGGAGTGATGGTGGAGAACTGTCCTGTGTCCCGTGCGTTGCCCAGCACTCACCTGTGCAGCGCGCCACCAGGGACCCAAAATGGTCACCGCACGTCAGCGGGTGAAATCCCACTGTCACCTGCATGGTGTGACCAGGGCCCAGAATTCCTTCGGCTGGAACCACGGAGAAAGGACTGCAACACAAAGAGAGGGATCAGGACTTGGGGGGACATCTGGCCATGACATTCTTTCTGCAGTGCAGGTCACTTCAGCTCACTTGGGCAAGCAGGGAGCAAACAAACTACGGCCAAGACAGACAGAACAGCCAGGATCAGAAACAGCTACTGACCCACTTCTGAGGAGATCCAGCCCTCAGAAGATCCTGTGGGATAAAACGACCTAATCTCCCCCATACTCTGCATCCAGCCTTCTGACTGCCAGCAATCCCATCAGAGAATGGTTTGTGAAAAGCACAGAGAGAGTTAAGAGCTATCTGCATGCATAACTCGACGCTGACTGCCTCAGGAATTTCTCATTTCCTGCTACCTATAAACTTCCTCTCAAGAGATGCAAATGTTAGGGCACTATCTCTCTTGTGAGATTACAGCCTAGGAATCAGACAGGGAGAAGGAACTTTCTCTTGAAGACCACGGAATAACTACTGTTGAATTTGCAGCGTGGCTCTTTGGTTTATTTTACCTTGAAAAGATCCTGAATTAGCACATTTTGTCAGCATTTCAATGAAAGCTGCTCTACAAAAAGGAGCAATCAAAACTCTGAAAGAGTGCAAATGCAGATTAGAGCAATACAGTGACATGGAAACAAGACCCAAACGGAGGATGCCATTTACAATCTGAAGGATCCAATCCCAGCCATATGAAGCACCATTAGCAGGAGCACATCGAGGAGGCAGAACAGGAGGGTTTTGTGTATTTACCAGCAGTGCAGTCTGGGGCCCTGGGTTGTCATCCAGGCTGGCAACTGTTTGCTTGGCTCACCAGACAAACTCTGCGCAATGTGTTGGAAATAATTACGCAAATGTCTTGGTGCACTTTGGATGTAACAGGAGCAATTAGGATTGGTCACCAGGTGAACAGTTCTTGCCTGACAAACACAAGACTCCGTGCTTTGATGCTCAGGGACAGCTCAGGTGAAATGTGCTTCTGCCCAGAAGTTGCTGGGCTTTGTGCTCTTCCACAGCCCCACTGAGGAAACAAAAGTTCCTCAGTGCTTTGCTGGTGGTCAATCTGTGCACAGAAAGGGTGTTCTGGGGAGTTTGGTGATGAACTTATCACACACAAAAATATAGAGAACATCTGGCAAGCTGAATTTCATTCATGTCAGTAGTGACAGCTGATGAACTTGCTTCAGGTTCTGCTCACTAAGGACCTATTGCTGCAGTTATGGGCCTGACCTGCTCCATTACCACTAGTGAGAACATCACTAGTGGCTGATGGAGAAGCCTTGGGCCAGCAATGTTTATGTGCTGGATGTGAGACTTTGGGGAGAGAGGAGGAAAGACAAGGCCCCAGCAGCCCCGGAGCCCGATTACTGTACGAGCTCCCACATCTGCCCCGAGGGTGAGCCAGCACTGCTGCAGGTCTCTGCTGGGGCTTGGGGGATCGGTGCCTGGTGTGGGCAAGGCACAGGATTTTTTTCTTATTGTTTTGTCAGGAATTTTGCCAGAAAGAGAAGCTGCCAGTTAAGGGAGTCCCTGGCCACACTTCAGCACTACCTTCCCTTCCCTTCCCTTCCCTTCCCTTCCCTTCCCTTCCCTTCCCTTCCCTTCCCTTCCCTTCCCTTCCCTTCCCTTCCCTTCCCTTCCCTTCCCTTCCCTTCCCTTCCCTTCCCTTCCCTTCCCTTCCCTTCCCTTCCCTTCCCTTCCCTTCCCTTCCCTTCCCTTCCCTTCCCTTCCCTTCCCTTCCCTTCCCTTCCCTTCCCTTCCCTTCCCTTCCCTTCCCTTCCCTTCCCTTCCCTTCCCTTCCCTTCCCTTCCCTTCCCTTCCCTTCCCTTCCCTTCCCTTCCCTTCCCACTCCTGCCCCATGTTACATACTCCTGCCCTCAGATGGCAGGATGCGAATAACACTCCTGGGAGTGACCTCAGGGGTTGCGTGAGAAAGAAGATATCTTCTTATTTTCAAATTACCAGGAGAAGAGGATCCAGCCAAGTTTCAGTTGTCAGGGCTGAAAAACTGAGTGCAAATCAGCCCTTGCATCTCCTACATCCCACCCCAGGCTGTACCCACCAGACTCCCCTGTTCCTGCTGGAGCAGTCATCTCTCATATAGACCTGGCTCCCCAAGACCCAAGGACACAAGCTCTACAGTTAAACTTAACTCCTCTGAATTTCAGTCAACATCACTAAGCTGTTCCCTGAGCCCACAGATAAGAAGGACTGTGAAGGAGACATCCCTGACGCTATAATAACCAAATGAAAACCACTGCCAAGAGATGGGGCTGGCAGGATAAATTTTGGCCTTTTATGGCTTGATTAGAGCAATATAGTGAGTTAATTGTCAGCTGTTCCTTAAGATAGTTCTCATCCTGTTAGATCTACCCTTTCAATGAATCACTACTGCACCCGACAGGCAGAAAAGATAAGGTCATGGAGGGGTTTTAATAGGTCGTCTTCGGCTTTTTAACTAGTCCATTTGTATGTTTGTTTCCTTGTATGGCATCTAAAGACAACTCCAGATCTCCCAATGGCCCCTTGCAATCCCCGGACACTGGTCTTGCTTTGAGCAGCGTATTTGCTCGGACAATTTCCAGAGGTCCCCTCTAGAGAAAGTTATTCTATACTTTTATCTTCTAAATCAGCCCAATTGCTTTTCACATAGTCACTAAATGTCTCATGTTTCTAATACACCTGTGCCTATGCCTATGGGCATGTGGTGTATTGATAGGCCTTGGAGGAGCTTGACATTTATGAAAGTTCCCAATGAAGAATTCATGATCTTTTGGCAAACATTTAACACAAACCAAAATGAAAAAACAGCAGAAACACAGGAACTTCAGAATATATAAAATGAGATCTCAATGAAAGGGGGCACGACCTTATTCAGAGATTTAAAGCACGTGTTTGAAATTTTAAACCGGCTTTCAAAGGTTCATCGTGGAACAGAAGAGGGGACTGATGCCCTCAGCTGACAAGGGAAATCAGATCAGCTTTAAGTAACAGGAACTGCACCGGCTGCCTGCAACACAGCTCATGTTGGGCATCTGATGCAGGCACCACTGGAAAGCCATGTGCCTGTGTCCTCCCAGAGAATGGGTCTGTTTGGCTGACAGTGGTGAGTACCCATTTCAGAAGCTGCTTGTGCTCAGGAGGGCGCAAGCCAGCAACTAACATGTTCCAGCACCCCCCAGGAAATCTGGGGCAGAGAAAGCTCAAAGGCTGCATCCTGCTAAGAACACTGAAAGCAAGAGCAGATGCCATCCATCCTGCCCATTTCCAGCCGGCGACGCAGGGCAGCAGCTCCCATGCTCTGGTTCATTTTGTTGTTCTTTCCCAACTCTGTTATCCCCCAAAGGTGTTTTGCACAAGGACAGATGAGCTGCCTCACCTCTCGGTGCTCAGCTGGTAATGAGCTGCCACACTACCACAATTCTGAATCAGCAGACTCTTGCGGGTGCTGCCCTTGACCGGACACTTTGAGAAGTCCAGCTCGTCTGGGAAGTCCAGGATAGCTCGGGCAGGGATGGCCCGAATTGGCACAACTATCCTTTCCTCTCCACTGACGCAGACGAGCTCATGGGAATAAACCTGCAGGAAAAGAAACTGTCTCAGCACAGGTCATTTGGTGCCATCTCCATGGCAGAAGAAAAGCCATTTCCTATATCCCTTCAAGGGTATCAATTTACCTATTCTACCCCCAAATGAACAATAAGTTCTACTAATATCTCACATTTTAAAGGCAGCAGTGCACTTTGCAAAACCTATCTCAGTGGCATTAAGCTCTTGTGTCACTTGGGTCATACAGACAAGTGCCCAGGGCCACCATAATTTTTACTCTCAATTTTAATGATGTTAAATAATTCCTAAGTCCCTTCTAAGGAACATGGAGCTAGGGAACACAGGACATTCCTCCTTAGGTTACTATATTCCCACTGATTGAGAATAGGACAAAGTGTTAAACTGAATCTAAGCAGCAAAAGGAAACTGAGAGAACAGCTGCACCCAAAGAGATCCTGGACCTCTGGCCTGGTGTAGAAATATCTGTTTGCTCAGAACTCCCCTCTAACTTTGCCTCTCCAACCAAGTCACGAGAAGAACAGTGCTAAGAGGTAGCAGGATGCTGTTGCAAAGAGCCTCTCTTTGTTTCCCTGCAAGGCTTCCTCCCTTCCATGCCATGTCCTAAACCCCTCTGTATGAACGAGCCTCCAGATCACAGCGCTGAGAGCAGACTTGCCAGGGCCTCGGCACTGGTGTTCAAACTTGCACGCAAAAGCACAATTGGCATGGAATGGGCGCCAGCTGACAGAGCAGCCACAGTGACAGGCATGAAGACAGAGCCGCAGCAGTGTCGCTGCCACCGGCTCTGGGCCCACAGGTCTGCCTGCCTGCAGGCTGTACCTGCCCTACACGAGCTCTTTCAGGCAGGTGTCCAAGTCCCCTGCAGCTCACCAAGCTCCTGCTGACTAAGGGCACCTAGAGCTCAGTGTGCCTGTGCCAGGCTGGGCCCACGGGCACAGCACATCCTCTGCCCTGGCCTTGCAGCCGTATCATGGTCAGCTGTGCTCTGGGACAGCACAGCCGCAAGGCTGGAGAACAGAGGGTGTGAAAAAGAACCGTCCTTGCTCCAGCCCCGGGTGAGGCAGGGAAGCTGTTGCCCGTCAGGAAGGCGGAAAGCTCTCTGACCTCTTTGTTCCTCTAGTACTTTGCAGAATAATGAAACCCCTTCCACTATACCTAGAGATGGCCAGACATCTATCAACACCCCTCTACCGTTTGCCTACTGTTCCCTGGGCATCTTTCTTCCCTTGGGAATGCTCAGAGGAATGTGCAGCGAGGGGAAGCAGGGCCTGTCAGGCCTGGGTGCAGGGCCTGACAGCACATGCCAAGCTGGGACTGGCTGCAGGCTGCCTGCCCACGGCCTGGAGCCAAGCTCACAGCATGGGCTGTACCCAGAGTGCAGGGACAACAATGGCTTTGGAGATAAATCTGTGTTTTGGCTCCTCCAGTCTCACCTTGTTCTCGTCAGGAGTGAAGTGGACGTGCACATCGGTAATGGCGCCTCCTGGCACGGCACGGCATGCGTCACTGGGGCCCGCCAGCTGGAAGTAAGGTGAGCTCTCCATGGAGACCTGCACCCCCTGAAGATTCTGCAGGAAAGACATGGAACCATGATTTTGCCACTTGAGGAAACAGGACAAGAGGAGACCTGTCCATGCCCTGGTGACGTCCTTCCTTGACCCCTTTTCCAAAGCCCTTTCTGCTGTGGAGGTACAGGCACAGAATTCCCAAGGGTGAACTTGAATCCCTTCTGTCTGGCTCCAGCATTTTGGCCAGGGGCAGTAGGGCAGTGCCTGGTGGGAAGGAAGGGCCGAGCAGGTCAGCACCGGCAGGATGGAGACAAGAGCACCTGAACCAAATCATCTGCATATTCAACAGGGCCAAAAACCTGCTGATTTCTGCCTGCACACAGCTATGCAGTCGTGTTCCACGGAGGGAATGGGCTACCTGAAAGCGTAACAGCACATTCTCCTGCGGGGAGGAAGAAATTCCTTTCTAGCAGGTCAGCTTTGGATAGGGCAGTTCTGGGGGATACAGTCATGCAGGCAGAGCAGCAAGAGAGGAGACCAAACACTGTGGCCTTACTGGGAACAAAAGCAAACCTGAAAAGCAAAAGAAGGAACACAGCAATCCCTAAAAAAGGGAGATGACAAAGAGAATTTAAAGCGCCAGTAAAGCAGCAAGGAAGAATCATCAACTGATTACAGCAATCACCTCCCCGAAAGTGATGGAAACACAGACAGGTTGTGCCTGTTGACTGTGGGCTTCAAAGGCATTTTCCTCCTGGAGAAACCTTGCAATTCTTTAGGGGAATGGTCTCTCGCCTTTTGACCCTTCTGGAATTTCCTCCCTACATGTCCACACCTAATTGGCTGAATGCCAGGACCCTCCCAAAATAGGAGACTAGATAAGACCCCTGGATTTCTTTGTTCTCTCTCTTTCGGCCCCTGGACCCCTTTGAGGAATAAACGACTTGGAATAATCTGGGGGTAAGAACCTCTTTTGAAATCTTTTGTCCTGTCCCTTCGGAGATATTCCTCCAAAGCCTCTCCAGAGCTAGCCCCGGGAAGGGGGGCCGGGCCTGCGGGGGGAATATTTCAAAACATGACCAGCACTGACTCACAGTGTGGTTTCAGTATTAAAAGCCAACCTTGGCTCTCCAGGGGTTCTTGCTGCCTGTGCAGGCAAGCTGGGCTGCTGGGCATTCCCGCTTGCAGCCAGCAGGCCAAGTTCTGCTCTCTGGGATACACAGACACAGCAAACATGCATTTTCAACACATAGATATCAACCCCTGAGCACCAAAATGCTCTCAAAAAGTCTAAACCAGATGATTTTGACTCCCTCCTGTCTCTTCCCACCAGCCCACTCTTGGCACAAGCCTCATTTAAGAAAATGTTTCCCTGACTGAAATTCAAATGGTCTCAGTTTTCCCCTTTAGAGTCCAACACGACTGCTGACGTTTTTCAACTTTTTCCCTCTCAGCTCTCTTGGGAAACTGCAAAACAGGAGCACATGGCTTTGGATGTGCTGTGGTTCTCCAAAGGGAAAGCAGAGCACCATGCTGCTTTTGGAAAACCTGAGCAGAGCGGGATGAAGCTTAGCAGGAGCCTGAAGTGGCACCTAAAGGCCTCCTACTGCTTCTGCTACATCAATCTGATTCCAGGGCTGTTTCAGAACATTTCCTGCCGTGCCAGTGCCACTAATGATAGTGATTCCAGCAGAAAGCGTAGACGACTCAGCCCCTGAGCTTTGACTGTGAGCTGCACAAAGGGAGCCAAACAGGCTCATTTCCCCAGGCAAATGTCAAGGGACTGTGGAACGAGCCCAGGGGAGGGGATCTGATGCTTCCCCAGCTCAGCCCGTGGTGGGGACCTCACCTGCGCCTTGCGGGAGAAGCCTGGCAGCACCAAGTCCACAGACTCTCCTGGCTTCAGGTCCATTGACAGCGGCTCCAGCCCAAACACGGGGGCCGTACGTTTGGGCCTCTGGGAATCACGTTTGGCCGTGGGGTTACTGTGGGCTGAGGTGCTCTGGCCCTCCTTCCCAGCTGGCCTGTTACATTCCACCTTCCAGAAGAGCTGATGGAAGTGGTGGCCCCCATCTGTTAGTCTGAACTGACGAGCACAGGGAAGGAGGCTAGAAGAGAAACCAGAATGGAAAATAGTATGGGAGAAGCTATTGTCCTGGTCATCAGATTGCTCCCAATGAGGATTCTGAGCTGTTAATAGCTTGGAGACCGTCTTCATTTGCAGCTCTTAATGTGGACCGGGAACAGTGTCTGATAAGCTGCCCTTCTGATGTCGTTATTGCAAGGAGGAATATGTTTCTAATGGTAATGTAGCATTTTCCAGGCCAGGCTAACAGGATCTGGTGTTTTCCTCCAAAATGTGTGTTCTGGGGTGATTCATACTGTTACTGTATTTTGCATTAATCTGCACCCGAAACTGTTATTGAATCTTTGAGATCCTGCACCTGAGGCCCTTGTGTGCGGGGGTATGATTGCAGGCATTTTTAAAAGCCAGCGCGGAGGAAGTTTCTGGACGATCCCAGCAAGCTGCTAGAAATCATCTGTCTGCTCTAGGAGAGGAAACCAGGGGAGCAGGGGCTCTCTCGTTCATAGAAGCTTTGGTTTTGCACTGGTGGTCATTTGTAGAAACTTCATTTCGCAATCAGAAACTGTTTTGAAGTGAACTTTGCAAACTCTGCTGGCAACGGAAAAATGAGCAAGGTCCTGTGTAGAAGTGTACCTCACCTGGTAGGGTTTGCAGCCCCACAGTGGCAAGGAGGCTTCCATTTAAGGGAAGGATTTGGGTTCCATTCTTTGTTTCACTCATGAGGTAAAAACCAGAGGTTTTGATACCTTTTTTGGCCTTGTGCCAGGACGGACGCAGCCCTTGGATCTTTGAGACTGTGCCTCAAGCCCTGTTCCTATTTCTATTGGGCAGGATGCCAAGAATCCGGCCTGGATTGTTACATGCTTAAGAGAATAGACCAAGATCCTCAGGGCATTTTTGGGGTGTTGTAGCAAGTGCAAAGGTCCTCCTTGCACTCGGCACAGCTTTTTCTCTTTTTTCTGCATGGCTTCTTATTTTCACCTTAATTAAAACAGTTTTGCTTTTCAAACACCTCTGATCATGCTGCCTCGCTAATATTTTAGGCCATCCTGAGGCTGCCGGTCAAACCCAGAGGTGATGCACCTGAGAGGGCACCCTAACATTCTGGCCTCCCGCACAAGCATCAGTCCTGGGCAGGCAGGGCAGCAGCAGAGCCCACGAGCAGCGTGAGGAAGCGTTGGCAGCGGCACTGCAGGCCCCACACAAACCAGCAAGTTTCCATCTGCCTCTGGAACTGCTCTGCGGGCTCCTGCCTTCCCAGGGGGGTCGTCACCCTCCCGTCTCTTTGTTCCCAGGGCCCCTGCTTGCCTGGCAGGTGCCATTTCGGAAGGGAAGGGTGCGATGCCATCTTCCCTTGGTCCCGCAGCCACACGGAGGGCCCGCCTCACCCAGGCGCCATTTTGGGAACCTTTTGTTCTGGGGGAGCCTGCGAGATCATTACTTGACCAAGTGAGGACATAGATGTGTTAGAACTGAAGGCAATTCAGTGGCAATTGAGCAACTGGTTTCTCTTTCAGTGGTTTTTGAGGGTACCTAGCAACGCTCAACTGGCCATCACATGTCTCTAAAGGTATCTCTGCCTTCAGGGAAGGAGTCAGGGTCTTTGAACACTGAAGAAGATCGTGCCTGAAGGACTACAGCAAAACTGCTCCTTGTTGAGACAGAAGGAGAGGTGGGAGTGGGAGATCTCCTACCTGAATTGGTATCCCAAGTTGAGCTCCGGGGCAAGTGGTTTGTCTGTGACAATTGTGGTGCCAGTGCCAAAAGCCAGGAGGGTGGAGGTGGTCCAAAGTCTGTTCCCAATGAACAGCTGGAGAGCATCAGCAAAAACCCCAGTGTCATCCAGGGTTGCTGTGACAGTCACATGAACATCACCCCTGGCGGGGATCACTCCTTCCCTGGGTTCAATAACATAGCAGTGAGGTTTACAAGCCTGTAAGACACGCATAATGTGCATTTAGGATGGAAACCATACACCCTGGTCTCTTATGGGGTGTAAGAAAAGGAGAAGACTAAAGAGGGGAGGATAAAAATCCTAAAGGCCTAATTTCCCTAAATTTAAGCTGCAGTACTGGGGAACAGCAGAGCTTACACAACCTGTATTTTCCCCTCCTTTAACAGACTCTCACCTAATTAACCCAGTTTTGCCCAACCCAAGGGACGCTTATCCTCAGGAGAGTGTTCCTTCCCCAGTCCTTCTCTGGAGTGTGTGCCAAGGAAAGCTGCTTTCTCTCTCCTGGCTTCTCACAAAGGCTCAGGGCCAGAGGAAGTCATGACGGCTCAAATCCCACTCCAGAAACCACACAGCTGGAGGACACTGCTGAGAGCCTGAAGAATATCTCCGCAAAACCAGTTGAGCAAAACCCCAACACCAAACTATCCTTTCCCAAGAGGCCATCAATGCTTTTCAACGTCCCCTAAAGGACCGAGGCCCTCACTTCCCACTGATCATCCGCTGTAGAGAGGTGCCCCAGGGCCTTCTGCTTTGGAAAAGTCACCTCTAAATGGTTATGGCAGAGCAGGAAAGAAGGAAGCAGAGGGAAAACTGGATGACATGTGCTCAGTGGGCATGGCCCACTCTTCCTAAGAACTCGTGTCCTCTGGTTTCTCATGGGCTTCACAGATTGGCCAAGAGAGCTGGAAGCTGCCCAAAGGAGGGAGGAAAGGCCCCGCACCAGCACAGCTGTACAGACACAGCTCTGCAGGTCCAGCCCTGGAACGAGCACGTGAAGCCCATCCTTTACACACCAGGCCCACCCAGCCAAGGTGCATTGCTCCCTGAAGAGGTGGAAGGCAGAATTTCATTGTGTAGTTCGAGAAAGCTGTCCTGGAAAAATCCCTCACTTTAAGGTTACATTTATCCCCCAAACTGCAGGAAAAGCAGCAAGAGGAAAAATCATGCCCCTCCTCCTTGGCTCAGGAGGCTGTGGCTGGACTTTCCCACATGGCCTGATGCTTTATCCACAGACACAAACAAGTCCACAGGATCAGGTTTTAACCAGCTCCAAGTTCAACACACCCAGCATGGAGAAGAACAGACCTCAAGCCCCTCAGAGATCTCCCCCTCCAGCAGACATCCCACCCAGCCCCAGGCCCAGCCTACAAGCCCTTCCTGGCTGCAGCAGCCCTGCTCTCCCTGCCAGGGGAGCAGCCCCAGCTCCTCTGCCCTATGCAGCCTTCACATATTAAACAGCCATTCTCTGCAGCCGGTCCCCAAAGATGCTCTTCAAAGGCACAGAGACCACAGGCTGGGGGGGTGCACAACCCCCACACATGTCTTTGTGTGGACAGCCCAACTGGCCTGACCCACAGCAGGTGTGAAAATTGCCTCCCCACCAGCAGTCTGAGGACAGACCTCACACCCTCTTCTCTACCATGAACAGCAGTTTGGCACAAAGCAAATGTAGATGGCACAGGGAAAGCACAGGGAAACCCATGCTCTCCGAGGAGCAAAGGACCACAGGTTTCTCTTGATCTCAGAGCTCAAAAACCGTGACACACACAGCTAAAGACCTTCCATAAAATTATGGGAGAACTCGTCAACACAATCCAGACGAATTTCTGCTCCAACATCTCTGCACCTGATTTCACTGAGGAGTGCCCCAGCTAAAACCACTCCAGAGCCAGGTTCCTTTTGCCTCACCCAGATGGAATCTTGGAGTATCTCGCTTCCTCTCACACAGGCCGATGCATATAAAAACCACGTCATGGCAGCTTGTAATGTCAACCAGTCAATTTCCCTGGAAAACGGCCCCACAGATACTTACAATCTCTAGCCTGAAGTCTAAATCGACGAGACCTTCGTTGAAGAGGCCAAAAGCTTGTGAATTAGGCCTTAGCACTAGGATCCTGCCGAACTCTATCAGCCTTGGACTTATGTAGACTGCTGACAGCCGTCCAAGGCTCTGTAGTTCTGTTCTCTGTTACAGAAAGCAGGCAAGAAAGAGTAAAAAAAAAAAATCAAACCCAAACAGGGAAACCTAAAAAAGCTTAAACAGCTCAACCCAGCTCAAGTTATTTCTTTAGGGACAGCTACCATTCTCCAGCTGAATTCCTGGGATTTTGGGGGGAAAAAAATAAAGCTTATGTATTCACCTCCAAATTGAAAAGGATTAAGTAAAGAGAAACTTTCAAACTACAAATTATTGGTCCAAAGGTAGAAGCTTTGCAAGAAATCTCTAGTTAAGATCAGGCTGACAGTTAAACAACTGGTTCTTCGGGTGGGGAGAAACTCTTCTCTTTAGGTAAGCAATCTGATAGTTGAAAGCAAGTGCTCAGTCAAACTTCAGGCTCCCTGGCACAGCCTGCACTGCCTGTCCTCCCTGTTGACTGGTTTACATGCAGTGCCACAATGGCCCAGGTTCAGATGTTTGGTGCCATCCAGGGAATTTGGCATCACCATTTCCATGTTTTAATGTAAGCTTAAATCCTTGCAACTACTCTTCAGATGCCAGCTTTCCTTTCTTTTACAGAAAGCCCAAGGTTCCCAGAAATCTTCTGACATCCTCTTTTGTGCTGTGAGGTAACATTTTAAAAAAGATGTTTCCAAAGTTAAGAGCATTTTAAAGATTCATTAAAATGATCCTCAATTCCAGCTTAGATGAACTACCTTCTGGGTCAGACACTGACATTGCCACCTATAAGGCACGAGCTGTTTATGCCACCAGTCCCTGCTGTCCTTCTCCACAGCAGCCTGTGCCTCTTTTCCCCGGAAGAATCCCCGCACACTGTGCACCCTGCCAGGACCAGTTGCACGAAGGCACACACCTCCCCTTGCACTCACCAGTGGGTTTCTTGCATCCCCAAACACGCCGGTACAAACACTGGTGCAACGCTTGCCCAATCTTTGGATTTCAACTGTAACTGGAATCTCTGCAGCGCTCCGAGGCTGGAGAATCCCACAGGGTCTGGGGCTGGAGTAGAGCACAGGAGAGTCCTCCTCGGGTTCCTAGAAGGGACAGAATCAAATCCAGCTTCAGAGGGACCTCTGAAGAAACTTCAAACTCCTTAACATCCATCCCAACAGCAACTTACACACATTTTTAAAAATCCCCAGGACAAAGGTAAAAGGCACAAACAAGATCCAAGAATTGTAGGCTTAGCATTCTCAGGGGGTTCTGCAAGGAGGCTGCCAGCACAAGCACTGGTGTCTGTGGATGCAGCAGCTTTTCACAACCCTCGAAGATCTCCCACAAGAAAACACCCTGAAGACTAGAACGTAAGCCCTTTCCTCAAGAGATTAAACTGCATCCTAAAGCTAACATTCAGGTAGGATCCTGTTCTCAGCAGATCTTTAAGACTGAATAGAAACCGGCAAGGTCTTATCCAAACCCTCTTCCCCCCTAATAATCTCCACAGTAATATTTCAGAGGAGGAGGTGGATGCGATGCCAAACCTGGGGAATAAGCCCGTAGCAGCCAGGAAGGTGGGTGTTATTCCAAATGAAGAACTTCCTCACGAACGGGGCCTTCAGGTCGCACTCATGGAACCCCCGGTTTTGGGGGTACACTTGCAGCTCAGGAACGAAACATTTGGGCAAAGAGATGACCCCAAGGGAATCAGAGATACTGAGAGAATGGAGAACGTTTACCCCCAAAGATTGTGAAATGGAGCACAACACCTTTGTCACTGTCAAATACACATTTAACAGGCCTACGGTGAAAAATTGCCTTCAAAGTCTTCCCACTCAAACATGTCTTGTCGAGGAGGGGCAAAACCTGAGAGGCAGCACCCAGAGGCTGCCAAGTGCCCCAGGCAGAGCACTTGGTCCCACAGCTGCCTCAGCCCCTCCTTCGCCCAAGAAGGTTTGCAAGAACTCCTGGAACAGTCCCAGTGATCCATGAGCTCTGGGGGAGCCTTCCCAACAGGGATCAGTGCTCAGTAAGGCTCCAGGAACACACGACTCTAGTGTCTCAGTAAAAAGGACTCCCTTCTCTCCCATGGTGCTGTTACCCTGCCTGAGAACTCAGCTGTTTGCCCCAGCCTTGGAGGGCATGAGACATCACCTGCCCCACAGAGTGGGAGATCACTCCGTCCCAGTTCCTACAACTCCCCTGGTCCTTCACTCCACAGGTCCAAATACTGACTGTCCCCAATTGCACTTGCTTTTCAAACATGGCAGCCCAGGCACTGACGAGATGGCTCTGCCTGGGAGTGGGAACAGCACCAGGGAACTGCATCCCTCTTGTCATTAAACTGACACCTAGAGCAGCACAGCAGGATGGAATTCTGCTGGAGCAAGAACAACTTTTGCTTTAAGCCTGAGAACATCAAAGCTCAAAACAGGAAGCAGAGAGAAGGGGAAAAAGTAGAGCTGACCTGCCACATCAAGGACTGATTTCCCCTCTGAAGATCCTGCCCTCACCTCTCTTGCTGTGAGCCACTTCCCCACTGTCACGTGCCCTCGTTAACAGAACCAGACCCTGACCCTCAGCAGACTGCTTGGTGTGCCCCAAGCCAACGCGGGCTGGTTGCAACCCAGCACAACTCCACCTCTTGCAGGAAGAAGGCGAGGAGGCCCTTGGGAAATTTGCTTCACCTCAAGCACCAGGTCAATAAATGATATCATTCCTGGTCCCTTTAGAAAACGACCCAGGACCACGCTGGGCTGTCAGCAGGGCTGCTTTTCACCACAGGCTGCTTTTCAAGCACTGCTGTTCTCATGTCCAGCTGGGCAGAACATGAGGTCATTAAACAACACGTCTCCTTGGGAGCTGCAGCCAGCACGTCCTGTGCAAGGCAGTGCGCTGGGGGAGGCCAGGGAAGTGCTGGTACCTGGCCTTGATGATCAGTGATGCCACTCCCTTGCCAAACCACTCCAGGTCCACCAGCAATTTCCGGTTGTATTCCGTCACAGTGTTGGAACACAGGGTCACCTGGTGGAAGAGAAGAGCAGTAAATTCTTCTTTACAAAAGCTCATGACTCACGTGTGATGTCCTCCAGTTTTTGTGGTAAGTAAAGGGAGGATTTTGCCTTAATTCTTCTGCCGCTCCACGTGTAGAGCAGTCTCTAAGAGTGACAAAAGCCTTCTGGCAAATACCAGATTTGTTAAGCACACCTTGCTATCAGGGCATAGGTCAGCTAAATTAAAACATTAGACTAAAGCTCTGTGCAGCACTGTGTTCAAATTAAGGGGCAAATTTTCATCTGACTACAATGACATAAATGCAGTGGAAATCTGCTGACTTGAACAGAATGAGTTCAGCTTTACAGCAGGAAGCTGAAGACAAAGCGTGGGCCAGCAGGTGCTGGGCAGTTCATGGCCGCAGAGTTTTTTGCCTTCACTGGAGATCCCTGCAGTGAACACAAATCATTCTACTCCCCAGGACAGGAGAAATGAGACCAAGAAGAAAAGCAAACTGCTTTATATAATGACATCTCTCTAACAGCCACCTTTGGTCCTCGTCCGTCCTCTGCCCACTTGCAATCAAAGACATTGCTCTCAAAAACACCAAAATGCCTTCAGTACTTGACCATTATGGGACATGATTTCAGCTTGTGATTTTGGAAACAAATCAGTGCTCCTTCAGGAACGTCCCGAGTAACCCAGCTCACAGAGGCCCCACGCCAGTGCAGATCCTCGCTCACACGATGATCAGAGCTGGCATCAGAGCTAAAGCCCTCCCACACTCCCGTGAAGCTTCAGACCCGCTGCTGAAGTGTGTGTGGCTGGACTCTTCCCATACCTCGATATCCTGGTGTTCCTGGGATTGGAGGGTCCTTTCGCTGGGGTTCAGTGTAAACTCCCGTGGCTTCACAGAAAAATGAATTCCCTCCCTCCAGGAGGGCTCACTGTCGCTGAGTATTTGCTCAAAGCTGCTAACAGCAGGCTGAGTGCCATCGTCCGGCACCCGCGAGGTGTTAGTGAGGCGACAGGTCTTGGTGTAGGGAAAGCCTAGGAAAAGGACACAAATATCCATTTAGGCACCAGTTATGTCGTGACTCCCGGTGGGAATACCCTGGTAGCATGAAAGCGTGATTGGAGTTTAGCTCTTTATTATCTGAACTACAGATTACTGAGAAGCTGCAAGAGGAATTAGTCGTCACTTAGTTCCCTTTAACACTGATTCCAGACTGTAGCCTTGAAAATGCCTGCTCTTAGCCCTGCTCAACACTGCAAGCTTCTCTCTTTCTGATGGGGAGAAGCTCCCTCACCTGCCCCAAACCAGCACCAGTTATTTCTCCCTGATGACTGTGCACCCAGACCAAGCATTTCCTCTGAAAATTCAAACTGTAAAATTCCCTGTTAAGTCTGCCAACACTCCTACCCTTTTCAAGATACATAAAGAGTGAGTCGCCATTGAGAAGAAGCTACAGCAGAAGAAAGTGAGGATGGAATCAGGAACTAGAACGTGATGCAAAGCACCCTAATGCAGTTTCTCTCTGCAGAATTCTTAAGGCGTCTTTTGGTTTGGGCCAAACAGACTGGGCATGTGACAGCTCAGAGCCCACTCAGCTGGAGGCAAACCCGAGCCTTGACCCAACAAGCGGGGACATCGCACCCATACTACTCACTGTGATTGCTGCCTGCAAGGGTTTACCCCACCTTAACTCTGAGATTTGCTTTCCATATTGGAAAGCCAGAGATAGTGCCACGCATGGTGGGGATGTCCTGCAGAGCCCGGACACCAGCCACAACCCGCTCTGCAGTGGACTGGCTGGCCAGCTCTGTGGGGAGGAGACTTCTCCCCAGGCCTGCTCACCAAGAGTCATTTGAACACAGGTGGGGGAAAAAAACAACTGCAGGCGCAGCCCAGAGCTTCTCTGTGCCCATCAACAGTAATCACTGCCGGCTCCAGCAGTGACTCCAGCAGGGAGGCAAGAGAAGCACAAAAGGGACAAACACAGATGTCAAAACCTCAAATGAGACTGAGGTCACCACATGCAGACAACAGTCAACAACAGTTAAAAAGAAGCAAAGATACAACAGCTGCCTTCAGCTGAAGAGACCTTAGGAATGCGTTTCTACCTGTTGCCTTTCTTGTTTCATTTATTCAAAAGGCAACTTAACAAGTGCCTCAGTGGTGATGCAGGGTGGCGAAGAATCAGATCAGGAGAGGCAATTAGTTTTCTTAAAACGTTCAACAACTTCATTGTTATGAGTTTAGGTTTCGTAGTGAATTTTGGCCTCAGTCTGGGAAGGGAAATACAGGGGGTTTGGGGTGGTCTCGGCTGTGCGGGTGGGCTTTTCCATCCGGGGCTCTTTGGGAGCTGTGCCGTGATGCCGCGGGCGGTTGTGAAGTCGGAGCCGAGGTTTGCAGGGGGCAGACCTTTCCGTCCTTCCGCCGGGGCTCGGGAAGGTCGGCAGCGTGCTGCTGCGGGACGTCGTGCGCTTGACGCCGGGCTCAGCACCGTGATCGAACCTGCCTGCCGTCCCCGCTTCTGCCTGCTCCCGATTGCCAGTGCCCACATCTCCTGCTGCCCGTAGTTTGCAAAAGCAGCGATTTCCTCCTTCCCTCCCTGCCCGTGCCGGCTGGGAGGGAAATCACTGCCCTGCCAGAGCCCACCGCTCCTCCAGCCTGTGATCATAACCACACCAAAGGGGAAAACAGGACTCGGCGGGTTGGAAACTTCTGGCATTGCGTTGTTGTCTGTGCTGTCCGGATATACTCTAGTAACGAACTGCTATTCCTTTTCCATATTTTTGCCTGGAAGCCCTGTAATTTCAAAGGTACAGTAATTTGGAGAGAGGAGGGTCATCATTCCATTCCGTGAAGATTGCCACCTTCCTTGGCAGAATCTGTCTTTTAAACCAGGACAGAGACACCAGAAAATACTTGCTCCTATTTGATCCCACAATGGCAAAATGCTACCTGAGGCACCTGCAGTTCACACCCTGAAGAGGCTGTTGTGGCAGAACATGAGCAGTGCTGGATGCTTTTACGTTCAAGTGCTCCATTTTGGAGCACACAGATCCCTCCCGCTGTGTCCCAGCGCAGGGAACACTCACCAAAGGAGATGTCACCGAAGTCGAGCTCATCGGTGTCGAAGTGTAAAGTCGGCCCGACGACACACCCCCTGCGATGACAGGGACACAGGAGGAAATGGCTGCGTTAAAGGGAATTGCAAAGCCTCCGGCTGTCGTGGCTTGGGGGCACAAAACCTGGTGTCAGGGGCATCGTGGGTTTCAAATCAACACACCACCATGTGCTCAGCACAGTGTCCATGTGCACAGGAGGCAGCTAAAGCCAAGAGGCCAGCAGCCCACAGCCACTGATGGGGCTTTGGACGCAGGGCAGGCAGGAAAAGCCCCCAAGTTGCCGGTGGTCCCATGAGGGACCCTGAACACCCACCCAGACCTGTCTCCGTGCCTCAGTTTCCCCATCTGTAATGGGATGGACATAAAGGTGTCCCCACAAACTTCTGTAACCAGCCTTTCCAGCCACAGGTTCCCTGCTTTGCTACTTGGCTGTAACTGGTCTTCCAATGGAGGAGCTTTCTCAGGAGATTTTGACCCACACAATCATTACAGACAGAGTTTTGAGACATGAAGCCAGGGGAGCCCCAAACATCCTCCAAAAAGAGCATTAACAGTTCTACACAGTGGACAGATGAATCCTAGAGGAAAGGACCAGCTTGTCACTAGTGCACCAGCTGGCACAGCCAGGAGCAATAGCTTAAACAACCAAACATGGGTGTCCTGAATCTACCACACCTCCTCCCCTGGCCTTGAACTCAGCAGACAGGCACTAAAAGTCACCAACATCCACTGAAGGCAGCACTTGAAGCTGCCCAACACGAGTTTATTTCATGGTTGACGCCAATTAATGCGCACCCTGCCTTTTGGTTAAAAGTCAAGGACCAGTGAACTGTGTCTTCTACTGTGTTCACAGGATTGTCCCTGGCTCCGCTCTACACATCTCAACAAGAGACACCTTCTCTTGCTCAAGGAGAAAGCTGCTTATGGAATAACATCCCACGCATGACCAGTTTGGGGAAGGACAGAGGAGAATCAATTATTTGATGGTGAAAGGTTCCCTCTTGATTTCCAAAATAAAAATAGCAGCACTTTTTCTCCAAAAGCAAAGCCAGTGTAGTTGTTTCTCTACTATGGGCAGACCTAGTCAACACTGTTCTCCTGCTAAGTAATAAGTTTCATGTTCTTTTTAATCCATCTCCCTTATCTTATTGGTATAATCAACTGCAGATTGCTTTCATTTCTTTATTGCCCTGATCCAGTGCCTCCCAACAGCAGCAGCCTAGCTCCAAAGCTCCAGAGCAGCCAGCATCAGCTTTCCTGCTTACACTACGTTATCCTACCAGCACACGCCTCAGGCTAGCAGGGACAAGCCCTCATGCTGCTGTGGTCCTGAGGACTGAGCTCTGCCTCCCCCATCATCACCCCTTCTCCCTTCTGCAGGGCCAGGATTATGGGATGAAGCCCATGTCCTTGGGACGGTTCCTGCTGCACAGTTCCCTGTCTCCCACATCAGCCTTTTCCTGGCTGTGGAAAGGAGGTAGCAGAGCACTCTGCACAGGAGCTCGGAGCACAGCCTGCCTCCATGCATGGCCATGAGAGGTGAGCTGAGGCTGCTGCTGCCCGTTTGGGATGGATTATTAACAGAAGTTTTTCAAAACACTGCTGCTGGTGGAGAATCACCCAGGCTGGCCCATCTCCAAAGCCCTGGGGGCCTTGCTGGGTGCTCAGGGGGGACATCCCAGAGCAGCTACTGCCCAAAGCTGATCCATGCCACTGCCTGCCATGGCCCAAGGCAGAGGGACATCCCTGCAGGGAGGAGTCATTCCAGCTCCCGGGTACCACACAGGGCAGCAGGCACCCCCACACTAAGGCAATGCCAGGATCAGAGCAGAGATTAAGACCTCAGGAAACATCTTTTTTCTCTGCCCGACCCCAAAATGAGGTAGGTGGGGGATGTCCCAGAGACAGCTACAGATGTGCCCACCCAGAGTAAGCTCCCAGAGTCCTTACTCGATGGTCAGGATCACAGGCGTAGGAGATCCAGCCACACGGAACTGGAATGGTTCCTCAAACCGCCCCAACACGGCGGCATCCAAGGAGATCTGAATAGTCTGGATCCCACCTGGTGCAATGAGGCCCTCCTCGGGTACAAACTTGAAGCAGCAGCCCACTTCCGTGTTTGAAGGGATATAGGTGAAGGGAGCATCAAGAACTCCTTTGTTCATCAGTTTCACCTGCAGCAGCAAGAAAACAAAATGCAAGTACACGTGAAATCTTCCCTTCTTGGGAGTCATTTTCTAATGGCGCAATTAACACCCAGAAAAGGCAGAAGATGCTTTGTGCTGCTGGACGGCAGAAGTCAAAAAAATACAACAGGACAAGTTCTGCCTTTGGGTTTTCATGCGAAGCTCACATAACTCCACATAACTGGAGTCACCCTGGGGTTATCCCACGGACACAGAGCAGTCCACCTCTGGTCAGTAGCACCAAGCTCATTCAGACCTGGCCCTGAGAGCAACGTGGGGTGATTGCAGCTGCGTAGTGAATCACCACAGAGCTGCTGCTGCCCCAGTCAGCGCAGCTCCAGCAGTACCGTATCTACGCATTTACCTTTTCCCATACCGTGAAAACAATACACTGAGAAGGAGGCATCAACATCAAAATGTACAGACAGCGCCATCTTTTGGTAAGAAAACTCAACGTGTCTTTCCCTTCCACAACCAAACTTCTGAAAGTGTCTGGCATGATGTAGTGCCTCGTTTTCTGCCTCTTTCAGTTGCTCTCTCTTTTTTTTTTGCAAACTTGACCCCCAACAGGGGGGAGGCAAATAGGTAGAAAAATCTTTTGCTTTATTCCCAGGAACACTTTTCTCTTTGTAGAGCCAGAGATGCACCAAGCCTGAAGTGTGGTGAGGGATTGGACAGCAAGGGAAAGAATCCTCAAGCCCTTTGCAAGGGCCTGCACTGAGCCAGGAGGCTGGATGGCTTTCCTGTGACTTCCAGGAATGAGCAGGAGACACTTGACTAAAAATTGTTTGCGGTGGACTGAAGCTCAAATGTAGCCAGTTTGTCCCAGCCGCTTCTGAAGAGCCCAGTACAAAGGTGCCTTGTGTCTGGTGCTGCCACAAAAGCCTCTGAACAGCTTTTTGACCCAGCGTTGGGTCAAAAGGGGTTGTTTTGCAGGAAGCCTCCCAGCTGATCCCTATGGAAGGCTGCCCAAAAGAAGGGACTGGGGCTTCATGAACAACAGACACATTTTTCTGGACCCCCCCCCTTCCCCCCCCCGCCCAGATTTGACCGGTACATCAGCTATTCCCTGCTCACAACTGCCCAGGTTGCCAGGAATTCCACAGGTCCACCAGGCTTGCTGCTGCCTCAGGAGCCATCAGGATCCATCCCAACCCCTGGTGCTCACCTCATGGGTGTGGGCGGTTTTGACAAAAACTTCCCCAAGGTTCAGGGTATCACAGCTGAGTTCAACCAAGGGTCTGCGGCCTTCCCCTCTGAGGTGCAGGGCCAGCCTGCTCTCACGGCCTGGGGAGAGATGTCCATTTCAGTACAATAATTCCCTCTGTTCTACTGGATTTTCCAGGCTGCCTCAATGCTAGACCCTGATTCTGAGCTGCATGCAACCAGCTCTTGATGCTGCAGCAGAAGATATGGACCCTTCTCTTCCCTCAGGAGATATCCCCTGGGGCTGACTTGCAATTTCTAACCCATTCCTTGGGCTGGTTTCCAATTTTAGCCACCAGTTTGCTGAGTTTAAAACATCTCTGGTGTCCTGTAGCGACAGGCCAAGGAGTGACAGGTATAAATTGAAAGAAAGGAAATTTAGGTTAGATATTGAGAAGAATTTTTTTACTGTGAGGTGGTGAGACGCTGGAGTAGGTTCCCCAGGGGAGTTGTGGAGGTTCCAGCCCTGAAAGTGTTCAAAGCCAGGCTGGATGGGGCTTGGAGCTACCTGGTCTAGTGGGAGGTGTCCCTGCCCATGGCAGGGGCCTTGGCACTAGACAGTCTTTGAGGTCCGTTCCATCCTTAACATACTATGACTCTAGGGTTTCCTCCCCATGCACTTAGAGGAGCTTTGAAATCCATTCGGTGAAGGCACAAAGCTCACAAAGACTTTGGCAATTGCTACCTGGCAAACTGCCAGGCAACAACTGCCAAACCACCTGGCCCAGCAGCACAGGACTGCTGTCCTCCACTTCTGACACTCGGCACTGTGTTCTGTTTGCACAGACTGAGAGCTGCAAGGTGACAATTCCCACACAGGGAGAGAAGCAGGTGCTGGCCAAGGGTGGTCCTTCTACCAACACCCTGGGCTCAGCGGGGCTCCGCCTCCGCTGGCCTGGTGGTGTCTGGAGGTGATCCAGGCTCAGGGAGCACATTTCTAACTCAGCTGCGACTGCCTGATGGTGGATCCATGTCAAATGGACCCATCCTGGAGGCCAGTGGTCTAGAGGGGCTTAGTGCTTGTTCACTAAAGCTGTTCTGCTCTGTAGCTGCTTGGCTTTTGAGGAAATGCTGGCAAAGCCGTGCCATGAAAACATCTCCCTGCACTGCCTGGGTTGTTCTGGGATCAGCAATCCAGACACAGGTGTTCCGAGCCCTGGCCTTGCATGGGAAACTCCCTGGAAGCTGCAGGGACACTGGGGATGTGCCAGCACTGCCCTGCTGACCAGGAACTCTTCCCAGCAGTTACATGGGAGCCCAGTGGGCTCAGGCTTGCTCCATGGCTTCACTGTGGGTGAGAGAAGCAGGGGAAAGGAGCTGTACCTGAGATGTCACAGTAGGCCACACTCTGATACTCCAGTGCTTCCAGGGGTTTAAAGGTCACCTTGATTTCAGCCGAACAACGTGGCCCAGTCTCTCCCTCCTGAAACAGAAAGAGACAGAAAAAGATTTATCTTCAAACTTCACACTTCTTGTTTTCAACCACTCCTCTAAGCCTTTCTTCAGAGCATCAGTGATGAGCGAACAACATAAGGAGCCCAAGGAAACACTCTAAACCCAGCTCAACACACCACTGGGCGCTCTCAATGCTCAGCTGATCAGCCCCCACTCTCCACAATGTTCCTGCTGCTCTGACACAAGCTCCTGGTCACATCATGCTGCAGTCAGCTACAGTGGTACCTAACTGCCATTGTGCACTGGTGGCTCTTGGCCTTAGACGGGCCATAGGAGTAACCAAGAACACGATCCCCTTCCTTGGAAAGAAAAATATTAGTTTAACCTTTTTTCAAAGAAAGCAGAGGTTGGGATTATTCTAGGATTTACTCCAGGATGAGAAGGGATTTTGCACTGTGCAGACACCAGGCATTCATCATCTCTCACAATGCCAATACTCAGAATCAGGGCTCTGGCTGATGGGAGGACATGGGCGTTTGCTTGCATAAACAGAAAAAGAAAAGGTTTACTGTCCCCGTGTGCAAGAGAACTCAAAATGCCCATTATAACCTCCCACCCTTGTGTCCAGGCTCACAGATGACACTGGGAGACTCACAAACAGTGCGAGTCGTGGTTAGAGGAAGGGACAGGCATTTCTACGATTAACCTTGGGCTGAATTTGGCCTCCTTTTCCCAGCGAACCCTTGCATGCTTCAGGTCAATCCGTGAACTGGCACTGCTCCAACACCCTCCGCTGAACCCCACGCAGCAGCACGTGTCGGGGGAGCCCCTACCTACAAAAACTGCTCCCTGTGGACACTTCAAGGACACGGAGTGCCCTGAGCTCGAGCCCTGGCAGCAGAGCTCAGCTTTGTCAGGCTCCCAGCCCTGCCTTGAGCCTGCAGGGCAGAAATACTTTCAGCAGTGAGCTCTGCAGCCGCACCAGAAACTCCATGCCCTCCCTCTGAGCACACCGAGCCAGCTGAGGACCTGCTGAGTGACCGCACCCGGGGAAAGGGGCGGGGGTAGGGTGGGCTGGAGGAGGAAGAGGAGGAGGAGGAGGAGAAGGAAGAGGAGGAGGAAGAGGAGGAGGAAGAGGAGGAGGAGGAGAAGGAGGAGAAGGAGGAGAAGGAAGAGGAGGAGGACGAGGAGAAAGAGAAGGAGGAGAAGGAAGAGGAGGAGGACGAGGAGAAAGAGAAGGAAGAGAAGGAAGAGGAGGAAAATGAGGTTCTCAGCTATCACTTACCATTGGCTCAATGAAAAAAAAGTCATTGGAGAACAGCAGGGGGTCTTCTTGCACCTTTGCCTTCTCCTCCTGGACCTTTTGGCTCAGGAGGGAGGTGCGATTTTCACAAAAGCCCTTCACCTTCTTTATTTTTTTCTCCTCCATGAAGTCTTCCATCCAGACCTTTGGTGGTGGCTCCAGCAAATCACACTGCCTGCAGCCGCAGGGAGAGACAAAGCCAGCAGGTCATTTAATATATTTGCAGAGAGAAGCGGAAGTGCGGGAGAGCAAAGCACTTGGGGAGGAGCGGCAGCTCCCCAGCAAGGGCTGACCCCAAGCCACGAGAGTCCCAATCGGATCAGAAGATAACTTGTTGTGCACAAGCTCAGCAGGTAGCTTTACTCCACACCTGCAAGCTCAGGAGAGCTTTGGAAAGCCAGCATCCCTCAAGAGAATCTCCTGCCTCAAAGCCTCTGCCAAAACTGAGGGAGAATCCACCAGCCACCTCAGCTGGCTTTTCCTACCACTGAGCTGCTCGGGGGAAGCAGATAAAGATCACGGAGCACCCACTGCAGGACTTCCCTGGGAAAGGGAGACGAAGCTGGGTTGTGGTTACGTGTTACCAGCATCGCTCTTTGTTTCTTCCATTTTGGACCTGCCCTGTTCCCTACTCTGCCTTTCACAAGAGCATCCCAGAGCACTTCCAAAGGAAATTGATGAATTCAGGCACCGCATCCCTTCAGTGACATCCAAGGTTTTATATGCATGAAAACAGAGGCTGTGAGAGGGGAAGGGACTTCTTGGTGCAGGAGACAGACAGCAAACTCCTGGAGAGATCATCTTTTCAGGATCCAGAGCTTTTTGGGTCCCATCCCAGTGCATGGTAGTAGAATGGCCAGAGAGGGAAAGGATCCTGCACTAGCTCCTCTCATAAAAAAAAGTCCTCTCTGCTCTGAGATCTCAAAAGCATCTCTGACAGCAGGAGAGTAGGCCTTAGAGCTAACACCATCCCTAAGACTGGAAGTAAGGAAAAACAAAATGTCCTGGTGACAGGCTAGGACACAAACTGGCATGAAAATAAATGTAATTGGAAAAAAGTATTACGAAGAAAAGAAGGGTAGTGGTAGTAAGTGAATCCCTTCTAAGGGGAAATGAGGGCCCTGTATATCGAGCGGATCCGTTCCACAGGGAAGCCTGCTGCCTCCCTGGGATCCAGGTACTGGATATCACCAGGAGATTCCCTAAGAACTAAAAGAACTTCATCTGTTCACCACTGTCTGGGGGTACAGTGACTGTGAAATAACAGAGTTTTCAACATTCAGTGAAACAAGGAGGGGCATCAACAAAACTTCCACTCTGGTCTTCTGGAAGGCAGCCTTCGGCCTGTTCAAGAGATTGTTTTGGAGAGGACCTTGGGGAGCAGCCTTTACAAACAAAGGGGTCCAGGAAGGATGGACATACTTCAAGAAAGAAGTCTTGAAGGCACAGGAACAGACTGTCCCTGTGTGCTGAAAGATGAGCTGACAGGGAAGACAACGAGCCTGGATGGGCAAGGAGATTTGGAAGGAACTAAGGGGAAAAAAGAGGGCGTATTGCCTTTGCAAAGAGGGGCTGGCAACTCAGGAAACGTTTAAGGATGTTGCCAGGTCATGTAGGAAGAAGATTAGGGAGGCAAAAGCCCAATTAGAACTTGAGGAAATCCAGTCATTGCAATCAACCTTTCCTTCCCAAAATGCCATCCTTGGTTGGAGTATAAATGGAACTGGAATGCTGTGCTGAGCTCCTGCAGCCCAGGGACACACACCCTAATGCCAGGGATGGTTTACTTGGCCTAAACCATTCAAAATCACCAACACGCCCCTGAGGCCATGCACTAGTTTCAGTCTTGGGCCATGTATCTCACTGAAACGTATCTTTCAAACCAACCTCCTCTTCTCTTCATTGTCGGCTTCCTCAGTAGGAAACATCTTCCACTGGAAGTGGGCTGTGATGTTACTCCTGTTTCTGATGAACATGCTTGTGTGGCTTGATGTGGTGATGAAAGTCTTCTCAACCTTCATGGAATATGTGCTCAATCCAATGTTGACATCTGCAGCTTCTGCGCGAAGGAATGTGAAGAAACTTTCTTCACCTGGAACAAAGCAGAGTCTTTGCTCAGCTAGCTCAGTTGCTGATGGAAGCACAAGGAACAAAGCAAACCACAGGTCACGGAAGAAAGTGTCATAGCTTTTAAATGTATTAGCAGTTCCATGGATCAGTACATTTATCACGTCCTGACAGCTCTGTGTGTACTGCGTGAGGATGTCCTGGGCACCTCCTTAACCACCTTATTTCCAAGGTGTTTGTAGAGATTTGGCCCCAAGGTGACAGTATGTACAGTGGGATTTGTCAGATGTGCTCAGGTGACCCACTCAGACCACTGGGATTTCTGCATCAAAGTCCTTCAGGTGACACTGAGGAGCCCTGGTCAATCCTGGCTTGCCGAGGTCTCCCCTGCGCATCCCACGAGACTCCTGCCCCTCCTGATCCCTTGGATCCCTTGTTGCTGACAAGCAAATACGCCTGGGGGCATGTGGGCAGAAAAAGGAGACCCAGAGGAACAGGTGAAGTGACAGCCCACAGCAGGAGGGGACACAGGAGAGGAAACACAACCAGCCTGGCTTTGCAATATGACAAACCACTACAAAATGAACACCATAAAAATCATCATCATCGTCATCTTCCTGTCCAAACCCACAGCCCCATCAGTCTTGAAATATTTCATATTGTCCTGATCTCAAAAACCAAGATGGAGCATTTCAGGTTAAATACAAAAGGACAAGGAAAGATTAATAAGTACAGAGCAGCTTCTATATGAAGTCTGAATGGGATTCCTCAGTCTAGAAATCAAATGGGAGATGTGAGAGGTTTGCAACAGCATGAACGGCCTGGGAAATGGGGACGAGGAAAAATTTGTCTTGATTTGTCACCATACAGGAACTTGAGGGCCAGAAGATGTTATTAGGCAAAAACTGCATGGATGTGTAGAGGGCAACATAGTAAAAGGGTCTGTGACAAGCCAGTGGAGAAGCGGCATACAGGACAGAGGTGTGCAAGAAATACACTGCATTGGAGAGAGTCTGATGGAGACCTCGCAGCTCACATACAGCACTGCCCAGGAGTAAAATAAAACTTCACCCAGGCGTAGCCACACAGTAGTGGAGAATCAGGGTTCCTCCTTCCTCCACTCTGCAACACCCAGCAAAACAGAATTCCAAAAATCTCAGCCCTGTTAGAGGGGATCCACTTTTTCAACCATTTAAACACCAGCTATTTCAGTTTTCTTTGGGGCAGAGCTGGAACAGAGAAGGTACATCTAGAGGGAATTGAGGGGGATGAACAGGGAGTGATGGTGGAGAACTGTCCTGTGTCCCATGCGTTGCCCAGCACTCACCTATGCAGCGCGCCACCAGGGACCCGAAATGGTCACCGCACGTCAGCGGGTGAAATCCCACTGTCACCTGCATGGTGTGACCAGGGCCCAGAATTCCTTCGGCTGGAACCACGGAGAAAGGACTGCAACACAAAGAGAGGATCAGGACTTGGGGGGAATTCTGGCCATGACATTCTTTCTGCAGTGCAGGTCACTTCAGCTCACTTGGGCAAGCAGGGAGCAAACAAACTACGGCCAAGACAGACAGAACAGCCAGGATCAGAAACAGCTACTGACCCACTTCTGAGGAGATCCAGCCCTCAGAAGATCCTGTGGGATAAAACGACCTAATCTCCCCCATACTCTGCATCCAGCCTTCTGACTGCCAGCAATCCCATCAGAGAATGGTTTGTGAAAAGCACAGAGAGAGTTAAGAGCTATCTGCATGCATAACTTGACGCTGACTGCCTCAGGAATTTCTCATTTCCTGCTACCTATAAACTTCCTCTCAAGAGATGCAAATGTTAGGGCACTATCTCTCTTGTGAGATTACAGCCTAGGAATCAGACAGGGAGAAGGAACTTTCTCTTGAAGACCACGGAATAACTACTGTTGAATTTGCAGCGTGGCTCTTTGGTTTATTTTACCTTGAAAAGATCCTGAATTAGCACATTTTGTCAGCATTTCAATGAAAGCTGCTCTACAAAAAGGAGCAATCAAAACTCTGAAAGAGTGCAAATGCAGATTAGAGCAATACAGTGACATGGAAACAAGACCCAAAAGGAGGATGCCATTTACAATCTGAAGGATCCAATCCCAGCCATATGAAGCACCATTAGCAGGAGCACATCGAGGAGGCAGAACAGGAGGGTTTTGTGTATTTACCAGCAGTGCAGTCTGGGGCCCTGGGTTGTCATCCAGGCTGGTAACTGTTTGCTTGGCTCACCAGACAAACTCTGCGCAATGTGTTGGAAATAATTACGCAAATGTCTTGGTGCACTTTGGATGTAACAGGAGCAATTAGGATTGGTCACCAGGTGAACAGTTCTTGCCTGACAAACACAAGACTCCGTGCTTTGATGCTCAGGGACAGCTCAGGTGAAATGTGCTTCTGCCCAGAAGTTGCTGGGCTTTGTGCTCTTCCACAGCCCCACTGAGGAAACAAAAGTTCCTCAGTGCTTTGCTGGTGGTCAATCTGTGCACAGAAAGGGTGTTCTGGGGAGTTTGGTGATGAACTTATCACACACAAAAATATAGAGAACATCTGGCAAGCTGAATTTCATTCATGTCAGTAGTGACAGCTGATGAACTTGCTTCAGGTTCTGCTCACTAAGGACCTATTGCTGCAGTTATGGGCCTGACCTGCTCCATTACCACTAGTGAGAACATCACTAGTGGCTGATGGAGAAGCCTTGGGCCAGCAATGTTTATGTGCTGGATGTGAGACTTTGGGGAGAGAGGAGGAAAGACAAGGCCCCAGCAGCCCCGGAGCCCGATTACTGTACGAGCTCCCACATCTGCCCCGAGGGTGAGCCAGCACTGCTGCAGGTCTCTGCTGGGGCTTGGGGGATCGGTGCCTGGTGTGGGCAAGGCACAGGATTTTTTTCTTATTGTTTTGTCAGGAATTTTGCCAGAAAGAGAAGCTGCCAGTTAAGGGAGTCCCTGGCCACACTTCAGCACTCCCCTTCCCTTCCCTTCCCTTCCCTTCCCTTCCCTTCCCTTCCCTTCCCTTCCCTTCCCTTCCCTTCCCTTCCCTTCCCTTCCCTTCCCTTCCCTTCCCTTCCCTTCCCTTCCCTTCCCTTCCCTTCCCTTCCCTTCCCTTCCCTTCCCTTCCCTTCCCTTCCCTTCCCTTCCCTTCCCTTCCCTTCCCTTCCCTTCCCTTCCCTTCCCTTCCCTTCCCTTCCCTTCCCTTCCCTTCCCTTCCCTTCCCTTCCCTTCCCTTCCCTTCCCTTCCCTTCCCTTCCCTTCCCTTCCCTTCCCTTCCCACTCCTGCCCCATGTTACATACTCCTGCCCTCAGATGGCAGGATGTGAATAACACTCCTGGGAGTGACCTCAGGGGTTGCGTGAGAAAGAAGATATCTTCTTATTTTCAAATTACCAGGAGAAGAGGATCCAGCCAAGTTTCAGTTGTCAGGGCTGAAAAACTGAGTGCAAATCAGCCCTTGCATCTCCTACATCCCACCCCAGGCTGTACCCACCAGACTCCCCTGTTCCTGCTGGAGCAGTCATCTCTCATATAGACCTGGCTCCCCAAGACCCAAGGACACAAGCTCTACAGTTAAACTTAACTCCTCTGAATTTCAGTCAACATCACTAAGCTGTTCCCTGAGCCCACAGATAAGAAGGACTGTGAAGGAGACATCCCTGACGCTATAATAACCAAATGAAAACCACTGCCAAGAGATGGGGCTGGCAGGATAAATTTTGGCCTTTTATGGCTTGATTAGAGCAATATAGTGAGTTAATTGTCAGCTGTTCCTTAAGATAGTTCTCATCCTGTTAGATCTACCCTTTCAATGAATCACTACTGCACCCGACAGGCAGAAAAGATAAGGTCATGGAGGGGTTTTAATAGGTCTTCTTCGGCTTTTTAACTAGTCCATTTGTATGTTTGTTTCCTTGTATGGCATCTAAAGACAACTCCAGATCTCCCAATGGCCCCTTGCAATCCCCGGACACTGGTCTTGCTTTGAGCAGCGTATTTGCTCGGACAATTTCCAGAGGTCCCCTCTAGAGAAAGTTATTCTATACTTTTATCTTCTAAATCAGCCCAATTGCTTTTCACATAGTCACTAAATGTCTCATGTTTCTAATACACCTGTGCCTATGCCTATGGGCATGTGGTGTATTGATAGGCCTTGGAGGAGCTTGACATTTATGAAAGTTCCCAATGAAGAATTCATGATCTTTTGGCAAACATTTAACACAAACCAAAATGAAAAAAACAGCAGAAACACAGGAACTTCAGAATATGTAAAATGAGATCTCAATGAAAGGGGGCACGACCTTATTCAGAGATTTAAAGCACGTGTTTGAAATTTTAAACCGGCTTTCAAAGGTTCATCGTGGAACGGAAGAGGGGACTGATGCCCTCAGCTGACAAGGGAAATCAGATCAGCTTTAAGTAACAGGAACTGCACCGGCTGCCTGCAACACAGCTCATGTTGGGCATCTGATGCAGGCACCACTGGAAAGCCATGTGCCTGTGTCCTCCCAGAGAATGGGTCTGTTTGGCTGACAGTGGTGAGTACCCATTTCAGAAGCTGCTTGTGCTCAGGAGGCCGCAAGCCAGCAACTAACATGTTCCAGCACCCCCCAGGAAATCTGGGGCAGAGAAAGCTCAAAGGCTGCATCCTGCTAAGAACACTGAAAGCAAGAGCAGATGCCATCCATCCTGCCCATTTCCAGCCGGCGACGCAGGGCAGCAGCTCCCATGCTCTGGTTCCTTTTGTTGTTCTTTCCCAACTCTGTTATCCCCCAAAGGTGTTTTGCACAAGGACAGATGAGCTGCCTCACCTCTCGGTGCCCAGCTGGTAATGAGCTGCCACACTACCACAATTCTGAATCAGCAGACTCTTGCGGGTGCTGCCCTTGACCGGACACTTTGAGAAGTCCAGCTCGTCTGGGAAGTCCAGGATAGCTCGGGCAGGGATGGCCCGAATTGGCACAACTATCCTTTCCTCTCCACTGACGCAGACGAGCTCATGGGAATAAACCTGCAGGAAAAGAAACTGTCTCAGCACAGGTCATTTGGTGCCATCTCCATGGCAGAAGAAAAGCCATTTCCTATATCCCTTCAAGGGTATCAATTTACCTATTCCACCCCCAAATGAACAATAAGTTCTACTAATATCTCACATTTTAAAGGCAGCAGTGCACTTTGCAAAACCTATCTCAGTGGCATTAAGCTCTTGTGTCACTTGGGTCATACAGACAAGTGCCCAGGGCCACCATAATTTTTACTCTCAATTTTAATGATGTTAAATAATTCCTAAGTCCCTTCTAAGGAACATGGAGCTAGGGAACACAGGACATTCCTCCTTAGGTTACTATATTCCCACGGATTGAGAATAGGACAAAGTGTTAAACTGAATCTAAGCAGCAAAAGGAAACTGAGAGAACAGCTGCACCCAAAGAGATCCTGGACCTCTGGCCTGGTGTAGAAATATCTGTTTGCTCAGAACTCCCCTCTAATTTTGCCTCTCCAACCAAGTCACGAGAAGAACAGTGCTAAGAGGTAGCAGGATGCTGTTGCAAAGAGCCTCTCTTTGTTTCCCTGCAAGGCCTCCTCCCTTCCATGCCATGTCCTAAACCCCTCTGTATGAACGAGCCTCCAGATCACAGCGCTGAGAGCAGACTTGCCAGGGCCTCGGCACTGGTGTTCAAACTTGCACGCAAAAGCACAATTGGCATGGAATGGGCGCCAGCTGACAGAGCAACCACAGTGACAGGCATGAAGACAGAGCCGCAGCAGTGTCGCTGCCACCGGCTCTGGGCCCACAGGTCTGCCTGCCTGCAGGCTGTACCTGCCCTACACGAGCTCTTTCAGGCAGGTGTCCAAGTCCCCTGCAGCTCACCAAGCTCCTGCTGACTAAGGGCACCTAGAGCTCAGTGTGCCTGTGCCAGGCTGGGCCCACGGGCACAGCACATCCTCTGCCCTGGCCTTGCAGCCGTATCATGGTCAGCTGTGCTCTGGGACAGCACAGCCGCAAGGCTGGAGAAC
Organism: Chamaea fasciata; assembly: GCF_029207755.1. NCBI lineage: Eukaryota > Metazoa > Chordata > Aves > Passeriformes > Sylviidae > Chamaea > Chamaea fasciata. Next base: position 20,986,703 of record NW_027094097.1, on the reverse strand, counting down.
AGAGGGTGTGAAAAAGCACCGTCCTTGCTCCAGCCCCGGGTGAGGCAGGGAAGCTGTTGCCCGTCAGGAAGGCGGAAAGCTCTCTGACCTCTTTGTTCCTCTAGTACTTTGCAGAATAATGAAACCCCTTCCACTATACCTAGAGATGGCCAGACATCTATCAACACCCCTCTACCGTTTGCCTACTGTTCCCTGGGCATCTTTCTTCCCTTGGGAATGCTCAGAGGAATGTGCAGCGAGGGGAAGCAGGGCCTGTCAGGCCTGGGTGCAGGGCCTGACAGCACATGCCAAGCTGGGACTGGCTGCAGGCTGCCTGCCCACGGCCTGGAGCCAAGCTCACAGCATGGGCTGTACCCAGAGTGCAGGGACAACAATGGCTTTGGAGATAATTCTGTGTTTTGGCTCCTCCAGTCTCACCTTGTTCTCGTCAGGAGTGAAGTGGACGTGCACATCGGTAATGGCGCCTCCTGGCACGGCACGGCATGCATCACTGGGGCCCGCCAGCTGGAAGTAAGGTGAGCTCTCCATGGAGACCTGCACCCCCTGAAGATTCTGCAGGAAAGACATGGAACCATGATTTTGCCACTTGAGGAAACAGGACAAGAGGAGACCTGTCCATGCCCTGGTGACGTCCTTCCTTGACCCCTTTTCCAAAGCCCTTTCTGCTGTGGAGGTACAGGCACAGAATTCCCAAGGGTGAACTTGAATCCCTTCTGTCTGGCTCCAGCATTTTGGCCAGGGGCAGTAGGGCAGTGCCTGGTGGGAAGGAAGGGCCGAGCAGGTCAGCACCGGCAGGATGGAGACAAGAGCACCTGAACCAAATCATCTGCATATTCAACAGGGCCAAAAACCTGCTGATTTCTGCCTGCACACAGCTATGCAGTCGTGTTCCACGGAGGGAATGGGCTACCTGAAAGCATAACAGCACATTCTCCTGCGGGGAAGAAGAAATTCCTTTCTAGCAGGTCAGCTTTGGATAGGGCAGTTCTGGGGGATACAGTCATGCAGGCAGAGCAGCAAGAGAGGAGACCAAACACTGTGGCCTTACTGGGAACAAAAGCAAACCTGAAAAGCAAAAGAAGGAACACAGCAATCCCTAAAAAAGGGAGATGACAAAGAGAATTTAAAGCGCCAGTAAAGCAGCAAGGAAGAATCATCAACTGATTACAGCAATCACCTCCCCGAAAGTGATGGAAACACAGACAGGTTGTGCCTGTTGACTGTGGGCTTCAAAGGCATTTTCCTCCTGGAGAAACCTTGCAATTCTTTAGGGGAATGGTCTCTCGCCTTTTGACCCTTCTGGAATTTCCTCCCTACATGTCCACACCTAATTGGCTGAATGCCAGGACCCTCCCAAAATAGGAGACTAGATAAGACCCCTGGATTTCTTTGTTCTCTCTCTTTCGGCCCCTGGACCCCTTTGAGGAATAAACGACTTGGAATAATCTGGGGGTAAGAGCCTCTTTTGAAATCTTTTGTCCTGTCCCTTCGGAGATATTCCTCCAAAGCCTCTCCAGAGCTAGCCCTGGGGAGGGGGGCCGGGCCTGCGGGGGGAATATTTCAAAACATGACCAGCACTGACTCACAGTGTGGTTTCAGTATTAAAAGCCAACCTTGGCTCTCCAGGGGTTCTTGCTGCCTGTGCAGGCAAGCTGGGCTGCTGGGCATTCCCGCTTGCAGCCAGCAGGCCAAGTTCTGCTCTCTGGGATACACAGACACAGCAAACATGCATTTTCAACACATAGATATCAACCCCTGAGCACCAAAATGCTCTCAAAAAGTCTAAACCAGATGATTTTGAGTCCTTCCTGTCTCTTCCCACCAGCCCACTCTTGGCACAAGCCTCATTTAAGAAAATGTTTCCCTGACTGAAATTCAAATGGTCTCAGTTTTCCCCTTTAGAGTCCAACACGACTGCTGACGTTTTTCAACTTTTTCCCTCTCAGCTCTCTTGGGAAACTGCAAAACAGGAGCACATGGCTTTGGATGTTCTGTGGTTCTCCGAGGGGAAAGCAGAGCACCATGCTGCTTTTGGAAAATCTGAGCAGAGCTGGATGAATCTTAGCAGGAGCCTGAAGTGGCACCTAAAGGCCTCCTACTGCTTCTGCTACATCAATCTGATTCCAGGGCTGTTTCAGAACATTTCCTGCCGTGCCAGTGCCACTAATGATAGTGATTCCAGCAGAAAGCGTAGACGACTCAGCCCCTGAGCTTTGACTGTGAGCTGCACAAAGGGAGCCAAACAGGCTCATTTCCCCAGGCAAATGTCAAGGGACTGTGGAACGAGCCCAGGGGAGGGGATCTGATGCTTCCCCAGCTCAGCCCGTGGTGGGGACCTCACCTGCGCCTTGCGGGAGAAGCCTGGCAGCACCAAGTCCACAGACTCTCCTGGCTTCAGGTCCATTGACAGCGGCTCCAGCCCAAACACGGGGGCCGTACGTTTGCGCCTCTGGGAATCACGTTTGGCCTTGGGGCTACTGTGGGCTGAGGTGCTCTGGCCCTCCTTCCCAGCTGGCCTGTTACATTCCACCTTCCAGAAGAGCTGATGGAAGTGGTGGCCCCCATCTGTTAGTCTGAACTGATGAGCACAGGGAAGGAGGCTAGAAGAGAAACCAGAATGGAAAATAGTATGGGAGAAGCTATTGTCCTGGTCATCAGATTGCTCCCAATGAGGATTCTGAGCTGTTAATAGCTTGGAGACCGTCTTCATTTGCAGCTCTTAATGTGGACCGGGAACAGTGTCTGATAAGCTGCCCTTCTGATGTCGTTATTGCAAGGAGGAATATGTTTCTAATGGTAATGTAGCATTTTCCAGGCCAGGCTAACAGGATCTGGTGTTTTCCTCCAAAATGTGTGTTCTGGGGTGATTCATACTGTTACTGTATTTTGCATTAATCTGCACCCGAAACTGTTATTGAATCTTTGAGATCCTGCACCTGAGGCCCTTGTGTGCGGGGGTATGATTGCAGGCATTTTTAAAAGCCAGCGCGGAGGAAGTTTCTGGACGATCCCAGCAAGCTGCTAGAAATCATCTGTCTGCTCTAGGAGAGGAAACCAGGGGAGCAGGGGCTCTCTCGTTCATAGAAGCTTTGGTTTTGCACTGGTGGTCATTTGTAGAAACTTCATTTCGCAATCAGAAACTGTTTTGAAGTGAACTTTGCAAACTCTGCTGGCAACGGAAAAATGAGCAAGGTCCTGTGTAGAAGTGTACCTCACCTGGTAGGGTTTGCAGCCCCACAGTGGCAAGGAGGCTTCCATTTAAGGGAAGGATTTGGGTTCCATTCTTTGTTTCACTCATGAGGTAAAAACCAGAGGTTTTGATACCTTTTTTGGCCTTGTGCCAGGACGGACGCAGCCCTTGGATCTTTGAGACTGTGCCTCAAGCCCTGTTCCTATTTCTATTGGGCAGGATGCCAAGAATCCGGCCTGGATTGTTACATGCTTAAGAGAATAGACCAAGATCCTCAGGGCATTTTTGGGGTGTTGTAGCAAGTGCAAAGGTCCTCCTTGCACTCGGCACAGCTTTTTCTCTTTTTTCTGCATGGCTTCTTATTTTCACCTTAATTAAAACAGTTTTGCTTTTCAAACACCTCTGATCATGCTGCCTCGCTAATATTTTAGGCCATCCTGAGGCTGCCGGTCAAACCCAGAGGTGATGCACCTGAGAGGGCACCCTAACATTCTGGCCTCCCGCACAAGCATCAGTCCTGGGCAGGCAGGGCAGCAGCAGAGCCCACGAGCAGCGTGAGGAAGCGTTGGCAGCGGCACTGCAGGCCCCACACAAACCAGCAAGTTTCCATCTGCCTCTGGAACTGCTCTGCGGGCTCCTGCCTTCCCAGGGGGATTGTCACCCTCCCGTCTCTTTGTTCCCAGGGCCCCTGCTTGCCTGGCAGGTGCCATTTTGGAAGGGAAGGGTGCGATGCCATCTTCCCTTGGTCCCGCAGCCACACGGAGGGCCCGCCTCATCCAGGCGCCATTTTGGGAACCTTTTGTTCTGGGGGAGCCTGCGAGATCATTACTTGACCAAGTGAGGACATAGATGTGTTAGAACTGAAGGCAATTCAGTGGCAATTGAGCAACTGGTTTCTCTTTCAGTGGTTTTTGAGGGTACCTAGCAACGCTCAACTGGCCATCACATGTCTCTAAAGGTATCTCTGCCTTCAGGGAAGGAGTCAGGGTCTTTGAACACTGAAGAAGATCGTGCCTGAAGGACTACAGCAAAACTGCTCCTTGTTGAGACAGAAGGAGAGGTGGGAGTGGGAGATCTCCTACCTGAATTGGTATCCCAAGTTGAGCTCCGGAGCAAATGGTTTGTCTGTGACAATTGTGGTGCCAGTGCCAAAAGCCAGGAGGGTGGAGGTGGTCCAAAGTCTGTTCCCAATGAACAGCTGGAGAGCATCAGCAAAAACCCCAGTGTCATCCAGGGTTGCTGTGACAGTCACATGAACATCACCCCTGGCGGGGATCACTCCTTCCCTGGGTTCAATAACATAGCAGTGAGGTTTACAAGCCTGTAAGACACGCATAATGTGCATTTAGGATGGAAACCATACACCCTGGTCTCTTATGGGGTGTAAGAAAAGGAGAAGACTAAAGAGGGGAGGATAAAAATCCTAAAGGCCTAATTTCCCTAAATTTAAGCTGCAGTATTGGGGAACAGCAGAGCTTACACAACCTGTATTTTCCCCTCCTTTAACAGACTCTCACCTAATTAACCCAGTTTTGCCCAACCCAAGGGACGCTTATCCTCAGGAGAGTGTTCCTTCCCCAGTCCTTCTCTGGAGTGTGTGCCAAGGAAAGCTGCTTTCTCTCTCCTGGCTTCTCACAAAGGCTCAGGGCCAGAGGAAGTCATGACGGCTCAAATCCCACTCCAGAAACCACACAGCTGGAGGACACTGCTGAGAGCCTGAAGAATATCTCCGCAAAACCAGTTGAGCAAAACCCCAACACCAAACTATCCTTTCCCAAGAGGCCATCAATGCTTTTCAACGTCCCCTAAAGGACCGAGGCCCTCACTTCCCACTGATCATCCGCTGTAGAGAGGTGCCCCAGGGCCTTCTGCTTTGGAAAAGTCACCTCTAAATGGTTATGGCAGAGCAGGAAAGAAGGAAGCAGAGGGAAAACTGGATGACATGTGCTCAGTGGGCATGGCCCACTCTTCCTAAGAACTCGTGTCCTCTGGTTTCTCATGGGCTTCACAGATTGGCCAAGAGAGCTGGAAGCTGCCCAAAGGAGGGAGGAAAGGCCCCGCACCAGCACAGCTGTACAGACACAGCTCTGCAGGTCCAGCCCTGGAACGAGCACGTGAAGCCCATCCTTTACACACCAGGCCCACCCAGCCAAGGTGCATTGCTCCCTGAAGAGGTGGAAGGCAGAATTTCATTGTGTAGTTCGAGAAAGCTGTCCTGGAAAAATCCCTCACTTTAAGGTTACATTTATCCCCCAAACTGCAGGAAAAGCAGCAAGAGGAAAAATCATGCCCCTCCTCCTTGGCTCAGGAGGCTGTGGCTGGACTTTCCCACATGGCCTGATGCTTTATCCACAGACACAAACAAGTCCACAGGATCAGGTTTTAACCAGCTCCAAGTTCAACACACCCAGCATGGAGAAGAACAGACCTCAAGCCCCTCAGAGATCTCCCCCTCCAGCAGACATCCCACCCAGCCCCAGGCCCAGCCTACAAGCCCTTCCTGGCTGCAGCAGCCCTGCTCTCCCTGCCAGGGGAGCAGCCCCAGCTCCTCTGCCCTATGCAGCCTTCACATATTAAACAGCCATTCTCTGCAGCCGGTCCCCAAAGATGCTCTTCAAAGGCACAGAGACCACAGGCTGGGGGGGTGCACAACCCCCACACATGTCTTTGTGTGGACAGCCCAACTGGCCTGACCCACAGCAGGTGTGAAAATTGCCTCCCCACCAGCAGTCTGAGGACAGACCTCACACCCTCTTCTCTACCATGAACAGCAGTTTGGCACAAAGCAAATGTAGATGGCACAGGGAAAGCACAGGGAAACCCATGCTCTCCGAGGAGCAAAGGACCACAGGTTTCTCTTGATCTCAGAGCTCAAAAACCGTGACACACACAGCTAAAGACCTTCCATAAAATTATGGGAGAACTCGTCAACACAATCCAGACGAATTTCTGCTCCAACATCTCTGCACCTGATTTCACTGAGGAGTGCCCCAGCTAAAACCACTCCAGAGCCAGGTTCCTTTTGCCTCACCCAGATGGAATCTTGGAGTATCTCGCTTCCTCTCACACAGGCCGATGCATATAAAAACCACGTCATGGCAGCTTGTAATGTCAACCAGTCAATTTCCCTGGAAAACGGCCCCACAGATACTTACAATCTCTAGCCTGAAGTCTAAATCGACGAGACCTTCGTTGAAGAGGCCAAAAGCTTGTGAATTAGGCCTTAGCACTAGGATCCTGCCGAACTCTATCAGCCTTGGACTTATGTAGACTGCTGACAGCCGTCCAAGGCTCTGTAGTTCTGTTCTCTGTTACAGAAAGCAGGCAAGAAAGAGTAAAAAAAAAAAATCAAACCCAAACAGGGAAACCTAAAAAAGCTTAAACAGCTCAACCCAGCTCAAGTTATTTCTTTAGGGACAGCTACCATTCTCCAGCTGAATTCCTGGGATTTTGGGGGGAAAAAAATAAAGCTTATGTATTCACCTCCAAATTGAAAAGGATTAAGTAAAGAGAAACTTTCAAACTACAAATTATTGGTCCAAAGGTAGAAGCTTTGCAAGAAATCTCTAGTTAAGATCAGGCTGACAGTTAAACAACTGGTTCTTCGGGTGGGGAGAAACTCTTCTCTTTAGGTAAGCAATCTGATAGTTGAAAGCAAGTGCTCAGTCAAACTTCAGGCTCCCTGGCACAGCCTGCACTGCCTGTCCTCCCTGTTGACTGGTTTACATGCAGTGCCACAATGGCCCAGGTTCAGATGTTTGGTGCCATCCAGGGAATTTGGCATCACCATTTCCATGTTTTAATGTAAGCTTAAATCCTTGCAACTACTCTTCAGATGCCAGCTTTCCTTTCTTTTACAGAAAGCCCAAGGTTCCCAGAAATCTTCTGACATCCTCTTTTGTGCTGAGAGGTAACATTTTAAAAAAGATGTTTCCAAAGTTAAGAGCATTTTAAAGAGTAATTAAAATGATCCTCAATTCCAGCTTAGATGAACTACCTTCTGGGTCAGACACTGACATTGCCACCTATAAGGCACGAGCTGTTTATGCCACCTGCCCCTGCTGTCCTTCTCCACAGCAGCCTGTGCCTCTTTTCCCCGGAAGAATCCCCGCACACTGTGCACCCTGCCAGGACCAGTTGCACGAAGGCACACACCTCCCCTTGCACTCACCAGTGGGTTTCTTGCATCCCCAAACACGCCGGTACAAACACTGGTGCAACGCTTGCCCAATCTTTGGATTTCAACTGTAACTGGAATCTCTGCAGCGCTCCGAGGCTGGAGAATCCCACAGGGTCTGGGGCTGGAGTAGAGCACAGGAGAGTCCTCCTCGGGTTCCTAGAAGGGACAGAATCAAATCCAGCTTCAGAGGGACCTCTGAAGAAACTTCAAACTCCTTAACATCCATCCCAACAGCAACTTACACACATTTTTAAAAATCCCCAGGACAAAGGTAAAAGGCACAAACAAGATCCAAGAATTGTAGGCTTAGCATTCTCAGGGGGTTCTGCAAGGAGGCTGCCAGCACAAGCACTGGTGTCTGTGGATGCAGCAGCTTTTCACAACCCTCAAAGATCTCCCACAAGAAAACACCCTGAAGACTAGAACGTAAGCCCTTTCCTCAAGAGATTAAACTGCATCCTAAAGCTAACATTCAGGTAGGATCCTGTTCTCAGCAGATCTTTAAGACTGAATAGGAACCGGCAAGGTCTTATCCAAACCCTCTTCCCCCCTAATAATCTCCACAATAATATTTCAGAGGAGGAGGTGGATGCGATGCCAAACCTGGGGAATAAGCCCGTAGCAGCCAGGAAGGTGGGTGTTATTCCAAATGAAGAACTTCCTCACGAACGGGGCCTTCAGGTCGCACTCATGGATCCCCCGGTTTTGGGGGTACACTTGCAGCTCAGGAACGAAACATCTGGGCAAAGAGATGACCCCAAGGGAATCAGAGATACTGAGAGAATGGAGAACGTTTACCCCCAAAGATTGTGAAATGGAGCACAACACCTTTGTCACTGTCAAATACACATTTAACAGGCCTACGGTGAAAAATTGCCTTTAAAGTCCTCCCACTCAAACATGTCTTGTCGAGGAGGGGCAAAACCTGAGAGGCAGCACCCAGAGGCTGCCAAGTGCCCCAGGCAGAGCACTTGGTCCCACAGCTGCCTCAGCCCCTCCTTCGCCCAAGAAGGTTTGCAAGAACTCCTGGAACAGTCCCAGTGATCCATGAGCTCTGGGGGAGCCTTCCCAACAGGGATCAGTGCTCAGTAAGGCTCCAGGAACACACGACTCTAGTGTCTCAGTAAAAAGGACTCCCTTCTCTCCCATGGTGCTGTTACCCTGCCTGAGAACTCAGCTGTTTGCCCCAGCCTTGGAGGGCATGAGACATCACCTGCCCCACAGAGTGGGAGATCACTCCGTCCCAGTTCCTACAACTCCCCTGGTCCTTCACTCCACAGGTCCAAATACTGACTGTCCCCAATTGCACTTGCTTTTCAAACATGGCAGCCCAGGCACTGACGAGATGGCTCTGCCTGGGAGTGGGAACAGCACCAGGGAACTGCATCCCTCTTGTCATTAAACTGACACCTAGAGCAGCACAGCAGGATGGAATTCTGCTGGAGCAAGAACAACTTTTGCTTTAAGCCTGAGAACATCAAAGCTCAAAACAGGAAGCAGAGAGAAGGGGAAAAAGTAGAGCTGACCTGCCACATCAAGGACTGATTTCCCCTCTGAAGATCCTGCCCTCACCTCTCTTGCTGTGAGCCACTTCCCCACTGTCACGTGCCCTCGTTAACAGAACCAGACCCTGACCCTCAGCAGACTGCTTGGTGTGCCCCAAGCCAACGCGGGCTGGTTGCAACCCAGCACAACTCCACCTCTTGCAGGAAGAAGGCGAGGAGGCCCTTGGGAAATTTGCTTCACCTCAAGCACCAGGTCAATAAATGATATCATTCCTGGTCCCTTTAGAAAACGACCCAGGACCACGCTGGGCTGTCAGCAGGGCTGCTTTTCACCACAGGCTGCTTTTCAAGCACTGCTGTTCTCATGTCCAGCTGGGCAGAACATGAGGTCATTAAACAACACGTCTCCTTGGGAGCTGCAGCCAGCACGTCCTGTGCAAGGCAGTGCGCTGGGGGAGGCCAGGGAAGTGCTGGTACCTGGCCTTGATGATCAGTGATGCCACTCCCTTGCCAAACCACTCCAGGTCCACCAGCAATTTCCGGTTGTATTCCGTCACAGTGTTGGAACACAGGGTCACCTGGTGGAAGAGAAGAGCAGTAAATTCTTCTTTACAAAAGTTCATGACTCACGTGTGATGTCCTCCAGTTTTTGTGGTAAGAAAAGGGAGGATTTTGCCTTAATTCTTCTGCCGCTCCACGTGTAGAGCAGTCTCTAAGAGTGACAAAAGCCTTCTGGCAAATACCAGATTTGTTAAGCACACCTTGCTATCAGGGCATAGGTCAGCTAAATTAAAACATTAGACTAAAGCTCTGTGCAGCACTGTGTTCAAATTAAGGGGCAAATTTTCATCTGACTACAATGACATAAATGCAGTGGAAATCTGCTGACTTGAACAGAATGAGTTCAGCTTTACAGCAGGAAGCTGAAGACAAAGCGTGGGCCAGCAGGTGCTGGGCAGTTCATGGCCGCAGAGTTTTTTGCCTTCACTGGAGATCCCTGCAGTGAACACAAATCATTCTACTCCCCAGGACAGGAGAAATGAGACCAAGAAGAAAAGCAAACTGCTTTATATAATGACATCTCTCTAACAGCCACCTTTGGTCCTCGTCCGTCCTCTGCCCACTTGCAATCAAAGACATTGCTCTCAAAAACACCAAAATGCCTTCAGTACTTGACCATTATGGGACATGATTTCAGCTTGTGATTTTGGAAACAAATCAGTGCTCCTTCAGGAACGTCCCGAGTAACCCAGCTCACAGAGGCCCCACGCCAGTGCAGATCCTCGCTCACACGATGATCAGAGCTGGCATCAGAGCTAAAGCCCTCCCACACTCCCGTGAAGCTTCAGACCCGCTGCTGAAGTGTGTGTGGCTGGACTCTTCCCATACCTCGATATCCTGGTGTTCCTGGGATTGGAGGGTCCTTTCGCTGGGGTTCAGTGTAAACTCCCTTGGCTTCACAGAAAAATGAATTCCCTCCCTCCAGGAGGGCTCACTGTCGCTGAGTATTTGCTCAAAGCTGCTAACAGCAGGCTGAGTGCCATCGTCCGACACCGCGAGGTGTTAGTGAGGCGACAGGTCTTGGTGTAGGGAAAGCCTAGGAAAAGGACACAAATATCCATTTAGGCACCAGTTATGTCGTGACTCCCGGTGGGAATACCCTGGTAGCATGAAAGCGTGATTGGAGTTTAGCTCTTTATTATCTGAACTACAGATTACTGAGAAGCTGCAAGAGGAATTAGTCGTCACTTAGTTCCCTTTAACACTGATTCCAGACTGTAGCCTTGAAAATGCCTGCTCTTAGCCCTGCTCAACACTGCAAGCTTCTCTCTTTCTGATGGGGAGAAGCTCCCTCACCTGCCCCAAACCAGCACCAGTTATTTCTCCCTGATGACTGTGCACCCAGACCAAGCATTTCCTCTGAAAATTCAAACTGTAAAATTCCCTGTTAAGTCTGCCAACACTCCTACCCTTTTCAAGATACATAAAGAGTGAGTCGCCATTGAGAAGAAGCTACAGCAGAAGAAAGTGAGGATGAAATCAGGAACTAGAACGTGATGCAAAGCACCCTAATGCAGTTTCTCTCTGCAGAATTCTTAAGGCGTCTTTTGGTTTGGGCCAAACAGACTGGGCATGTGACAGCTCAGAGCCCACTCAGCTGGAGGCAAACCCGAGCCTTGACCCAACAAGCGGGGACATCGCACCCATACTACTCACTGTGATTGCTGCCTGCAAGGGTTTACCCCACCTTAACTCTGAGATTTGCTTTCCATATTGGAAAGCCAGAGATAGTGCCACGCATGGTGGGGATGTCCTGCAGAGCCCGGACACCAGCCACAACCCGCTCTGCAGTGGACTGGCTGGCCAGCTCTGTGGGGAGGAGACTTCTCCCCAGGCCTGCTCACCAAGAGTCATTTGAACACAGGTGGGGGAAAAAAACAACTGCAGGCGCAGCCCAGAGCTTCTCTGTGCCCATCAACAGTAATCACTGCCGGCTCCAGCAGTGACTCCAGCAGGGAGGCAAGAGAAGCACAAAAGGGACAAACACAGATGTCAAAACCTCAAATGAGACTGAGGTCACCACATGCAGACAACAGTCAACAACAGTTAAAAAGAAGCAAAGATACAACAGCTGCCTTCAGCTGAAGAGACCTTAGGAATGCGTTTCTACCTGTTGCCTTTCTTGTTTCATTTATTCAAAAGGCAACTTAACAAGTGCCTCAGTGGTGATGCAGGGTGGCGAAGAAGCAGATCAGGAGAGGCAATTAGTTTTCTTAAAACGTTCAACAACTTCATTGTTATGAGTTTAGGTTTCGTAGTGAATTTTGGCCTCAGTCTGGGAAGGGAAATACAGGGGGTTTGGGGTGGTCTCGGCTGTGCGGGTGGGCTTTTCCATCCGGGGCTCTTTGGGAGCTGTGCCGTGATGCCGCGGGCGGTTGTGAAGTCGGAGCCGAGGTTTGCAGGGGGCAGACCTTTCCGTCCTTCCGCCGGGGCTCGGGAAGGTCGGCAGCGTGCTGCTGCGGGACGTCGTGCGCTTGACGCCGGGCTCAGCACCGTGATCGAACCTGCCCGCCGTCCCCGCTTCTGCCTGCTCCCGATTGCCAGTGCCCACATCTCCTGCTGCCCGTAGTTTGCAAAAGCAGCGATTTCCTCCTTCCCTCCCTGCCCGTGCCGGCTGGGAGGGAAATCACTGCCCTGCCAGAGCCCACCGCTCCTCCAGCCTGTGATCATAACCACACCAAAGGGGAAAACAGGACTCGGCGGGTTGGAAACTTCTGGCATTGCGTTGTTGTCTGTGCTGTCCGGATATACTCTAGTAACGAACTGCTATTCCTTTTCCATATTTTTGCCTGGAAGCCCTGTAATTTCAAAGGTATAGTAATTTGGAGAGAGGAGGGTCATCATTCCATTCCGTGAAGATTGCCACCTTCCTTGGCAGAATCTGTCTTTTAAACCAGGACAGAGACACCAGAAAATACTTGCTCCTATTTGATCCCACAATGGCAAAATGCTACCTGAGGCACCTGCAGTTCACACCCTGAAGAGGCTGTTGTGGCAGAACATGAGCAGTGCTGGATGCTTTTACGTTCAAGTGCTCCATTTTGGAGCACACAGATCCCTCCCGCTGTGTCCCAGCGCAGGGAACACTCACCAAAGGAGATGTCACCGAAGTCGAGCTCATCGGTGTCGAAGTGTAAAGTCGGCCCGACGACACACCCCCTGCGATGACAGGGACACAGGAGGAAATGGCTGCGTTAAAGGGAATTGCAAAGCCTCCGGCTGTCGTGGCTTGGGGGCACAAAACCTGGTGTCAGGGGCATCGTGGGTTTCAAATCAACACACCACCATGTGCTCAGCACAGTGTCCATGTGCACAGGAGGCAGCTAAAGCCAAGAGGCCAGCAGCCCACAGCCACTGATGGGGCTTTGGACGCAGGGCAGGCAGGAAAAGCCCCCAAGTTGCCGGTGGTCCCATGGGGGACCCTGAACACCTACCCAGACCTGTCTCCGTGCCTCAGTTTCCCCATCTGTAATGGGATGGACATAAAGGTGTCCCCACAAACTTCTGTAACCAGCCTTTCCAGCCACAGGTTCCCTGCTTTGCTACTTGGCTGTAACTGGTCTTCCCATGGAGGAGCTTTCTCAGGAGATTTTGACCCACACAATCATTACAGACAGAGTTTTGAGACATGAAGCCAGGGGAGCCCCAAACATCCTCCAAAAAGAGCATTAACAGTTCTACACAGTGGACAGATGAATCCTAGAGGAAAGGACCAGCTTGTCACTAGTGCACCAGCTGGCACAGCCAGGAGCAATAGCTTAAACAACCAAACATGGGTGTCCTGAATCTACCACACCTCCTCCCCTGGCCTTGAACTCAGCAGACAGGCACTAAAAGTCACCAACATCCACTGAAGGCAGCACTTGAAGCTGCCCAACACGAGTTTATTTCATGGTTGACGCCAATCAATGCGCACCCTGCCTTTTGGTTAAAAGTCAAGGACCAGTGAACTGTGTCTTCTACTGTGTTCACAGGACTGCTCCTGGCTCCGCTCTACACATCTCAACAAGAGACACCTTCTCTTGCTCAAGGAGAAAGCTGCTTATGGAATAACATCCCACGCATGACCAGTTTGGGGGAGGGACAGAGGAGAATCAATTATTTGATGGTGAAAGGTTCCCTCTTGATTTCCAAAATAAAAATAGCAGCACTTTTTCTCCAAAAGCAAAGCCAGTGTAGTTGTTTCTCTACTATGGGCAGACCTAGTCAACACTGTTCTCCTGCTAAGTAATAAGTTTCATGTTCTTTTTAATCCATCTCCCTTATCTTATTGGTATAATCAACTGCAGATTGCTTTCATTTCTTTATTGCCCTGATCCAGTGCCTCCCAACAGCAGCAGCCTAGCTCCAAAGCTCCAGAGCAGCCAGCGTCAGCTTTCCTGCTTACACTACGTTATCCTACCAGCACACGCCTCAGGCTAGCAGGGACAAGCCCTCATGCTGCTGTGGTCCTGAGGACTGAGCTCTGCCTCCCCCATCATCACCCCTTCTCCCTTCTGCAGGGCCAGGATTATGGGATGAAGCCCATGTCCTTGGGACGGTTCCTGCTGCACAGTTCCCTGTCTCCCACATCAGCCTTTTCCTGGCTGTGGAAAGGAGGTAGCAGAGCACTCTGCACAGGAGCTCGGAGCACAGCCTGCCTCCATGCATGGCCATGAGAGGTGAGCTGAGGCTGCTGCTGCCCGTTTGGGATGGATTATTAACAGAAGTTTTTCAAAACACTGCTGCTGGTGGAGAATCACCCAGGCTGGCCCATCTCCAAAGCCCTGGGGGCCTTGCTGGGTGCTCAGGGGGGACATCCCAGAGCAGCTACTGCCCAAAGCTGATCCATGCCACTGCCTGCCATGGCCCAAGGCAGAGGGACATCCCTGCAGGGAGGAGTCATTCCAGCTCCCGGGTACCACACAGGGCAGCAGGCACCCCCACACTAAGGCAATGCCAGGATCAGAGCAGAGATTAAGACCTCAGGAAACATCTTTTTTCTCTGCCCGACCCCAAAATGAGGTAGGTGGGGGATGTCCCAGAGACAGCTACAGATGTGCCCACCCAGAGTAAGCTCCCAGAGTCCTTACTCGATGGTCAGGATCACAGGCGTAGGAGATCCAGCCACACGGAACTGGAATGGTTCCTCAAACCGCCCCAACACGGCGGCATCCAAGGAGATCTGAATAGTCTGGATCCCACCTGGTGCAATGAGGCCCTCCTCGGGTACAAACTTGAAGCAGCAGCCCACTTCCGTGTTTGAAGGGATATAGGTGAAGGGAGCATCAAGAACTCCTTTGTTCATCAGTTTCACCTGCAGCAGCAAGAAAACAAAATGCAAGTACACGTGAAATCTTCCCTTCTTGGGAGTCATTTTCTAATGGCGCAATTAACACCCAGAAAAGGCAGAAGATGCTTTGTGCTGCTGGACGGCAGAAGTCAAAAAAATACAACAGGACAAGTTCTGCCTTTGGGTTTTCATGCGAAGCTCACATAACTCCTCATAACTGGAGTCACCCTGGGGTTATCCCACGGACACAGAGCAGTCCACCTCTGGTCAGTAGCACCAAGCTCATTCAGACCTGGCCCTGAGAGCAACGTGGGGTGATTGCAGCTGCGTAGTGAATCACCACAGAGCTGCTGCTGCCCCAGTCAGCGCAGCTCCAGCAGTACCGTATCTACGCATTTACCTTTTCCCATACCGTGAAAACAATACACTGAGAAGGAGGCATCAACATCAAAATGTACAGACAGCGCCATCTTTTGGTAAGAAAACTCAACGTGTCTTTCTCTTCCACAACCAAACTTCTGAAAGTGTCTGGCATGATGTAGTGCCTCGTTTTCTGCCTCTTTTAGTTGCTCTCTCTTTTTTTTTGCAAACTTGACCCCCAACAGGGGGGAGGCAAATAGGTAGAAAAATCTTTTGCTTTATTCCCAGGAACACTTTTCTCTTTGTAGAGCCAGAGATGCACCAAGCCTGAAGTGTGGTGAGGGATTGGACAGCAAGGGAAAGAATCCTCAAGCCCTTTGCAAGGGCCTGCACTGAGCCAGGAGGCTGGATGGCTTTCCTGTGACTTCCAGGAATAAGCAGGAGACACTTGACTAAAAATTGTTTGCGGTGGACTGAAGCTCAAATGTAGCCAGCTTGTCCCAGCTGCTTCTGAACAGCCCAGTACAAAGGTGCCTTGTGTCTGGTGCTGCCACAAAAGCCTCTGAACAGCTTTTTGACCCAGCGTTGGGTCAAAAGGGGTTGTTTTGCAGGAAGCCTCCCAGCTGATCCCTATGGAAGGCTGCCCAAAAGAAGGGACTGGGGCTTCATGAACAACAGACACATTTTTCTGGAACACCCCCCCCCCCCGCGCCCAGATTTGACCAGTGCATCAGCTATTCCCTGCTCACAACTGCCCAGGTTGCCAGGAATTCCACAGGTCCACCAGGCTTGCTGCTGCCTCAGGAGCCATCAGGATCCATCCCAACCCCTGGTGCTCACCTCATGGGTGTGGGCGGTTTTGACAAAAACTTCCCCAAGGTTCAGGGTATCACAGCTGAGTTCAACCAAGGGTCCGCGGCCTTCCCCTCTGAGGCGCAGGGCCAGCCTGCTCTCACGGCCTGGGGAGAGATGTCCATTTCAGTACAATAATTCCCTCTGTTCTACTGGATTTTCCAGGCTGCCTCAATGCTAGACCCTGATTCTGAGCTGCATGCAACCAGCTCTTGATGCTGCAGCAGAAGATATGGACCCTTCTCTTCCCTCAGGAGATATCCCCTGGGGCTGACTTGCAATTTCTAACCCATTCCTTGGGCTGGTTTCCAATTTTAGCCACCAGTTTGCTGAGTTTAAAACATCTCTGGTGTCCTGTAGCGACAGGCCAAGGAGTGACAGGTATAAATTGAAAGAAAGGAAATTTAGGTTAGATATTGAGAAGAATTTTTTTACTGTGAGGTGGTGAGACACTGGAGTAGGTTCCCCAGGGGAGTTGTGGAGGTTCCAGCCCTGAAAGTGTTCAAAGCCAGGCTGGATGGGGCTTGGAGCTACCTGGTCTAGTGGGAGGTGTCCCTGCCCATGGCAGGGGCCTTGGCACTAGACAGTCTTTGAGGTCCGTTCCATCCTTAACATAC
This sequence comes from Chamaea fasciata, assembly GCF_029207755.1. Classification (NCBI taxonomy): domain Eukaryota; kingdom Metazoa; phylum Chordata; class Aves; order Passeriformes; family Sylviidae; genus Chamaea; species Chamaea fasciata. The sequence continues at coordinate 20,970,166 of NW_027094097.1, read as the reverse complement.
TATGACTCTAGGGTTTCCTCCCCATGCACTTAGAGGAGCTTTGAAATCCATTCGGTGAAGGCACAAAGCTCACGAAGACTTTGGCAATTGCTACCTGGCAAACTGCCAGGCAACAACTGCCAAACCACCTGGCCCAGCAGCACAGGACTGCTGTCCTCCACTTCTGACACTCGGCACTGTGTTCTGTTTGCACAGACTGAGAGCTGCAAGGTGACAATTCCCACACAGGGAGAGAAGCAGGTGCTGGCCAAGGGTGGTCCTTCTACCAACACCCTGGGCTCAGCGGGGCTCCGCCTCCGCTGGCCTGGTGGTGTCTGGAGGTGATCCAGGCTCAGGGAGCACATTTCTAACTCAGCTCCTACTGCCTGATGATGGATCCACGTCAAATGGACCCATCCTGGAGGTCAGTGGTCTAGAGGGGCTTAGTGCTTGTTCACTAAAGCTGTTCTGCTCTGTAGCTGCTTGGCCTTTGAGGAAATGCTGGCAAAGCTGTGCCATGAAAACATCTCCCTGCACTTCCTGGGTTGTTCTGGGATCAGCAATCCAGACACAGGTGTTCCGAGCCCTGGCCTTGCATGGGAGACTCCCTGGAAGCTGCAGGGACACTGGGGATGTGCCAGCACTGCCCTGCTGACCAGGAACTCTTCCCAGCAGTTACATGGGAGCCCAGTGGGCTCAGGCTTGCTCCATGGCTTCACTGTGGGTGAGAGAAGCAGGGGAAAGGAGCTGTACCTGAGATGTCACAGTAGGCCACACTCTGATACTCCAGTGCTTCCAGGGGTTTAAAGGTCACCTTGATTTCAGCCGAACAACGTGGCCCAGTCTCTCCCTCCTGAAACAGAAAGAGACAGAAAAAGATTTATCTTCAAACTTCACACTTCTTGTTTTCAACCACTCCTCTAAGCCTTTCTTCAGAGCATCAGTGATGAGTGAACAACATAAGGAGCCCAAGGAAACACTCTAAACCCAACTCAACACACCACTGGGCGCTCTCAATGCTCAGCTGATCAGCCCCCACTCTCCACAATGTTCCTGCTGCTCTGACACAAGCTCCTGGTCACATCATGCTGCAGTCAGCTACAGTGGTACCTAACTGCCATTGTGCACTGGTGGCTCTTGGCCTTAGATGGGCCATAGGAGTAACCAAGAACACGATCCCCTTCCTTGGAAAGAAAAATATTAGTTTAACCTTTTTTCAAAGAAAGCAGAGGTTGGGATTATTCTAGGATTTACTCCAGGATGAGAAGGGATTTTGCACTGTGCAGACACCAGGCATTCATCATCTCTCACAATGCCAATACTCAGAATCAGGGCTCTGGCTGATGGGAGGACATGGGCGTTTGCTTGCATAAACAGAAAAAGAAAAGGTTTACTGTCCCCGTGTGCAAGAGAACTCAAAATGCCCATTATAACCTCCCACCCTTGTGTCCAGGCTCACAGATGACACTGGGAGACTCACAAACAGTGCGAGTCGTGGTTAGAGGAAGGGACAGGCATTTCTACGATTAACCTTGGGCTGAATTTGGCCTCCTTTTCCCAGCGAACCCTTGCATGCTTCAGGTCAATCCGTGAACTGGCACTGCTCCAACACCCTCCGCTGAACCCCACGCAGCAGCACGTGTCGGGGGAGCCCCTACCTACAAAAACTGCTCCCTGTGGACACTTCAAGGACACGGAGTGCCCTGAGCTCGAGCCCTGGCAGCAGAGCTCAGCTTTGTCAGGCTCCCAGCCCTGCCTTGAGCCTGCAGGGCAGAAATACTTTCAGCAGTGAGCTCTGCAGCCGCACCAGAAACTCCATGTCCTCCCTCTGAGCACACCGAGCCAGCTGAGGACCTGCTGAGTGACCGCACCCGGGGGAAGGGGCGGGGGTAGGGTGGGCTGGAGGAGGAAGAGGAGGAGGAGGAGGAGAAGGAAGAGGAGGAGGAGGAGGAGGAGGAAGAGGAGGAGGAGGAGAAGGAGGAGAAGGAGGAGAAGGAAGAGGAGGAGGACAAGGAGAAAGAGAAGGAAGAGAAGGAAGAGGAGGAAAATGAGGTTCTCAGCTATCACTTACCATTGGCTCAATGAAAACAAAAGTCATTGGAGAACAGCAGGGGGTCTTCTTGCACCTTTGCCTTCTCCTCCTGGACCTTTTGGCTCAGGAGGGAGGTGCAATTTTCACAAAAGCCCTTCACCTTCTTTATTTTTTCTCCTCCATGAAGTCTTCCATCCAGACCTTTGGTGGTGGCTCCAGCAAATCACACTGCCTGCAGCCGCAGGGAGAGACAAAGCCAGCAGGTCATTTAATGAGCCGCATATTTGCAGAGAGAAGCGGAAGTGCGGGAGAGCAAAGCACTTGGGGAGGAGCGGCAGCTCCCCAGCAAGGGCTGACCCCAAGCCACGAGGGTCCCAATCGGATCAGAAGATAACTTGTTGTGCACTAGCTCAGCAGGTAGCTTTACTCCACACTTGCAAGCTCAGGAGAGCTTTGGAAAGCCAGCATCCCTCAAGAGAATCTCCTGCCTCAAAGCCTCTGCCAAAACTGAGGGAGAATCCACCAGCCACCTCAGCTGGCTTTTCCTACCACTGAGCTGCTCGGGGGAAGCAGATAAAGATCACGGAGCACCCACTGCAGGACTTCCCTGGGAAAGGGAGACGAAGCTGGGTTGTGGTTACGTGTTACCAGCATCGCTCTTTGTTTCTTCCATTTTGGACCTGCCCTGTTCCCTACACTGCCTTTCACAAGAGCATCCCAGAGCACTTCCAGAGGAAATTGATGAATTCAGGCACCGCATCCCTTCAGTGACATCCAAGGTTTTATATGCATGAAAACAGAGGCTGTGAGAGGGGAAGGGACTTCTTGGTGCAGGAGACAGACAGCAAACTCCTGGAGAGATCATCTTTTCAGGATCCAGAGCTTTTTGGGTCCCATCCCAGTGCATGGTAGTAGAATGGCCAGAGAGGGAAAGGATCCTGCACTAGCTCCTCTCATAAAAAAAAGTCCTCTCTGCTCTGAGATCTCAAAAGCATCTCTGACAGCAGGAGAGTAGGCCTTAGAGCTAACACCATCCCTAAGACTGGAAGTAAGGAAAAACAAAATGTCCTGGTGACAGGCTAGGACACAAACTGGCATGAAAATAAATGTAATTGGAAAAAAGTATTACGAAGAAAAGAAGGGTAGTGGTAGTAAGTGAATCCCTTCTAAGGGGAAATGAGGGCCCTGCATATCGAGCGGATCCGTTCCACAGGGAAGCCTGCTGCCTCCCTGGGATCCAGGTACTGGATATCACCAGGAGATTCCCTAAGAACTAAAAGAACTTCATCTGTTCACCACTGTCTGGGGGTACAGTGACTGTGAAATAACAGAGTTTTCAACATTCAGTGAAACAAGGAGGGGCATCAACAAAACTTCCACTCTGGTCTTCTGGAAGGCAGCCTTCGGCCTGTTCAAGAGATTGTTTTGGAGAGGACCTTGGGGAGCAGCCTTTACAAACAAAGGGGTCCAGGAAGGATGGACATACTTCAAGAAAGAAATCTTGAAGGCACAGGAACAAACTGTCCCTGTGTGCTGAAAGATGAGCTGACAGGGAAGACAACGAGCCTGGATGGGCAAGGAGATTTGGAAGGAACTAAGGGGAAAAAAGAGGGCGTATCGCCTTTGCAAAGAGGGGCTGGCAACTCAGGAAACGTTTAAGGATGTTGCCAGGTCATGTAGGAAGAAGATTAGGGAGGCAAAAGCCCAATTAGAACTTGAGGAAATCCAGTCATTGCAATCAACCTTTCCTTCCCAAAATGCCATCCTTGGTTGGAGTATAAATGGAACTGGAATGCTGTGCTGAGCTCCTGCAGCCCAGGGACACACACCCTAATGCCAGGGATGGTTTACTTGGCCTAAACCATTCAAAATCACCAACACGCCCCTGAGGCCATGCATTAGTTTCAGTCTTGGGCCATGTATCTCACTGAAACGTATCTTTCAAACCAACCTCCTCTTCTCTTCATTGTCGGCTTCCTCAGTAGGAAACATCTTCCACTGGAAGTGGGCTGTGATGTTACTCCTGTTTCTGATGAACATGCTTGTGTGGCTTGATGTGGTGATGAAAGTCTTCTCAACCTTCATGGAATATGTGCTCAATCCAATGTTGACATCTGCAGCTTCTGCGCGAAGGAATGTGAAGAAACTTTCTTCACCTGGAACAAAGCAGAGTCTTTGCTCAGCTAGCTCAGTTGCTGATGGAAGCACAAGGAACAAAGCAAACCACAGGTCACGGAAGAAAGTGTCATAGCTTTTAAATGTATTAGCAGTTCCATGGATCAGTACATTTATCACGTCCTGACAGCTCTGTGTGTACTGCGTGAGGATGTCCTGGGCACCTCCTTAACCACCTTATTTCCAAGGTGTTTGTAGAGATTTGGCCCCAAGGTGACAGTATGTACAGTGGGATTTGTCAGATGTGCTCAGGTGACCCACTCAGACCACTGGGATTTCTGCATCAAAGTCCTTCAGGTGACACTGAGGAGCCCTGGTCAATCCTGGCTTGCCGAGGTCTCCCCTGCGCATCCCACGAGACTCCTGCCCCTCCTGATCCCTTGGATCCCTTGTTGCTGACAAGCAAATACGCCTGGGGGCATGTGGGCAGAAAAAGGAGACCCAGAGGAACAGGTGAAGTGACAGCCCACAGCAGGAGGGGACACAGGAGAGGAAACACAACCAGCCTGGCTTTGCAATATGACAAACCACTACAAAATGAACACCATAAAAATCATCATCATCGTCATCTTCCTGTCCAAACCCACAGCCCCATCAGTCTTGAAATATTTCATATTGTCCTGATCTCAAAAACCAAGATGGAGCACTTCAGGTTAAATACAAAAGGACAAGGAAAGATTAATAAGTACAGAGCAGCTTCTATATGAAGTCTGAATGGGATTCCTCAGTCTAGAAATCAAATGGGAGATGTGAGAGGTTTGCAACAGCATGAACGGCCTGGGAAATGGGGACGAGGAAAAATTTGTCTTGATTTGTCACCATACAGGAACTTGAGGGCCTGAAGATGTTATTAGGCAAAAACTGCATGGATGTGTAGAGGGCAACATAGTAAAAGGGTCTGTGACAAGCCAGTGGAGAAGCGGCATACAGGACAGAGGTGTGCAAGAAATACACTGCATTGGAGAGAGTCTGATGGAGACCTCGCAGCTCACATACAGCACTGCCCAGGAGTAAAATAAAACTTCACCCAGGCGTAGCCACACAGTAGTGGAGAATCAGGGTTCCTCCTTCCTCCACTCTGCAACACCCAGCAAAACTTCCTCCACTCTGCAACACCCAGCAAAACAGAATTCCAAAAATCTCAGCCCTGTTAGAGGGGATCCACTTTTTCAACCATTTAAACACCAGCTATTTCAGTTTTCTTTGGGGCAGAGCTGGAACAGAGGAGGTACATCTAGAGGGAATTGAGGGGGATGAACAGGGAGTGATGGTGGAGAACTGTCCTGTGTCCCATGCGTTGCCCAGCACTCACCTATGCAGCGCGCCACCAGGGACCCGAAATGGTCACCGCACGTCAGCGGGTGAAATCCCACTGTCACCTGCATGGTGTGACCAGGGCCCAGAATTCCTTCGGCTGGAACCACGGAGAAAGGACTGCAACACAAAGAGAGGATCAGGACTTGGGGGGAATTCTGGCCATGACATTCTTTCTGCAGTGCAGGTCACTTCAGCTCACTTGGGCAAGCAGGGAGCAAACAAACTACGGCCAAGACAGACAGAACAGCCAGGATCAGAAACAGCTACTGACCCACTTCTGAGGAGATCCAGCCCTCAGAAGATCCTGTCGGATAAAACGACCTAATCTCCCCCATACTCTGCATCCAGCCTTCTGACTGCCAGCAATCCCATCAGAGAATGGTTTGTGAAAAGCACAGAGAGAGTTAAGAGCTATCTGCATGCATAACTTGACGCTGACTGCCTCAGGAATTTCTCATTTCCTGCTACCTATAAACTTCCTCTCAAGAGATGCAAATGTTAGGGCACTATCTCTCTTGTGAGATTACAGCCTAGGAATCAGACAGGGAGAAGGAACTTTCTCTTGAAGACCACGGAATAACTACTGTTGAATTTGCAGCGTGGCTCTTTGGTTTATTTTACCTTGAAAAGATCCTGAATTAGCACATTTTGTCAGCATTTCAATGAAAGCTGCTCTACAAAAAGGAGCAATCAAAACTCTGAAAGAGTGCAAATGCAGATTAGAGCAATACAGTGACATGGAAACAAGACCCAAAAGGAGGATGCCATTTACAATCTGAAGGATCCAATCCCAGCCATATGAAGCACCATTAGCAGGAGCACATCGAGGAGGCAGAACAGGAGGGTTTTGTGTATTTACCAGCAGTGCAGTCTGGGGCCCTGGGTTGTCATCCAGGCTGGCAACTGTTTGCTTGGCTCACCAGACAAACTCTGCGCAATGTGTTGGAAATAATTACGCAAATGTCTTGGTGCACTTTGGATGTAACAGGAGCAATTAGGATTGGTCACCAGGTGAACAGTTCTTGCCTGACAAACACAAGACTCCGTGCTTTGATGCTCAGGGACAGCTCAGGTGAAATGTGCTTCTGCCCAGAAGTTGCTGGGCTTTGTGCTCTTCCACAGCCCCACTGAGGAAACAAAAGTTCCTCAGTGCTTTGCTGGTGGTCAATCTGTGCACAGAAAGGGTGTTCTGGGGAGTTTGGTGATGAACTTATCACACACAAAAATATAGAGAACATCTGGCAAGCTGAATTTCATTCATGTCAGTAGTGACAGCTGATGAACTTGCTTCAGGTTCTGCTCACTAAGGACCTATTGCTGCAGTTATGGGCCTGACCTGCTCCATTACCACTAGTGAGAACATCACTAGTGGCTGATGGAGAAGCCTTGGGCCAGCAATGTTTATGTGCTGGATGTGAGACTTTGGGGAGAGAGGAGGAAAGACAAGGCCCCAGCAGCCCCGGAGCCCGATTACTGTACGAGCTCCCACATCTGCCCCGAGGGTGAGCCAGCACTGCTGCAGGTCTCTGCTGGGGCTTGGGGGATCGGTGCCTGGTGTGGGCAAGGCACAGGATTTTTTTCTTATTGTTTTGTCAGGAATTTTGCCAGAAAGAGAAGCTGCCAGTTAAGGGAGTCCCTGGCCACACTTCAGCACTCCCCTTCCCTTCCCTTCCCTTCCCTTCCCTTCCCTTCCCTTCCCTTCCCTTCCCTTCCCTTCCCTTCCCTTCCCTTCCCTTCCCTTCCCTTCCCTTCCCTTCCCTTCCCTTCCCTTCCCTTCCCTTCCCTTCCCTTCCCTTCCCTTCCCTTCCCTTCCCTTCCCTTCCCTTCCCTTCCCTTCCCTTCCCTTCCCTTCCCTTCCCTTCCCTTCCCTTCCCTTCCCTTCCCTTCCCTTCCCTTCCCTTCCCTTCCCTTCCCTTCCCTTCCCACTCCTGCCCCATGTTACATACTCCTGCCCTCAGATGGCAGGATGTGAATAACACTCCTGGGAGTGACCTCAGGGGTTGCGTGAGAAAGAAGATATCTTCTTATTTTCAAATTACCAGGAGAAGAGGATCCAGCCAAGTTTCAGTTGTCAGGGCTGAAAAACTGAGTGCAAATCAGCCCTTGCATCTCCTACATCCCACCCCAGGCTGTACCCACCAGACTCCCCTGTTCCTGCTGGAGCAGTCATCTCTCATATAGACCTGGCTCCCCAAGACCCAAGGACACAAGCTCTACAGTTAAACTTAACTCCTCTGAATTTCAGTCAACATCACTAAGCTGTTCCCTGAGCCCACAGATAAGAAGGACTGTGAAGGAGACATCCCTGACGCTATAATAACCAAATGAAAACCACTGCCAAGAGATGGGGCTGGCAGGATAAATTTTGGCCTTTTATGGCTTGATTAGAGCAATATAGTGAGTTAATTGTCAGCTGTTCCTTAAGATAGTTCTCATCCTGTTAGATCTACCCTTTCAATGAATCACTACTGCACCCGACAGGCAGAAAAGATAAGGTCATGGAGGGGTTTTAATAGGTCTTCTTCGGCTTTTTAACTAGTCCATTTGTATGTTTGTTTCCTTGTATGGCATCTAAAGACAACTCCAGATCTCCCAATGGCCCCTTGCAATCCCCGGACACTGGTCTTGCTTTGAGCAGCGTATTTGCTCGGACAATTTCCAGAGGTCCCCTCTAGAGAAAGTTATTCTATACTTTTATCTTCTAAATCAGCCCAATTGCTTTTCACATAGTCACTAAATGTCTCATGTTTCTAATACACCTGTGCCTATGCCTATGGGCATGTGGTGTATTGATAGGCCTTGGAGGAGCTTGACATTTATGAAAGTTCCCAATGAAGAATTCATGATCTTTTGGCAAACATTTAACACAAACCGAAATGAAAAAACAGCAGAAACACAGGAACTTCAGAATATGTAAAATGAGATCTCAATGAAAGGGGGGACGACCTTATTCAGAGATTTAAAGCACGTGTTTGAAATTTTAAACCGGCTTTCAAAGGTTCATCGTGGAACAGAAGAGGGGACTGATGCCCTCAGCTGACAAGGGAAATCAGATCAGCTTTAAGTAACAGGAACTGCACCGGCTGCCTGCAACACAGCTCATGTTGGGCATCTGATGCAGGCACCACTGGAAAGCCATGTGCCTGTGTCCTCCCAGAGAATGGGTCTGTTTGGCTGACAGTGGTGAGTACCCATTTCAGAAGCTGCTTGTGCTCAGGAGGGCGCAAGCCAGCAACTAACATGTTCCAGCACCCCCCAGGAAATCTGGGGCAGAGAAAGCTCAAAGGCTGCATCCTGCTAAGAACACTGAAAGCAAGAGCAGATGCCATCCATCCTGCCCATTTCCAGCCGGCGACGCAGGGCAGCAGCTCCCATGCTCTGGTTCCTTTTGTTGTTCTTTCCCAACTCTGTTATCCCCCAAAGGTGTTTTGCACAAGGACAGATGAGCTGCCTCACCTCTCGGTGCCCAGCTGGTAATGAGCTGCCACACTACCACAATTCTGAATCAGCAGACTCTTGCGGGTGCTGCCCTTGACCGGACACTTTGAGAAGTCCAGCTCGTCTGGGAAGTCCAGGATAGCTCGGGCAGGGATGGCCCGAATTGGCACAACTATCCTTTCCTCTCCACTGACGCAGACGAGCTCATGGGAATAAACCTGCAGGAAAAGAAACTGTCTCAGCACAGGTCATTTGGTGCCATCTCCATGGCAGAAGAAAAGCCATTTCCTATATCCCTTCAAGGGTATCAATTTACCTATTCCACCCCCAAATGAACAATAAGTTCTACTAATATCTCACATTTTAAAGGCAGCAGTGCACTTTGCAAAACCTATCTCAGTGGCATTAAGCTCTTGTGTCACTTGGGTCATACAGACAAGTGCCCAGGGCCACCATAATTTTTACTCTCAATTTTAATGATGTTAAATAATTCCTAAGTCCCTTCTAAGGAACATGGAGCTAGGGAACACAGGACATTCCTCCTTAGGTTACTATATTCCCACGGATTGAGAATAGGACAAAGTGTTAAACTGAATCTAAGCAGCAAAAGGAAACTGAGAGAACAGCTGCACCCAAAGAGATCCTGGACCTCTGGCCTGGTGTAGAAATATCTGTTTGCTCAGAACTCCCCTCTAATTTTGCCTCTCCAACCAAGTCACGAGAAGAACAGTGCTAAGAGGTAGCAGGATGCTGTTGCAAAGAGCCTCTCTTTGTTTCCCTGCAAGGCCTCCTCCCTTCCATGCCATGTCCTAAACCCCTCTGTATGAACGAGCCTCCAGATCACAGCGCTGAGAGCAGACTTGCCAGGGCCTCGGCACTGGTGTTCAAACTATCACGCAAAAGCACAATTGGCATGGAATGGGCGCCAGCTGACAGAGCAGCCACAGTGACAGGCATGAAGACAGAGCCGCAGCAGTGTCGCTGCCACCGGCTCTGGGCCCACAGGTCTGCCTGCCTGCAGGCTGTACCTGCCCTACACGAGCTCTTTCAGGCAGGTGTCCAAGTCCCCTGCAGCTCACCAAGCTCCTGCTGACTAAGGGCACCTAGAGCTCAGTGTGCCTGTGCCAGGCTGGGCCCACGGGCACAGCACATCCTCTGCCCTGGCCTTGCAGCCGTGTCATGGTCAGCTGTGCTCTGGGACAGCACAGCCGCAAGGCTGGAGAACAGAGGGTGTGAAAAAGCACCGTCCTTGCTCCAGCCCCGGGTGAGGCAGGGAAGCTGTTGCCCGTCAGGAAGGCGGAAAGCTCTCTGACCTCTTTGTTCCTCTAGTACTTTGCAGAATAACGAAACCCCTTCCACTATACCTAGAGATGGCCAGACATCTATCAACACCCCTCTACCGTTTGCCTACTGTTCCCTGGGCATCTTTCTTCCCTTGGGAATGCTCAGAGGAATGTGCAGCGAGGGGAAGCAGGGCCTGTCAGGCCTGGGTGCAGGGCCTGACAGCACATGCCAAGCTGGGACTGGCTGCAGGCTGCCTGCCCACGGCCTGGAGCCAAGCTCACAGCATGGGCTGTACCCAGAGTGCAGGGACAACAATGGCTTTGGAGATAATTCTGTGTTTTGGCTCCTCCAGTCTCACCTTGTTCTCGTCAGGAGTGAAGTGGACGTGCACATCGGTAATGGCGCCTCCTGGCACGGCACGGCATGCATCACTGGGGCCCGCCAGCTGGAAGTAAGGTGAGCTCTCCATGGAGACCTGCACCCCCTGAAGATTCTGCAGGAAAGACATGGAACCATGATTTTGCCACTTGAGGAAACAGGACAAGAGGAGACCTGTCCATGCCCTGGTGACGTCCTTCCTTGACCCCTTTTCCAAAGCCCTTTCTGCTGTGGAGGTACAGGCACAGAATTCCCAAGGGTGAACTTGAATCCCTTCTGTCTGGCTCCAGCATTTTGGCCAGGGGCAGTAGGGCAGTGCCTGGTGGGAAGGAAGGGCCGAGCAGGTCAGCACCGGCAGGATGGAGACAAGAGCACCTGAACCAAATCATCTGCATATTCAACAGGGCCAAAAACCTGCTGATTTCTGCCTGCACACAGCTATGCAGTCGTGTTCCACGGAGGGAATGGGCTACCTGAAAGCATAACAGCACATTCTCCTGCGGGGAAGAAGAAATTCCTTTCTAGCAGGTCAGCTTTGGATAGGGCAGTTCTGGGGGATACAGTCATGCAGGCAGAGCAGCAAGAGAGGAGACCAAACACTGTGGCCTTACTGGGAACAAAAGCAAACCTGAAAAGCAAAAGAAGGAACACAGCAATCCCTAAAAAAGGGAGATGACAAAGAGAATTTAAAGCGCCAGTAAAGCAGCAAGGAAGAATCATCAACTGATTACAGCAATCACCTCCCCGAAAGTGATGGAAACACAGACAGGTTGTGCCTGTTGACTGTGGGCTTCAAAGGCATTTTCCTCCTGGAGAAACCTTGCAATTCTTTAGGGGAATGGTCTCTCGCCTTTTGACCCTTCTGGAATTTCCTCCCTACATGTCCACACCTAATTGGCTGAATGCCAGGACCCTCCCAAAATAGGAGACTAGATAAGACCCCTGGATTTCTTTGTTCTCTCTCTTTCGGCCCCTGGACCCCTTTGAGGAATAAACGACTTGGAATAATCTGGGGGTAAGAGCCTCTTTTGAAATCTTTTGTCCTGTCCCTTCGGAGATATTCCTCCAAAGCCTCTCCAGAGCTAGCCCTGGGGAGGGGGGCCGGGCCTGCGGGGGGAATATTTCAAAACATGACCAGCACTGACTCACAGTGTGGTTTCAGTATTAAAAGCCAACCTTGGCTCTCCAGGGGTTCTTGCTGCCTGTGCAGGCAAGCTGGGCTGCTGGGCATTCCCGCTTGCAGCCAGCAGGCCAAGTTCTGCTCTCTGGGATACACAGACACAGCAAACATGCATTTTCAACACATAGATATCAACCCCTGAGCACCAAAATGCTCTCAAAAAGTCTAAACCAGATGATTTTGAGTCCTTCCTGTCTCTTCCCACCAGCCCACTCTTGGCACAAGCCTCATTTAAGAAAATGTTTCCCTGACTGAAATTCAAATGGTCTCAGTTTTCCCCTTTAGAGTCCAACACGACTGCTGACGTTTTTCAACTTTTTCCCTCTCAGCTCTCTTGGGAAACTGCAAAACAGGAGCACATGGCTTTGGATGTTCTGTGGTTCTCCGAGGGGAAAGCAGAGCACCATGCTGCTTTTGGAAAATCTGAGCAGAGCTGGATGAATCTTAGCAGGAGCCTGAAGTGGCACCTAAAGGCCTCCTACTGCTTCTGCTACATCAATCTGATTCCAGGGCTGTTTCAGAACATTTCCTGCCGTGCCAGTGCCACTAATGATAGTGATTCCAGCAGAAAGCGTAGACGACTCAGCCCCTGAGCTTTGACTGTGAGCTGCACAAAGGGAGCCAAACAGGCTCATTTCCCCAGGCAAATGTCAAGGGACTGTGGAACGAGCCCAGGGGAGGGGATCTGATGCTTCCCCAGCTCAGCCCGTGGTGGGGACCTCACCTGCGCCTTGCGGGAGAAGCCTGGCAGCACCAAGTCCACAGACTCTCCTGGCTTCAGGTCCATTGACAGCGGCTCCAGCCCAAACACGGGGGCCGTACGTTTGCGCCTCTGGGAATCACGTTTGGCCTTGGGGCTACTGTGGGCTGAGGTGCTCTGGCCCTCCTTCCCAGCTGGCCTGTTACATTCCACCTTCCAGAAGAGCTGATGGAAGTGGTGGCCCCCATCTGTTAGTCTGAACTGACGAGCACAGGGAAGGAGGCTAGAAGACCAACCAGAATGGAAAATAGTATGGGAGAAGCTATTGTCCTGGTCATCAGATTGCTCCCAATGAGGATTCTGAGCTGTTAATAGCTTGGAGACCGTCTTCATTTGCAGCTCTTAATGTGGACCGGGAACAGTGTCTGATAAGCTGCCCTTCTGATGTCGTTATTGCAAGGAGGAATATGTTTCTAATGGTAATGTAGCATTTTCCAGGCCAGGCTAACAGGATCTGGTGTTTTCCTCCAAAATGTGTGTTCTGGGGTGATTCATACTGTTACTGTATTTTGCATTAATCTGCACCCGAAACTGTTATTGAATCTTTGAGATCCTGCACCTGAGGCCCTTGTGTGAGGGGGTATGATTGCAGGCATTTTTAAAAGCCAGCGCGGAGGAAGTTTCTGGACAATCCCAGCAAGCTGCTAGAAATCATCTGTCTGCTCTAGGAGAGGAAACCAGGGGAGCAGGGGCTCTCTCGTTCATAGAAGCTTTGGTTTTGCACTGGTGGTCATTTGTAGAAACTTCATTTCGCAATCAGAAACTGTTTTGAAGTGAACTTTGCAAACTCTGCTGGCAACGGAAAAATGAGCAAGGTCCTGTGTAGAAGTGTACCTCACCTGGTAGGGTTTGCAGCCCCACAGTGGCAAGGAGGCTTCCATTTAAGGGAAGGATTTGGGTTCCATTCTTTGTTTCACTCATGAGGTAAAAACCAGAGGTTTTGATACCTTTTTTGGCCTTGTGCCAGGACGGACGCAGCCCTTGGATCTTTGAGACTGTGCCTCAAGCCCTGTTCCTATTTCTATTGGGCAGGATGCCAAGAATCCGGCCTGGATTGTTACATGCTTAAGAGAATAGACCAAGATCCTCAGGGCATTTTTGGGGTGTTGTAGCAAGTGCAAAGGTCCTCCTTGCACTCGGCACAGCTTTTTCTCTTTTTTCTGCATGGCTTCTTATTTTCACCTTAATTAAAACAGTTTTGCTTTTCAAACACCTCTGATCATGCTGCCTCGCTAATATTTTAGGCCATCCTGAGGCTGCCGGTCAAACCCAGAGGTGATGCACCTGAGAGGGCACCCTAACATTCTGGCCTCCCGCACAAGCATCAGTCCTGGGCAGGCAGGGCAGCAGCAGAGCCCACGAGCAGCGTGAGGAAGCGTTGGCAGCGGCACTGCAGGCCCCACACAAACCAGCAAGTTTCCATCTGCCTCTGGAACTGCTCTGCGGGCTCCTGCCTTCCCAGGGGGATTGTCACCCTCCCGTCTCTTTGTTCCCAGGGCCCCTGCTTGCCTGGCAGGTGCCATTTTGGAAGGGAAGGGTGCGATGCCATCTTCCCTTGGTCCCGCAGCCACACGGAGGGCCCGCCTCATCCAGGCGCCATTTTGGGAACCTTTTGTTCTGGGGGAGCCTGCGAGATCATTACTTGACCAAGTGAGGACATAGATGTGTTAGAACTGAAGGCAATTCAGTGGCAATTGAGCAACTGGTTTCTCTTTCAGTGGTTTTTGAGGGTACCTAGCAACGCTCAACTGGCCATCACATGTCTCTAAAGGTATCTCTGCCTTCAGGGAAGGAGTCAGGGTCTTTGAACACTGAAGAAGATCGTGCCTGAAGGACTACAGCAAAACTGCTCCTTGTTGAGACAGAAGGAGAGGTGGGAGTGGGAGATCTCCTACCTGAATTGGTATCCCAAGTTGAGCTCCGGGGCAAATGGTTTGTCTGTGACAATTGTGGTGCCAGTGCCAAAAGCCAGGAGGGTGGAGGTGGTCCAAAGTCTGTTCCCAATGAACAGCTGGAGAGCATCAGCAAAAACCCCAGTGTCATCCAGGGTTGCTGTGACAGTCACATGAACATCACCCCTGGCGGGGATCACTCCTTCCCTGGGTTCAATAACATAGCAGTGAGGTTTACAAGCCTGTAAGACACGCATAATGTGCATTTAGGATGGAAACCATACACCCTGGTCTCTTATGGGGTGTAAGAAAAGGAGAAGACTAAAGAGGGGAGGATAAAAATCCTAAAGGCCTAATTTCCCTAAATTTAAGCTGCAGTATTGGGGAACAGCAGAGCTTACACAACCTGTATTTTCCCCTCCTTTAACAGACTCTCACCTAATTAACCCAGTTTTGCCCAACCCAAGGGACGCTTATCCTCAGGAGAGTGTTCCTTCCCCAGTCCTTCTCTGGAGTGTGTGCCAAGGAAAGCTGCTTTCTCTCTCCTGGCTTCTCACAAAGGCTCAGGGCCAGAGGAAGTCATGACGGCTCAAATCCCACTCCAGAAACCACACAGCTGGAGGACACTGCTGAGAGCCTGAAGAATATCTCCGCAAAACCAGTTGAGCAAAACCCCAACACCAAACTATCCTTTCCCAAGAGGCCATCAATGCTTTTCAACGTCCCCTAAAGGACCGAGGCCCTCACTTCCCACTGATCATCCGCTGTAGAGAGGTGCCCCAGGGCCTTCTGCTTTGGAAAAGTCACCTCTAAATGGTTATGGCAGAGCAGGAAAGAAGGAAGCAGAGGGAAAACTGGATGACATGTGCTCAGTGGGCATGGCCCACTCTTCCTAAGAACTCGTGTCCTCTGGTTTCTCATGGGCTTCACAGATTGGCCAAGAGAGCTGGAAGCTGCCCAAAGGAGGGAGGAAAGGCCCCGCACCAGCACAGCTGTACAGACACAGCTCTGCAGGTCCAGCCCTGGAACGAGCACGTGAAGCCCATCCTTTACACACCAGGCCCACCCAGCCAAGGTGCATTGCTCCCTGAAGAGGTGGAAGGCAGAATTTCATTGTGTAGTTCGAGAAAGCTGTCCTGGAAAAATCCCTCACTTTAAGGTTACATTTATCCCCCAAACTGCAGGAAAAGCAGCAAGAGGAAAAATCATGCCCCTCCTCCTTGGCTCAGGAGGCTGTGGCTGGACTTTCCCACATGGCCTGATGCTTTATCCACAGACACAAACAAGTCCACAGGATCAGGTTTTAACCAGCTCCAAGTTCAACACACCCAGCATGGAGAAGAACAGACCTCAAGCCCCTCAGAGATCTCCCCCTCCAGCAGACATCCCACCCAGCCCCAGGCCCAGCCTACAAGCCCTTCCTGGCTGCAGCAGCCCTGCTCTCCCTGCCAGGGGAGCAGCCCCAGCTCCTCTGCCCTATGCAGCCTTCACATATTAAACAGCCATTCTCTGCAGCCGGTCCCCAAAGATGCTCTTCAAAGGCACAGAGACCACAGGCTGGGGGGGTGCACAACCCCCACACATGTCTTTGTGTGGACAGCCCAACTGGCCTGACCCACAGCAGGTGTGAAAATTGCCTCCCCACCAGCAGTCTGAGGACAGACCTCACACCCTCTTCTCTACCATGAACAGCAGTTTGGCACAAAGCAAATGTAGATGGCACAGGGAAAGCACAGGGAAACCCATGCTCTCCGAGGAGCAAAGGACCACAGGTTTCTCTTGATCTCAGAGCTCAAAAACCGTGACACACACAGCTAAAGACCTTCCATAAAATTATGGGAGAACTCGTCAACACAATCCAGACGAATTTCTGCTCCAACATCTCTGCACCTGATTTCACTGAGGAGTGCCCCAGCTAAAACCACTCCAGAGCCAGGTTCCTTTTGCCTCACCCAGATGGAATCTTGGAATATCTTGCTTCCTCTCACACAGGCCGATGCATATAAAAACCACGTCATGGCAGCTTGTAATGTCAACCAGTCAATTTCCCTGGAAAACGGCCCCACAGATACTTACAATCTCTAGCCTGAAGTCTAAATCGACGAGACCTTCGTTGAAGAGGCCAAAAGCTTGTGAATTAGGCCTTAGCACTGGGATCCTGCCGAACTCTATCAGCCTTGGACTTATGTAGACTGCTGACAGCCGTCCAAGGCTCTGTAGTTCTGTTCTCTGTTACAGAAAGCAGGCAAGAAAGATTTAAAAAAAAAAAAAAAATCAAACCCAAACAGGGAAACCTAAAAAAGCTTAAACAGCTCAACCCAGCTCAAGTTATTTCTTTAGGGACAGCTACCATTCTCCAGCTGAATTCCTGGGATTTTGGGGGGAAAAAAATAAAGCTTATGTATTCACCTCCAAATTGAAAAGGATTAAGTAAAGAGAAACTTTCAAACTACAAATTATTGGTCCAAAGGTAGAAGCTTTGCAAGAAATCTCTAGTTAAGATCAGGCTGACAGTTAAACAACTGGTTCTTCGGGTGGGGAGAAACTCTTCTCTTTAGGTAAGCAATCTGATAGTTGAAAGCAAGTGCTCAGTCAAACTTCAGGCTCCCTGGCACAGCCTGCACTGCCTGTCCTCCCTGTTGACTGGTTTACATGCAGTGCCACAATGGCCCAGGTTCAGATGTTTGGTGCCATCCAGGGAATTTGGCATCACCATTTCCATGTTTTAATGTAAGCTTAAATCCTTGCAACTACTCTTCAGATGCCAGCTTTCCTTTCTTTTACAGAAAGCCCAAGGTTCCCAGAAATCTTCTGACATCCTCTTTTGTGCTGAGAGGTAACATTTTAAAAAAGATGTTTCCAAAGTTAAGAGCATTTTAAAGAGTAATTAAAATGATCCTCAATTCCAGCTTAGATGAACTACCTTCTGGGTCAGACACTGACATTGCCACCTATAAGGCACGAGCTGTTTATGCCACCTGCCCCTGCTGTCCTTCTCCACAGCAGCCTGTGCCTCTTTTCCCCGGAAGAATCCCCGCACACTGTGCACCCTGCCAGGACCAGTTGCACGAAGGCACACACCTCCCCTTGCACTCACCAGTGGGTTTCTTGCATCCCCAAACACGCCGGTACAAACACTGGTGCAACGCTTGCCCAATCTTTGGATTTCAACTGTAACTGGAATCTCTGCAGCGCTCCGAGGCTGGAGAATCCCACAGGGTCTGGGGCTGGAGTAGAGCACAGGAGAGTCCTCCTCGGGTTCCTAGAAGGGACAGAATCAAATCCAGCTTCAGAGGGACCTCTGAAGAAACTTCAAACTCCTTAACATCCATCCCAACAGCAACTTACACACATTTTTAAAAATCCCCAGGACAAAGGTAAAAGGCACAAACAAGATCCAAGAATTGTAGGCTTAGCATTCTCAGGGGGTTCTGCAAGGAGGCTGCCAGCACAAGCACTGGTGTCTGTGGATGCAGCAGCTTTTCACAACCCTCGAAGATCTCCCACAAGAAAACACCCTGAAGACTAGAACGTAAGCCCTTTCCTCAAGAGATTAAACTGCATCCTAAAGCTAACATTCAGGTAGGATCCTGTTCTCAGCAGATCTTTAAGACTGAATAGGAACCGGCAAGGTCTTATCCAAACCCTCTTCCCCCCTAATAATCTCCACAATAATATTTCAGAGGAGGAGGTGGATGTGATGCCAAACCTGGGGAATAAGCCCGTAGCAGCCAGGAAGGTGGGTGTTATTCCAAATGAAGAACTTCCTCACGAACGGGGCCTTCAGGTCGCACTCATGGATCCCCCGGTTTTGGGGGTACACTTGCAGCTCAGGAACGAAACATCTGGGCAAAGAGATGACCCCAAGGGAATCAGAGATACTGATTTACCCCCAAAGATTGTGAAATGGAGCACAACACCTTTGTCACTGTCAAATACACATTTAACAGGCCTACGGTGAAAAATTGCCTTTAAAGTCCTCCCACTCAAACATGTCTTGTCGAGGAGGGGCAAAACCTGAGAGGCAGCACCCAGAGGCTGCCAAGTGCCCCAGGCAGAGCACTTGGTCCCACAGCTGCCTCAGCCCCTCCTTCACCCAAGAAGGTTTGCAAGAACTCCTGGAACAGTCCCAGTGATCCATGAGCTCTGGGGGAGCCTTCCCAACAGGGATCAGTGCTCAGTAAGGCTCCAGGAACACACGACTCTAGTGTCTCAGTAAAAAGGACTCCCTTCTCTCCCATGGTGCTGTTACCCTGCCTGAGAACTCAGCTGTTTGCCCCAGCCTTGGAGGGCATGAGACATCACCTGCCCCACAGAGTGGGAGATCACTCCCTCCCAGTTCCTAAAACTCCCCTGGTCCTTCACTCCACAGGTCCAAACACTGACTGTCCCCAATGGCACTTGCTTTTCAAACATGGCAGCCCAGGCACTGACGAGATGGCTCTGCCTGGGAGTGGGAACAGCACCAGGGAATTGCATCCCTCTTGTCATTAAACTGACACCTAGAGCAGCACAGCAGGATGGAATTCTGCTGGAGCAAGAACAACTTTTGCTTTAAGCCTGAGAACATCAAAGCTCAAAACAGGAAGCAGAGAGAAGGGGAAAAAGTAGAGCTGACCTGCCACATCAAGGACTGATTTCCCCTCTGAAGATCCTGCCCTCACCTCTCTTGCTGTGAGCCACTTCCCCACTGTCACGTGCCCTCGTTAACAGAACCAGACCCTGACCCTCAGCAGACTGCTTGGTGTGCCCCAAGCCAACGCGGGCTGGTTGCAACCCAGCACAACTCCACCTCTTGCAGGAAGAAGGCGAGGAGGCCCTTGGGAAATTTGCTTCACCTCAAGCACCAGGTCAATAAATGATATCATTCCTGGTCCCTTTAGAAAACGACCCAGGACCACGCTGGGCTGTCAGCAGGGCTGCTTTTCACCACAGGCTGCTTTTCAAGCACTGCTGTTCTCATGTCCAGCTGGGCAGAACATGAGGTCATTAAACAACACGTCTCCTTGGGAGCTGCAGCCAGCACGTCCTGTGCAAGGCAGTGCGCTGGGGGAGGCCAGGGAAGTGCTGGTACCTGGCCTTGATGATCAGTGATGCCACTCCCTTGCCAAACCACTCCAGGTCCACCAGCAATTTCCGGTTGTATTCCGTCACAGTGTTGGAACACAGGGTCACCTGGTGGAAGAGAAGAGCAGTAAATTCTTCTTTACAAAAGCTCATGACTCACGTGTGATGTCCTCCAGTTTTTGTGGTAAGAAAAGGGAGGATTTTGCCTTAATTCTTCTGCCGCTCCACGTGTAGAGCAGTCTCTAAGAGTGACAAAAGCCTTCTGGTAAATACCAGATTTGTTAAGCACACCTTGCTATCAGGGCATAGGTCAGCTAAATTAAAACATTAGACTAAAGCTCTGTGCAGCACTGTGTTCAAATTAAGGGGCAAATTTTCATCTGACTACAATGACATAAATGCAGTGGAAATCTGCTGACTTGAACAGAATGAGTTCAGCTTTACAGCAGGAAGCTGAAGACAAAGCGTGGGCCAGCAGGTGCTGGGCAGTTCATGGCCGCAGAGTTTTTTGCCTTCACTGGAGATCCCTGCAGTGAACACAAATCATTCTACTCCCCAGGACAGGAGAAATGAGACCAAGAAGAAAAGCAAACTGCTTTATATAATGACATCTCTCTAACAGCCACCTTTGGTCCTCGTCCGTCCTCTGCCCACTTGCAATCAAAGACATTGCTCTCAAAAACACCAAAATGCCTTCAGTACTTGACCATTATGGGACATGATTTCAGCTTGTGATTTTGGAAACAAATCAGTGCTCCTTCAGGAACGTCCCGAGTAACCCAGCTCACAGAGGCCCCACGCCAGTGCAGATCCTCGCTCACACGATGATCAGAGCTGGCATCAGAGCTAAAGCCCTCCCACACTCCCGTGAAGCTTCAGACCCGCTGCTGAAGTGTGTGTGGCTGGACTCTTCCCATACCTCGATATCCTGGTGTTCCTGGGATTGGAGGGTCCTTTCGCTGGGGTTCAGTGTAAACTCCCTTGGCTTCACAGAAAAATGAATTCCCTCCCTCCAGGAGGGCTCACTGTCGCTGAGTATTTGCTCAAAGCTGCTAACAGCAGGCTGAGTGCCATCGTCCGACACCGCGAGGTGTTAGTGAGGCGACAGGTCTTAGTGTAGGGAAAGCCTAGGAAAAGGACACAAATATCCATTTAGGCACCAGTTATGTCGTGACTCCCGGTGGGAATACCCTGGTAGCATGAAAGCGTGATTGGAGTTTAGCTCTTTATTATCTGAACTACAGATTACTGAGAAGCTGCAAGAGGAATTAGTCGTCACTTAGTTCCCTTTAACACTGATTCCAGACTGCAGCCTTGAAAATGCCTGCTCTTAGCCCTGCTCAACACTGCAAGCTTCTCTCTTTCTGATGGGGAGAAGCTCCCTCACCTGCCCCAAACCAGCACCAGTTATTTCTCCCTGATGACTGTGCACCCAGACCAAGCATTTCCTCTGAAAATTCAAACTGTAAAATTCCCTGTTAAGTCTGCCAACACTCCTACCCTTTTCAAGATACATAAAGAGTGAGTCGCCATTGAGAAGAAGCTACAGCAGAAGAAAGTGAGGATGGAATCAGGAACTAGAACGTGATGCAAAGCACCCTAATGCAGTTTCTCTCTGCAGAATTCTTAAGGCGTCTTTTGGTTTGGGCCAAACAGACTGGGCATGTGACAGCTCAGAGCCCACTCAGCTGGAGGCAAACCCGAGCCTTGACCCAACAAGCGGGGACATCGCACCCATACTACTCACTGTGATTGCTGCCTGCAAGGGTTTACCCCACCTTAACTCTGAGATTTGCTTTCCATATTGGAAAGCCAGAGATAGTGCCACGCATGGTGGGGATGTCCTGCAGAGCCCGGACACCAGCCACAACCCGCTCTGCAGTGGACTGGCTGGCCAGCTCTGTGGGGA
This sequence comes from Chamaea fasciata, assembly GCF_029207755.1. Lineage (NCBI taxonomy): Eukaryota > Metazoa > Chordata > Aves > Passeriformes > Sylviidae > Chamaea > Chamaea fasciata. The sequence goes on along the minus strand of NW_027094097.1, from coordinate 20,948,755 downwards.
GGAGACTTCTCCCCAGGCCTGCTCACCAAGAGTCATTTGAACACAGGTGGGGGAAAAAAACAACTGCAGGCGCAGCCCAGAGCTTCTCTGTGCCCATCAACAGTAATCACTGCCGGCTCCAGCAGTGACTCCAGCAGGGAGGCAAGAGAAGCACAAAAGGGACAAACACAGATGTCAAAACCTCAAATGAGACTGAGGTCACCACATGCAGACAACAGTCAACAACAGTTAAAAAGAAGCAAAGATACAACAGCTGCCTTCAGCTGAAGAGACCTTAGGAATGCGTTTCTACCTGTTGCCTTTCTTGTTTCATTTATTCAAAAGGCAACTTAACAAGTGCCTCAGTGGTGATGCAGGGTGGCGAAGAAGCAGATCAGGAGAGGCAATTAGTTTTCTTAAAACGTTCAACAACTTCATTGTTATGAGTTTAGGTTTCGTAGTGAATTTTGGCCTCAGTCTGGGAAGGGAAATACAGGGGGTTTGGGGTGGTCTCGGCTGTGCGGGTGGGCTTTTCCATCCGGGGCTCTTTGGGAGCTCTGCCGTGATGCCGCGGGCGGTTGTGAAGTCGGAGCCGAGGTTTGCAGGGGGCAGACCTTTCCGTCCTTCCGCCGGGGCTCGGGAAGGTCGGCAGCGTGCTGCTGCGGGACGTCGTGCGCTTGACGCCGGGCTCAGCACCGTGATCGAACCTGCCCGCCGTCCCCGCTTCTGCCTGCTCCCGATTGCCAGTGCCCACATCTCCTGCTGCCCGTAGTTTGCAAAAGCAGCGATTTCCTCCTTCCCTCCCTGCCCGTGCCGGCTGGGAGGGAAATCACTGCCCTGCCAGAGCCCACCGCTCCTCCAGCCTGTGATCATAACCACACCAAAGGGGAAAACAGGACTCGGCGGGTTGGAAACTTCTGGCATTGCGTTGTTGTCTGTGCTGTCCGGATATACTCTAGTAACGAACTGCTATTCCTTTTCCATATTTTTGCCTGGAAGCCCTGTAATTTCAAAGGTACAGTAATTTGGAGAGAGGAGGGTCATCATTCCATTCCGTGAAGATTGCCACCTTCCTTGGCAGAATCTGTCTTTTAAACCAGGACAGAGACACCAGAAAATACTTGCTCCTATTTGATCCCACAATGGCAAAATGCTACCTGAGGCACCTGCAGTTCACACCCTGAAGAGGCTGTTGTGGCAGAACATGAGCAGTGCTGGATGCTTTTACGTTCAAGTGCTCCATTTTGGAGCACACAGATCCCTCCCGCTGTGTCCCAGCGCAGGGAACACTCACCAAAGGAGATGTCACCGAAGTCGAGCTCATCGGTGTCGAAGTGTAAAGTCGGCCCAACGACACACCCCCTGCGATGACAGGGACACAGGAGGAAATGGCTGCGTTAAAGGGAATTGCAAAGCCTCCGGCTGTCGTGGCTTGGGGGCACAAAACCTGGTGTCAGGGGCATCGTGGGTTTCAAATCAACACACCACCATGTGCTCAGCACAGTGTCCATGTGCACAGGAGGCAGCTAAAGCCAAGAGGCCAGCAGCCCACAGCCACTGATGGGGCTTTGGACGCAGGGCAGGCAGGAAAAGCCCCCAAGTTGCCGGTGGTCCCATGAGGGACCCTGAAAACCCATCCAGATGTGTCTCCGTGCCTCAGTTTCCCCATCTGTAATGGGATGGACATAAAGGTGTCCCCACAAACTTCTGTAACCAGCCTTTCCAGCCACAGGTTCCCTGCTTTGCTACTTGGCTGTAACTGGTCTTCCCATGGAGGAGCTTTCTCAGGAGATTTTGACCCACACAATCATTACAGACAGAGTTTTGAGACATGAAGCCAGGGGAGCCCCAAACATCCTCCAAAAAGAGCATTAACAGTTCTACACAGTGGACAGATGAATCCTAGAGGAAAGGACCAGCTTGTCACTAGTGCACCAGCTGGCACAGCCAGGAGCAATAGCTTAAACAACCAAACATGGGTGTCCTGAATCTACCACACCTCCTCCCCTGGCCTTGAACTCAGCAGACAGGCACTAAAAGTCACCAACATCCACTGAAGGCAGCACTTGAAGCTGCCCAACACGAGTTTATTTCATGGTTGACGCCAATCAATGCGCACCCAGCCTTTTGGTTAAAAGTCAAGGACCAGTGAACTGTGTCTTCTACTATGTTCACAGGATTGTCCCTGGCTCCGCTCTACACATCTCAACAAGAGACACCTTCTCTTGCTCAAGGAGAAAGCTGCTTATGGAATAACATCCCACGCATGACCAGTTTGGGGGAGGGACAGAGGAGAATCAATTATTTGATGGTGAAAGGTTCCCTCTTGATTTCCAAAATAAAAATAGCAGCACTTTTTCTCCAAAAGCAAAGCCAGTGTAGTTGTTTCTCTACTATGGGCAGACCTAGTCAACACTGTTCTCCTGCTAAGTAATAAGTTTCATGTTCTTTTTAATCCATCTCCCTTATCTTATTGGTATAATCAACTGCAGATTGCTTTCATTTCTTTATTGCCCTGATCCAGTGCCTCCCAACAGCAGCAGCCTAGCTCCAAAGCTCCAGAGCAGCCAGCATCAGCTTTCCTGCTTACACTACGTTATCCTACCAGCACACGCCTCAGGCTAGCAGGGACAAGCCCTCATGCTGCTGTGGTCCTGAGGACTGAGCTCTGCCTCCCCCATCATCACCCCTTCTCCCTTCTGCAGGGCCAGGATTATGGGATGAAGCCCATGTCCTTGGGACGGTTCCTGCTGCACAGTTCCCTGTCTCCCACATCAGCCTTTTCCTGGCTGTGGAAAGGAGGTAGCAGAGCACTCTGCACAGGAGCTCGGAGCACAGCCTGCCTCCATGCATGGCCATGAGAGGTGAGCTGAGGCTGCTGCTGCCCGTTTGGGATGGATTATTAACAGAAGTTTTTCAAAACACTGCTGCTGGTGGAGAATCACCCAGGCTGGCCCATCTCCAAAGCCCTGGGGGCCTTGCTGGGTGCTCAGGGGGGACATCCCAGAGCAGCTACTGCCCAAAGCTGATCCATGCCACTGCCTGCCATGGCCCAAGGCAGAGGGACATCCCTGCAGGGAGGAGTCATTCCAGCTCCCGGGTACCACACAGGGCAGCAGGCACCCCCACACTAAGGCAATGCCAGGATCAGAGCAGAGATTAAGACCTCAGGAAACATCTTTTTTCTCTGCCCGACCCCAAAATGAGGTAGGTGGGGGATGTCCCAGAGACAGCTACAGATGTGCCCACCCAGAGTAAGCTCCCAGAGTCCTTACTTGATGGTCAGGATCACAGGCGTAGGAGATCCAGCCACACGGAACTGGAATGGTTCCTCAAACCGCCCCAACACGGCGGCATCCAAGGAGATCTGAATAGTCTGGATCCCACCTGGTGCAATGAGGCCCTCCTCGGGTACAAACTTGAAGCAGCAGCCCACTTCCGTGTTTGAAGGGATATAGGTGAAGGGAGCATCAAGAACTCCTTTGTTCATCAGTTTCACCTGCAGCAGCAAGAAAACAAAATGCAAGTACACGTGAAATCTTCCCTTCTTGGGAGTCATTTTCTAATGGCGCAATTAACACCCAGAAAAGGCAGAAGATGCTTTGTGCTGCTGGACGGCAGAAGTCAAAAAAATACAACAGGACAAGTTCTGCCTTTGGGTTTTCATGCGAAGCTCACATAACTCCACATAACTGGAGTCACCCTGGGGTTATCCCACGGACACAGAGCAGTCCACCTCTGGTCAGTAGCACCAAGCTCATTCAGACCTGGCCCTGAGAGCAACGTGGGGTGATTGCAGCTGCGTAGTGAATCACCACAGAGCTGCTGCTGCCCCAGTCAGCACAGCTCCAGCAGTACCGTATCTACGCATTTACCTTTTCCCATACCGTGAAAACAATACACTGAGAAGGAGGCATCAACATCAAAATGTACAGACAGCGCCATCTTTTGGTAAGAAAACTCAACGTGTCTTTCCCTTCCACAACCAAACTTCTGAAAGTGTCTGGCATGATGTAGTGCCTCGTTTTCTGCCTCTTTCAGTTGCTCTCTCTTTTTTTTTTGCAAACTTGACCCCCAACAGGGGGGAGGCAAATAGGTAGAAAAATCTTTTGCTTTATTCCCAGGAACACTTTTCTCTTTGTAGAGCCAGAGATGCACCAAGCCTGAAGTGTGGTGAGGGATTGGACAGCAAGGGAAAGAATCCTCAAGCCCTTTGCAAGGGCCTGCACTGAGCCAGGAGGCTGGATGGCTTTCCTGTGACTTCCAGGAATGAGCAGGAGACACTTGACTAAAAATTGTTTGCGGTGGACTGAAGCTCAAATGTAGCCAGCTTGTCCCAGCTGCTTCCGAACAGCCCAGTACAAAGGTGCCTTGTGTCTGGTGCTGCCACAAAAGCCTCTGAACAGCTTTTTGACCCAGCGTTGGGTCAAAAGGGGTTGTTTTGCAGGAAGCCTCCCAGCTGATCCCTATGGAAGGCTGCCCAAAAGAAGGGACTGGGGCTTCATGAACAACAGACACATTTTTCTGGAACACCCCCTTCCCCCCCGCGCCCAGATTTGACCAGTACATCAGCTATTCCCTGCTCACAACTGCCCAGGTTGCCAGGAATTCCACAGGTCCACCAGGCTTGCTGCTGCCTCAGGAGCCATCAGGATCCATCCCAACCCCTGGTGCTCACCTCATGGGTGTGGGCGGTTTTGACAAAAACTTCCCCAAGGTTCAGGGTATCACAGCTGAGTTCAACCAAGGGTCTGCGGCCTTCCCCTCTGAGGCGCAGGGCCAGCCTGCTCTCACGGCCTGGGGAGAGATGTCCATTTCAGTACAATAATTCCCTCTGTTCTACTGGATTTTCCAGGCTGCCTCAATGCTAGACCCTGATTCTGAGCTGCATGCAACCAGCTCTTGATGCTGCAGCAGAAGATATGGACCCTTCTCTTCCCTCAGGAGATATCCCCTGGGGCTGACTTGCAATTTCTAACCCATTCCTTGGGCTGGTTTCCAATTTTAGCCACCAGTTTGCTGAGTTTAAAACATCTCTGGTGTCCTGTAGCAACAGGCCAAGGAGTGACAGGTATAAATTGAAAGAAAGGAAATTTAGGTTAGATATTGAGAAGAATTTTTTTACTGTGAGGTGGTGAGACGCTGGAGTAGGTTCCCCAGGGGAGTTGTGGAGGTTCCAGCCCTGAAAGTGTTGAAAGCCAGGCTGGATGGGGCTTGGAGCTACCTGGTCTAGTGGGAGGTGTCCCTGCCCATGGCAGGGGCCTTGGCACTAGACAGTCTTTGAGGTCCGTTCCATCCTTAACATACTATGACTCTAGGGTTTCCTCCCCATGCACTTAGAGGAGCTTTGAAATCCATTCGGTGAAGGCACAAAGCTCACGAAGACTTTGGCAATTGCTACCTGGCAAACTGCCAGGCAACAACTGCCAAACCACCTGGCCCAGCAGCACAGGACTGCTGTCCTCCACTTCTGACACTCGGCACTGTGTTCTGTTTGCACAGACTGAGAGCTGCAAGGTGACAATTCCCACACAGGGAGAGAAGCAGGTGCTGGCCAAGGGTGGTCCTTCTACCAACACCCTGGGCTCAGCGGGGCTCCGCCTCCGCTGGCCTGGTGGTGTCTGGAGGTGATCCAGGCTCAGGGAGCACATTTCTAACTCAGTTCCGACTGCCTGATGGTGGATCCACGTCAAATGGACCCATCCTGGAGGTCAGTGGTCTAGAGGGGCTTAGTGCTTGTTCACTAAAGCTGTTCTGCTCTGCAGCTCCTTGGCCTTTGAGGAAATGCTGGCAAAGCTGTGCCATGAAAACATCTCCCTGCACTGCCTGGGTTGTTCTGGGATCAGCAATCCAGACACAGGTGTTCCGAGCCCTGGCCTTGCATGGGAGACTCCCTGGAAGCTGCAGGGACACTGGGGATGTGCCAGCACTGCCCTGCTGACCAGGAACTCTTCCCAGCAGTTACATGGGAGCCCAGTGGGCTCAGGCTTGCTCCATGGCTTCACTGTGGGTGAGAGAAGCAGGGGAAAGGAGCTGTACCTGAGATGTCACAGTAGGCCACACTCTGATACTCCAGTGCTTCCAGGGGTTTAAAGGTCACCTTGATTTCAGCCGAACAACGTGGCCCAATCTCTCCCTCCTGAAACAGAAAGAGACAGAAAAAGATTTATCTTCAAACTTCACACTTCTTGTTTTCAACCACTCCTCTAAGCCTTTCTTTAGAGCATCAGTGATGAGCGAACAACATAAGGAGCCCAAGGAAACACTCTAAACCCAGCTCAACACACCACTGGGCGCTCTCAATGCTCAGCTGATCAGCCCCCACTCTCCACAATGTTCCTGCTGCTCTGACACAAGCTCCTGGTCACATCATGCTGCAGTCAGCTACAGTGGTACCTAACTGCCATTGTGCACTGGTGGCTCTTGGCCTTAGATGGGCCATAGGAGTAACCAAGAACACGATCCCCTTCCTTGGAAAGAAAAATATTAGTTTAACCTTTTTTCAAAGAAAGCAGAGGTTGGGATTATTCTAGGATTTACTCCAGGATGAGAAGGGATTTTGCACTGTGCAGACACCAGGCATTCATCATCTCTCACAATGCCAATACTCAGAATCAGGGCTCTGGCTGATGGGAGGACATGGGCGTTTGCTTGCATAAACAGAAAAAGAAAAGGTTTACTGTCCCCGTGTGCAAGAGAACTCAAAATGCCCATTATAACCTCCCACCCTTGTGTCCAGGCTCACAGATGACACTGGGAGACTCACAAACAGTGCGAGTCGTGGTTAGAGGAAGGGACAGGCATTTCTACGATTAACCTTGGGCTGAATTTGGCCTCCTTTTCCCAGCGAACCCTTGCATGCTTCAGGTCAATCCGTGAACTGGCAGTGCTCCAACACCCTCCGCTGAACCCCACGCAGCAGCACGTGTCGGGGGAGCCCCTACCTACAAAAACTGGTCCCTGTGGACACTTCAAGGACACGGAGTGCCCTGAGCTCGAGCCCTGGCAGCAGAGCTCAGCTTTGTCAGGCTCCCAGCCCTGCCTTGAGCCTGCAGGGCAGAAATACTTTCAGCAGTGAGCTCTGCAGCCGCACCAGAAACTCCATGTCCTCCCTCTGAGCACACCGAGCCAGCTGAGGACCTGCTGAGTGACCGCACCCGGGGGAAGGGGCGGGGGTAGGGTGGGCGGGAGGAGGAAGAGGAGGAGGAGGAGGAGAAGGAAGAGGAGGAGGAAGAGGAGGAGGAAGAGGAGGAGGAGGAAGAAGAGGAGGAGGAGGAGAAGGAGGAGAAGGAGGAGAAGGAGGAGAAGGAAGAGGAGGAGGACGAGGAGAAAGAGAAGGAAGAGAAGGAAGAGAAGGAAGAGAAGGAAGAGGAGGAAAATGAGGTTCTCAGCTATCACTTACCATTGGCTCAATGAAAACAAAAGTCATTGGAGAACAGCAGGGGGTCTTCTTGCACCTTTGCCTTCTCCTCCTGGACCTTTTGGCTCAGGAGGGCGGTGCGATTTTCACAAAAGCCCTTCACCTTCTTTATTTTTTTCTCCTCCATGAAGTCTTCCATCCAGACCTTTGGTGGTGGCTCCAGCAAATCACACTGCCTGCAGCCGCAGGGAGAGACAAAGCCAGCAGGTCATTTAATGAGCCGCATATTTGCAGAGAGAAGCGGAAGTGCGGGAGAGCAAAGCACTTGGGGAGGAGCGGCAGCTCCCCAGCAAGGGCTGACCCCAAGCCACGAGGGTCCCAATTGGATCAGAAGATAACTTGTTGTGCACTAGCTCAGCAGGTAGCTTTACTCCACACTTGCAAGCTCAGGAGAGCTTTGGAAAGCCAGCATCCCTCAAGAGAGTCTCCTGCCTCAAAGCCTCTGCCAAAACTTAGGGAGAATCCACCAGCCACCTCAGCTGGCTTTTCCTACAACTGAGCTGCTCGGGGGAGGCAGATAAAGATCACGGAGCACCCACTGCAGGACTTCCCTGGGAAAGGGAGACGAAGCTGGGTTGTGGTTACGTGTTACCAGCATCGCTCTTTTTTTCTTCCATTTTGGACCTGCCCTGTTCCCTACTCTGCCTTTCACAAGAGCATCCCAGAGCACTTCCAAAGGAAATTGATGAATTCAGGCACCGCATCCCTTCAGTGACATCCAAGGTTTTATATGCATGAAAACAGAGGCTGTGAGAGGGGAAGGGACTTCTTGGTGCAGGAGACAGACAGCAAACTCCTGGAGAGATCATCTTTTCAGGATCCAGAGCTTTTTGGGTCCCATCCCAGTGCATGGTAGTAGAATGGCCAGAGAGGGAAAGGATCCTGCACTAGCTCCTCTCATAAAAAAAAGTCCTCTCTGCTCTGAGATCTCAAAAGCATCTCTGACAGCAGGAGAGTAGGCCTTAGAGCTAACACCATCCCTAAGACTGGAAGTAAGGAAAAACAAAATGTCCTGGTGACAGGCTAGGACACAAACTGGCATGAAAATAAATGTAATTGGAAAAAAGTATTACGAAGAAAAGAAGGGTAGTGGTAGTAAGTGAATCCCTTCTAAGGGGAAATGAGGGCCCTGTATATCGAGCGGATCTGTTCCACAGGGAAGCCTGCTGCCTCCCTGGGATCCAGGTACTGGATATCACCAGGAGATTCCCTAAGAACTAAAAGAACTTCATCTGTTCACCACTGTCTGGGGGTACAGTGACTGTGAAATAACAGAGTTTTCAACATTCAGTGAAACAAGGAGGGGCATCAACAAAACTTCCACTCTGGTCTTCTGGAAGGCAGCCTTCGGCCTGTTCAAGAGATTGTTTTGGAGAGGACCTTGGGAAACAGCCTTTACAAACAAAGGGGTCCAGGAAGGATGGACATACTTCAAGAAAGAAGTCTTGAAGGCACAGGAACAGACTGTCCCTGTGTGCTGAAAGATGAGCTGACAGGGAAGACAACGAGCCTGGATGGGCAAGGAGATTTGGAAGGAACTAAGGGGAAAAAAGAGGGCGTATCGCCTTTGCAAAGAGGGGCTGGCAACTCAGGAAACGTTTAAGGATGTTGCCAGGTCATGTAGGAAGAAGATTAGGGAGGCAAAAGCCCAATTAGAACTTGAGGAAATCCAGTCATTGCAATCAACCTTTCCTTCCCAAAATGCCATCCTTGGTTGGAGTATAAATGGAACTGGAATGCTGTGCTGAGCTCCTGAAGCCCAGGGACACACACCCTAAGGCCAGGGATGCTTTACTTGGCCTAAACCATTCAAAATCACCAACACGCCCCTGAGGCCATGCATTAGTTTCAGTCTTGGGCCATGTATCTCACTGAAACGTATCTTTCAAACCAACCTCCTCTTCTCTTCATTGTCGGCTTCCTCAGTAGGAAACATCTTCCACTGGAAGTGGGCTGTGATGTTACTCCTGTTTCTGATGAACATGCTTGTGTGGCTTGATGTGGTGATGAAAGTCTTCTCAACCTTCATGGAATATGTGCTCAATCCAATGTTGACATCTGCAGCTTCTGCGCGAAGGAATGTGAAGAAACTTTCTTCACCTGGAACAAAGCAGAGTCTTTGCTCAGCTAGCTCAGTTGCTGATGGAAGCACAAGGAACAAAGCAAACCACAGGTCACGGAAGAAAGTGTCATAGCTTTTAAATGTATTAGCAGTTCCATGGATCAGTACATTTATCACGTCCTGACAGCTCTGTGTGTACTGCGTGAGGATGTCCTGGGCACCTCCTTAACCACCTTATTTCCAAGGTGTTTGTAGAGATTTGGCCCCAAGGTGACAGTATGTACAGTGGGATTTGTCAGATGTGCTCAGGTGACCCACTCAGACCACTGGGATTTCTGCATCAAAGTCCTTCAGGTGACACTGAGGAGCCCTGGTCAATCCTGGCTTGCCGAGGTCTCCCCTGCGCATCCCACGAGACTCCTGCCCCTCCTGATCCCTTGGATCCCTTGTTGCTGACAAGCAAATACGCCTGGGGGCATGTGGGCAGAAAAAGGAGACCCAGAGGAACAGGTGAAGTGACAGCCCACAGCAGGAGGGGACACAGGAGAGGAAACACAACCAGCCTGGCTTTGCAATATGACAAACCACTACAAAATGAACACCATAAAAATCATCATCATCGTCATCTTCCTGTCCAAACCCACAGCCCCATCAGTCTTGAAATATTTCATATTGTCCTGATCTCAAAAACCAAGATGGAGCATTTCAGGTTAAATACAAAAGGACAAGGAAAGATTAATAAGTACAGAGCAGCTTCTATATGAAGTCTGAATGGGATTCCTCAGTCTAGAAATCAAATGGGAGATGTGAGAGGTTTGCAACAGCATGAACGGCCTGGGAAATGGGGACGAGGAAAAATTTGTCTTGATTTGTCACCATACAGGAACTTGAGGGCCTGAAGATGTTATTAGGCAAAAACTACATGGATGTGTAGAGGGCAACATAGTAAAAGGGTCTGTGACAAGCCAGTGGAGAAGCGGCATACAGGACAGAGGTGTGCAAGAAATACACTGCATTGGAGAGAGTCTGATGGAGACCTCGCAGCTCACATACAGCACTGCCCAGGAGTAAAATAAAACTTCACCCAGGCGTAGCCACACAGTAGTGGAGAATCAGGGTTCCTCCTTCCTCCACTCTGCAACACCCAGCAAAACAGAATTCCAAAAATCTCAGCCCTGTTAGAGGGGATCCACTTTTTCAACCATTTAAACACCAGCTATTTCAGTTTTCTTTGGGGCAGAGCTGGAACAGAGGAGGTACATCTAGAGGGAATTGAGAGGGATGAACAGGGAGTGATGGTGGAGAACTGTCCTGTGTCCCGTGCGTTGCCCAGCACTCACCTGTGCAGCGCGCCACCAGGGACCCAAAATGGTCACCGCACGTCAGCGGGTGAAATCCCACTGTCACCTGCATGGTGTGACCAGGGCCCAGAATTCCTTCGGCTGGAACCACGGAGAAAGGACTGCAACACAAAGAGAGGGATCAGGACTTGGGGGGACATCTGGCCATGACATTCTTTCTGCAGTGCAGGTCACTTCAGCTCACTTGGGCAAGCAGGGAGCAAACAAACTACGGCCAAGACAGACAGAACAGCCAGGATCAGAAACAGCTACTGACCCACTTCTGAGGAGATCCAGCCCTCAGAAGATCCTGTCGGATAAAACGACCTAATCTCCCCCATACTCTGCATCCAGCCTTCTGACTGCCAGCAATCCCATCAGAGAATGGTTTGTGAAAAGCACAGAGAGAGTTAAGAGCTATCTGCATCCATAACTCGACGCTGACTGCCTCAGGAATTTCTCATTTCCTGCTACCTATAAACTTCCTCTCAAGAGATGCAAATGTTAGGGCACTATCTCTCTTGTGAGATTACAGCCTAGGAATCAGACAGGGAGAAGGAACTTTCTATTGAAGACCACGGAATAACTACTGTTGAATTTGCAGCGTGGCTCTTTGGTTTATTTTACCTTGAAAAGATCCTGAATTAGCACATTTTGTCAGCATTTCAATGAAAGCTGCTCTACAAAAAGGAGCAATCAAAACTCTGAAAGAGTGCAAATGCAGATTAGAGCAATACAGTGACATGGAAACAAGACCCAAACGGAGGATGCCATTTACAATCTGAAGGATCCAATCCCAGCCATATGAAGCACCATTAGCAGGAGCACATCGAGGAGGCAGAACAGGAGGGTTTTGTGTATTTACCAGCAGTGCAGTCTGGGGCCCTGGGTTGTCATCCAGGCTGGCAACTGTTTGCTTGGCTCACCAGACAAACTCTGCGCAATGTGTTGGAAATAATTACGCAAATGTCTTGGTGCACTTTGGATGTAACAGGAGCAATTAGGATTGGTCACCAGGTGAACAGTTCTTGCCTGACAAACACAAGACTCCGTGCTTTGATGCTCAGGGACAGCTCAGGTGAAATGTGCTTCTGCCCAGAAGTTGCTGGGCTTTGTGCTCTTCCACAGCCCCACTGAGGAAACAAAAGTTCCTCAGTGCTTTGCTGGTGGTCAATCTGTGCACAGAAAGGGTGTTCTGGGGAGTTTGGTGATGAACTTATCACACACAAAAATATAGAGAACATCTGGCAAGCTGAATTTCATTCATGTCAGTAGTGACAGCTGATGAACTTGCTTCAGGTTCTGCTCACTAAGGACCTATTGCTGCAGTTATGGGCCTGACCTGCTCCATTACCACTAGTGAGAACATCACTAGTGGCTGATGGAGAAGCCTTGGGCCAGCAATGTTTATGTGCTGGATGTGAGACTTTGGGGAGAGAGGAGGAAAGACAAGGCCCCAGCAGCCCCGGAGCCCGATTACTGTACGAGCTCCCACATCTGCCCCGAGGGTGAGCCAGCACTGCTGCAGGTCTCTGCTGGGGCTTGGGGGATCGGTGCCTGGTGTGGGCAAGGCACAGGATTTTTTTCTTATTGTTTTGTCAGGAATTTTGCCAGAAAGAGAAGCTGCCAGTTAAGGGAGTCCCTGGCCACACTTCAGCACTCCCCTTCCCTTCCCTTCCCTTCCCTTCCCTTCCCTTCCCTTCCCTTCCCTTCCCTTCCCTTCCCTTCCCTTCCCTTCCCTTCCCTTCCCTTCCCTTCCCTTCCCTTCCCTTCCCTTCCCTTCCCTTCCCTTCCCTTCCCTTCCCTTCCCTTCCCTTCCCTTCCCTTCCCTTCCCTTCCCTTCCCTTCCCTTCCCTTCCCTTCCCTTCCCTTCCCACTCCTGCCCCATGTTACATACTCCTGCCCTCAGATGGCAGGATGTGAATAACACTCCTGGGAGTGACCTCAGGGGTTGCGTGAGAAAGAAGATATCTTCTTATTTTCAAATTACCAGGAGAAGAGGATCCAGCCAAGTTTCAGTTGTCAGGGCTGAAAAACTGAGTGCAAATCAGCCCTTGCATCTCCTACATCCCACCCCAGGCTGTACCCACCAGACTCCCCTGTTCCTGCTGGAGCAGTCATCTCTCATATAGACCTGGCTCCCCAAGACCCAAGGACACAAGCTCTACAGTTAAACTTAACTCCTCTGAATTTCAGTCAACATCACTAAGCTGTTCCCTGAGCCCACATATAAGAAGGACTGTGAAGGAGACATCCCTGACGCTATAATAACCAAATGAAAACCACTGCCAAGAGATGGGGCTGGCAGGATAAATTTTGGCCTTTTATGGCTTGATTAGAGCAATATAGTGAGTTAATTGTCAGCTGTTCCTTAAGATAGTTCTCATCCTGTTAGATCTACCCTTTCAATGAATCACTACTGCACCCGACAGGCAGAAAAGATAAGGTCATGGAGGGGTTTTAATAGGTCTTCTTCGGCTTTTTAACTAGTCCATTTGTATGTTTGTTTCCTTGTATGGCATCTAAAGACAACTCCAGATCTCCCAATGGCCCCTTGCAATCCCCGGACACTGGTCTTGCTTTGAGCAGCGTATTTGCTCGGACAATTTCCAGAGGTCCCCTCTAGAGAAAGTTATTCTATACTTTTATCTTCTAAATCAGCCCAATTGCTTTTCACATAGTCACTAAATGTCTCATGTTTCTAATACACCTGTGCCTATGCCTATGGGCATGTGGTGTATTGATAGGCCTTGGAGGAGCTTGACATTTATGAAAGTTCCCAATGAAGAATTCATGATCTTTTGGCAAACATTTAACACAAACCAAAATGAAAAAACAGCAGAAACACAGGAACTTCAGAATATATAAAATGAGATCTCAATGAAAGGGGGCACGACCTTATTCAGAGATTTAAAGCACGTGTTTGAAATTTTAAACCGGCTTTCAAAGGTTCATCGTGGAACAGAAGAGGGGACTGATGCCCTCAGCTGACAAGGGAAATCAGATCAGCTTTAAGTAACAGGAACTGCACCGGCTGCCTGCAACACAGCTCATGTTGGGCATCTGATGCAGGCACCACTGGAAAGCCATGTGCCTGTGTCCTCCCAGAGAATGGGTCTGTTTGGCTGACAGTGGTGAGTACCCATTTCAGAAGCTGCTTGTGCTCAGGAGGGCGCAAGCCAGCAACTAACATGTTCCAGCACCCCCCAGGAAATCTGGGGCAGAGAAAGCTCAAAGGCTGCATCCTGCTAAGAACACTGAAAGCAAGAGCAGATGCCATCCATCCTGCCCATTTCCAGCCGGCGACGCAGGGCAGCAGCTCCCATGCTCTGGTTCCTTTTGTTGTTCTTTCCCAACTCTGTTATCCCCCAAAGGTGTTTTGCACAAGGACAGATGAGCTGCCTCACCTCTCGGTGCTCAGCTGGTAATGAGCTGCCACACTACCACAATTCTGAATCAGCAGACTCTTGCGGGTGCTGCCCTTGACCGGACACTTTGAGAAGTCCAGCTCGTCTGGGAAGTCCAGGATAGCTCGGGCAGGGATGGCCCGAATTGGCACAACTATCCTTTCCTCTCCACTGACGCAGACGAGCTCATGGGAATAAACCTGCAGGAAAAGAAACTGTCTCAGCACAGGTCATTTGGTGCCATCTCCATGGCAGAAGAAAAGCCATTTCCTATATCCCTTCAAGGGTATCAATTTACCTATTCCACCCCCAAATGAACAATAAGTTCTACTAATATCTCACATTTTAAAGGCAGCAGTGCACTTTGCAAAACCTATCTCAGTGGCATTAAGCTCTTGTGTCACTTGGGTCATACAGACAAGTGCCCAGGGCCACCATAATTTTTACTCTCAATTTTAATGATGTTAAATAATTCCTAAGTCCCTTCTAAGGAACATGGAGCTAGGGAACACAGGACATTCCTCCTTAGGTTACTATATTCCCACTGATTGAGAATAGGACAAAGTGTTAAACTGAATCTAAGCAGCAAAAGGAAACTGAGAGAACAGCTGCACCCAAAGAGATCCTGGACCTCTGGCCTGGTGTAGAAATATCTGTTTGCTCAGAACTCCCCTCTAACTTTGCCTCTCCAACCAAGTCACGAGAAGAACAGTGCTAAGAGGTAGCAGGATGCTGTTGCAAAGAGCCTCTCTTTGTTTCCCTGCAAGGCCTCCTCCCTTCCATGCCATGTCCTAAACCCCTCTGTATGAACGAGCCTCCAGATCACAGCGCTGAGAGCAGACTTGCCAGGGCCTCGGCACTGGTGTTCAAACTATCACGCAAAAGCACAATTGGCATGGAATGGGCGCCAGCTGACAGAGCAGCCACAGTGACAGGCATGAAGACAGAGCCGCAGCAGTGTCGCTGCCACCGGCTCTGGGCCCACAGGTCTGCCTGCCTGCAGGCTGTACCTGCCCTACACGAGCTCTTTCAGGCAGGTGTCCAAGTCCCCTGCAGCTCACCAAGCTCCTGCTGACTAAGGGCACCTAGAGCTCAGTGTGCCTGTGCCAGGCTGGGCCCACGGGCACAGCACATCCTCTGCCCTGGCCTTGCAGCCGTATCATGGTCAGCTGTGCTCTGGGACAGCACAGCCGCAAGGCTGGAGAACAGAGGGTGTGAAAAAGCACCGTCCTTGCTCCAGCCCCGGGTGAGGCAGGGAAGCTGTTGCCCGTCAGGAAGGCGGAAAGCTCTCTGACCTCTTTGTTCCTCTAGTACTTTGCAGAATAATGAAACCCCTTCCACTATACCTAGAGATGGCCAGACATCTATCAACACCCCTCTACCGTTTGCCTACTGTTCCCTGGGCATCTTTCTTCCCTTGGGAATGCTCAGAGGAATGTGCAGCGAGGGGAAGCAGGGCCTGTCAGGCCTGGGTGCAGGGCCTGACAGCACATGCCAAGCTGGGACTGGCTGCAGGCTGCCTGCCCACGGCCTGGAGCCAAGCTCACAGCATGGGCTGTACCCAGAGTGCAGGGACAACAATGGCTTTGGAGATAATTCTGTGTTTTGGCTCCTCCAGTCTCACCTTGTTCTCGTCAGGAGTGAAGTGGACGCGCACATCGGTAATGGCGCCTCCTGGCACGGCACGGCATGCATCACTGGGGCCCGCCAGCTGGAAGTAAGGTGAGCTCTCCATGGAGACCTGCACCCCCTGAAGATTCTGCAGGAAAGACATGGAACCATGATTTTGCCACTTGAGGAAACAGGACAAGAGGAGACCTGTCCATGCCCTGGTGACGTCCTTCCTTGACCCCTTTTCCAAAGCCCTTTCTGCTGTGGAGGTACAGGCACAGAATTCCCAAGGGTGAACTTGAATCCCTTCTGTCTGGCTCCAGCATTTTGGCCAGGGGCAGTAGGGCAGTGCCTGGTGGGAAGGAAGGGCCGAGCAGGTCAGCACCGGCAGGATGGAGACAAGAGCACCTGAACCAAATCATCTGCATATTCAACAGGGCAAAAAACCTGCTGATTTCTGCCTGCACACAGCTATGCAGTCGTGTTCCACGGAGGGAATGGGCTACCTGAAAGCGTAACAGCACATTCTCCTGCGGGGAGGAAGAAATTCCTTTCTAGCAGGTCAGCTTTGGATAGGGCAGTTCTGGGGGATACAGTCATGCAGGCAGAGCAGCAAGAGAGGAGACCAAACACTGTGGCCTTACTGGGAACAAATGCAAACCTGAAAAGCAAAAGAAGGAACACAGCAATCCCTAAAAAAGGGAGATGACAAAGAGAATTTAAAGCGCCAGTAAAGCAGCAAGGAAGAATCATCAACTGATTACAGCAATCACCTCCCCGAAAGTGATGGAAACACAGACAGGTTGTGCCTGTTGACTGCGGGCTTCAAAGGCATTTTCCTCCTGGAGAAACCTTGCAATTCTTTAGGGGAATGGTCTCTCGCCTTTTGACCCTTCTGGAATTTCCTCCCTACATGTCCACACCTAATTGGCTGAATGCCAGGACCCTCCCAAAATAGGAGACTAGATAAGACCCCTGGATTTCTTTGTTCTCTCTCTTTTGGCCCCTGGACCCCTTTGAGAAATAAACGACTTGGAATAATCTGGGGGTAAGAGCCTCTTTTGAAATCTTTTGTCCTGTCCCTTCGGAGATATTCCTCCAAAGCCTCTCCAGAGCTAGCCCTGGGGAGGGGGGCCGGGCCTGCGGGGGGAATATTTCAAAACATGACCAGCACTGACTCACAGTGTGGTTTCAGTATTAAAAGCCAACCTTGGCTCTCCAGGGGTTCTTGCTGCCTGTGCAGGCAAGCTGGGCTGCTGGGCATTCCCGCTTGCAGCCAGCAGGCCAAGTTCTGCTCTCTGGGATACACAGACACAGCAAACATGCATTTTCAACACATAGATATCAACCCCTGAGCACCAAAATGCTCTCAAAAAGTCTAAACCAGATGATTTTGAGTCCTTCCTGTCTCTTCCCACCAGCCCACTCTTGGCACAAGCCTCATTTAAGAAAATGTTTCCCTGACTGAAATTCAAATGGTCTCAGTTTTCCCCTTTAGAGTCCAACACGACTGCTGACGTTTTTCAACTTTTTCCCTCTCAGCTCTCTTGGGAAACTGCAAAACAGGAGCACATGGCTTTGGATGTGCTGTGGTTCTCCAAAGGGAAAGCAGAGCACCATGCTGCTTTTGGAAAACCTGAGCAGAGCTGGATGAAGCTTAGCAGGAGCCTGAAGTGGCACCTAAAGGCCTCCTACTGCTTCTGCTACATCAATCTGATTCCAGGGCTGTTTCAGAACATTTCCTGCCGTGCCAGTGCCACTAATGATAGTGATTCCAGCAGAAAGCGTAGACGACTCAGCCCCTGAGCTTTGACTGTGAGCTGCACAAAGGGAGCCAAACAGGCTGAGAGAGGCAGAAATTCCTACCAGGAACCAAGATTAACCAAGGAGACACAAGATGTGGTATAGACTCAAGCAAAGCATGAGAGCAGGTAAGAACTGTACAACCCTCAACATTCCTATCAATCAGAGCTTTCAAAAGAAGGAAACTCCTTTGGGATAGATACTGTCAGCCCATGGGCAAAATCAGGGGAGAGTTCCCAGCACAGGAAGATTTCCACCATCGTGCAGAACAAGATGCTGAGACATTTTCTTCTGGATGTGCTGCAGCAGATAACTTGCTTTGCTGTACACTATGGGAATTACACCACTCTTCCAGCACAGTGTTAACACTCCATGTCCCAGCACTTACCTCGCCCTTATTCATGAGAGACACCACCATTTCATAGACCTCATGAACGACAAAGTTCTGAAATACCACCTCTGGTGGGGAAACGCGAAACGATCTCTTTTTCCGGGGAGTTGATGACAGCTGGAGAGGCAAGAGAGAGCAGGGAGACGTTCAGCTGCTGGGAGGAAGGTTCATGAAGGAGGATCTTACACTGATCCCCACTGAAGTACAGACTCATGGCGAGCACCTCTGCCCAGGCCACACTAGGGAAACAGTAGCTCACCCACCTCTGCTCTCAGCTGATCAAGAGCTGCAGGGCCACAGAGAGCAGGCTCAAGCCAAGCTGCTCTTTTGGCACCTATTTCTCCGGGTTTCCTTCTCCAGAATGCCAGGCAGCACTTACCTTAAGCACTGCCCTGTGCCCATGAGGTCACAGAGCTCTGGGGCACTGACTGAGGACTCACGGAGGAAGTAAAACCCATAAATTTACATCAGACTCCATGGGAAACAATTTTGGGATGTCCGTTGTTCTGAGACAGGGAAACTGAGGCCCACACAACTGCAAATATCTTTTTTTCATCTAGAACTTAGACATCAGTAAGAAGAGAACAGTACCAGAGGAGGTGTGAGAGATGAGGTGATATTTTGCTGAACAATGTCAAAAGGTTATTGTGATGGATGAGAATTGTTATGGAGTTATAAGTTGTTGGCTATAGAGTTGGAATGTTTAGTTAAAATCAGTTCAAGAGTTATAATGCTGTTTAGCAGTTTTGTCCACTCTGTATCCCTTACCCCAAAATCCCACTTACCTGATTCCGTCGCCTTTCCGTCGGGTCAAGCCGTTGCTGCTCCCTGGCATCACTGCTCTCCATTTCTGCTGCTGCTCTACCTGCCTGCACCCAGCCTGTCCCACTGGCTCGTTCCCTGCTTGCTCCACTTCCTACTACCTGTCGGATCCTCTTCCTCCTTCCTGCTGACAACCGGCCTGTCAGTCAGGCTGCTGCTGCCACCCTTATGGAAATTGAAAGAGCCCAGCTGCATGATGGGACCATATCAACACCAAGAGCCCCTGGCCGAAACGAGCCAACTCAAAATTTAAATCTGCCAAGGACAGCACTGGACTGACCATACCCAAGGGTATTTATGCCGAGGGTATTCATAGACAAGCTCTTCTATCTCACCATAACTTCCAAAGGACTTAAAGAGCGAGAGACCCCTGGACTCTAGAAGCCAAGAGGAGTTCTTTGGAATTGCCGTGAGCCGACAAGTCCCGCTCTGCAGCGCAGGCAGCACAGTGGATTGCACCTCCTTGTCAGCGGTGTGGACGAAAGGGAGCAGCAGCAGCGGCGGCGTAGGCCACTCCTGAAGACCCCTGCTTATTAATAAAGGCATTTAAAGGAGGAAACTGTGTCTCCTGCCATTTGTAACAGTTATTAAGTTAAAGAATGAAAGTTGTTGGTTCTGTGTGTTGTTTGTGGTTTGGATTTTTTCAGGTTGGTCTGTTGCATGCTGCTGTGAGCTGGGAGAAGGACGTGGTTGAAGACCTGACCAAAAGGAAGTAGGAGGAGAGGGGAGGGGACAGAAAGGTTGGTGGTCAGAGCGAATGGAAGTTCCCGAGTACCGTCCAACGGGAAAGGGGCCGGGGGCCGCCCCAGGCAGGTATAAAGGGTATAGAAAGATTGCCATTTTGCTGGAGGGTGTCTTTGTTCGTCTCCGGGGAGAGGGAGACACGCCCAGCTCAGTTGAATCGTTACTAATAAACAGCTTTCTTTTGCTTGGATGATTTTGTCCCCTTTAATTGTATTTAAAAGTTAGTGCATTGCTAGCAGAGGTAAAGGCAAAAGTAAAGTAACACAGAAGTTAGGAAAAAGACAAATGAGGTGATTGCTGAATGAGGATAAGGGTCAGTTCTTTTCTCAGCAAGTTGGCATCTCCTTTTTAAACGGGTGCTTTCTTGTAACCTGTTACTGCCATCTTATTTAATACCGTTGTAGAGCACATCTGGAATGACACAACAGCAACAAATGCTTCTGGAGCAGAGACCTTGCTTTGAGAAAACTCTCCCCTGCTTTGTCTGCCCTCTCCAGACACACTGCTGTCACTCCAGAGACACAAGCAGGAATCCTCCGTGACTTGACAGGAGGCACACTCTGCCCAAGGGAGTGGCTGCAGCACGCTGTCCCCTTAGTGGTGCCCTTCTCTGAGGTGTTCCCAACCCCCCCTCTCCAGGGCGATCCTTAACCACTTTGTTACACATCTCATGCTGCCAATTTCCTGCTCAACTGCCCACCTCGGTCACCTACCCGTTTGGAGTGGGCTTTATACTGAGCCAGTCCTGCAAGAAAAGCAGCTTTAAACACACCTCTAAGTAGGCACTGATCCACATAAAGCACATCCATTCCCCTCTGCCCAGGGTGAGTCCCCTGTACATCTGGCAGCCTGCAAAATCTAACACCACGTCAGGGTTCCAACCCAAAGCATGAATGCAATGAGTTTTGTTAAATCTGAAGTAATTACTGCAGCTACTCGGCCTTCAAAGGCCAACGCTGCCACTGTGGAGGGAATCCTATGACCCCAAGCATTTGCTGGTGACCGCACCTAAGCAAGAGGCGGCTGTTTCAGCAGGAGAATGGCAAATGGCAATTTTGTGCCTTTGCGTCCCCAGCCTTCCCCCCCTTGTTTTAGCAATGGCAGCTACACTCCAGCAAAGCCCAGCAGCTTCAGCAGAGGTTATTTGTGTTGGCTTAGTGCAGATCAGGACTCCAAGTCCACCACAAGCAGCAGTTTGCAATGGCAGGACCTGGACACTGAGATGTTTTGCTGGAGGCGAGCCTGTCACAAGCACACATCCTCTTCAAACTTCACAACAAACAGAAAGAAAAAGAGCAGGAAAAGGCTACCTTTTGACGACTCAGTCTCAAGATTTGAAATGGGCTAATGCTGGGCAGAATAGGCCTCCCAGTCCTGGCCTGAACCTTCCCCCTCAGGAATGTAGATGGAAGCAGCTGAAAGGCAAAAAAAAAAAAAAAAAAAAAAAAACCAACAAAAACAAACAAACAAAAAAAAAAACCAAAAACAAAACAAAACAAAACAAAAAAACCAACAAAAAAAACCCACACGCAGCAAGAGCCTCAGAGATGCCACTGTTCACATAGACTTTCTCTTGAACAAGCGGCACTGGTGAATAATTTGTGATCGCATGTCTAGGACAGTCCTGGAAGCCCTGGAAGTTACTTGCTGAAATACTAAGCATCAGTAAATTAATAATACAGAGTAAAATACACATACTCCAACCACACGGCTCCGTCCCATTAGCTTCTCCATGATTTGATGTGACTTGTTTGGGGATTTCTGCTCTTTGGGCAATTTTTTCAGAAAGCTGCTCCTCCTCAGATAGCTTCGTCATGTCATTAGGGTCTATCTCCGGAAACTCTGCCTCGTCCTCATAAAACGGCTCCTCAGAAAACTCTTCCTCCTCCTCCTCCTCCTCCTCCTCTATGTAAAGCCACTCCTCCTCAGAAAGCTGCTGCTCCTCAGGCTGCTGCTGCTCCTTGGAATCCTCCTCCTGCTGCTGCTGCTGCTGCTGCTGCTGCTCAGAATCGTGCTGCTCGGCAAGCTGCTGCAGCTGCCACAGCTCAGAAGGATGGATCTCAAAAGGATGGTCCTGCTCCCACCAGAAACGACTCACCAGCTTCTTCTGATGCCTTACAGTAGTAGAAGACAGGAACCGCCCTGCAGAGAGGAAGAGGACACCTTTCAAAGACAAAACCCTGTGTTCCCAGCAACTCTGCCTCCTGCTGCAGGTAGGTGGAAGAGAGCTGGGATGCACTTGGAGCATCTCTGGCCAAGTACTTTCAGCAGGAAATAGAGCGTCTGGGAGTAGGGTCCCTGCCTGCAGCACACACTCCCGTGCCAGAGCAGGAGAGCTGGTTTTAGACAATGACTTTGCATTTGCCCTGGAATGGGGAACTGCACACGGACAGGGGCTGTAGGGCAGCTCACGCATTACACCATTGTTTTTCCCAGTCTCAGACTTCTCTCAGAGATGACCTGATGTCCCCTTCCCAGCCCTGACCCAGGCACGTGGCTTTCCCCAGAGTCTGCCTCAGCTCCTTTGCAGAGCACAGGTGGCAGGGCGAGAACAAAAGGGGCTGAAAGGCAGAGGGGGGCAAGGAGAAAACTCCAGCTGCAGCTGGGAAGATGCTGATGAAAGTGGATGTGTGGACAAGGATGAAAAAGCAAGTCATGTTTTGGAGTGAAGTGGCAGGGTGTTCTCCCCAGGCCCTCAGCTACCGAGTGAAATGCCCTTACGCATCAGAGTGGTTGAGAATGGCTTCTTCACTGCTTCACTATCTGCAGCTTCCTCCCAGGAGTATTCCAGGGCTACCTTCCCTGCCTGTGTTGTGCATCCTGAAACTGAAAAGCAAGGAGGAGGAATAAAAAAAAAGTCCAATAAATACAAAGCAAATAGTACAGTAACATTGCCTGATGGACTCCTGGCATCAATTTCTCCTGAGGAGCATCTTCTTCCCCAGGCAACCCTGCCACGTTCCGCTGTCCTGGGTGGCCCAGAAATGTATTTCCAAGTCTGGAAGTTTAAGAGGAAAGGGCCAACATGGTGCCCAGGACACTGAAGCTGAGGGGCTTACTCTGGACTTTAGGTTTTGGTTTGACTGCAAACTTATTCTTGAGCAGATGAGGACAGGTGACAGGCAGTGAAAGCAAACCCACGGCTGTCCTCAGCAGAAGGGTGTGGCAGCACTGAACCTGTCCTGACCACCACCTCCTGCTTGGCTTTGTGTGCACGTGAATGGGCCTGTGCTGGTTTTGGCTGGGGTAGAGTTCTGGGAAGCAGGCACTGGGTCAGCCCTGGGCAAAGGCAGCTCCCGCTCACAGGGCCCTGCCTGGCCTCCAGCACTCACGTGGCTCTCCTTGTCTGGAAGGGCAAGGGATCCTTGAGCTGGACCACAGTCGTGTTCAGTTTTAACTGGCTGCAGGCAACAATGGCACTGAGGTACAGCTCGGCCTCCTGGCTGCTGTCCTCCAGCACAGCGTGAGCTGGTTCTGGGACTCTCTTGACCACCTGCAAACAGAGGAGGGAGGAATCACCGAGCAGAGCCCACAAAGTCAGGCTGAGAAGGGAGTCTTTTGGCCTCCGGGATCAGCCTCATAGAGGGACTGGAAAGGACCGTTCACTTTCACTTCCCGCCGCGTAGGGGGGGAACGGGGCGCCGGGATGGGCGCGGCTGATGGAGCCGCAGCACCAGCCCGCCCCGCCGCCTGAGACTCAACCGACAGCGGAGGAAGCGGCGCAGGCGGCGCGAGCGGGGAAGAACCCGCGGAGGGGGCGGGGCGCGGTGCAGGGCCGCTCGGGCCCGGCCCAGCCTCCCCAGCACGAGCAACATCACTCGCCGCGCCCGGCGGGGCTGACACGGGGAGGGGAGGGGAGGGGAGGGGAGGGGAGGGGAGGGGAGGGGCGGGGCGGGGCGGGGCTGGCAGCGCCCCCAGCATGGCTCCGCCTGTGGCGCAGAGGCCCAGAGAGGGCCCCGCCCGCTCCACGCGGGGCGGGACGGACTGCCCGCCCACAGGGATCGGGTCCGACAGCAAGTCGATCAACGCTCCCCCCTCCGGGGCCCTCGCCGCTCGCGCGGGCGCCTTGCTCAGCGCATCGCCGGGCGGGGCTGCCCCCGGCTCCAGCGCCGTTCCGAGGGGGTATTTCGTGGCCCACACCGCGATGTGGACGCTGCGTCGTCACCGCGTCCGGCTCCGACAGAGGCGCCTGCGGAGCCCGCGACCCCTCGCTCCCCCCCGACGCCGGAAAGGCGCAGAGGGATTGAGAGCCGCCTCCGCTTCTCCGCCTCCTGGGCGTGGGGACGGGCGGAAGCAGCGCCGCGCTCCCCGCCAGCGCCGGGAGAGCGCCGGGGAGGGGGAAACCCCCCCGCTCTTCAGCCTCCTGGGCGCCGGAATGGGCGAAGCGGTCGGGGCCGGCACGGCCGGCTCCTCAAGAACTGGCGAGCCCCCGCTCAGCGGCTCGTCCGCGCCCCCCGGGGAACCTGGCTCGCCATCCACGAACGCAGCGTCCCGGGGGTCAACGGTAAGCTCCCCGCCCCATTCGGACCCTGAATCCACCTCGGCTTCCGAGGGGAGGACCTCCTCCTCAGCCTCAGCGTCCGAGCCCGACAGCCCCTCAAAAGAACTGCCGATACTCAACGGGGCCCCGGAGTCCCAATAACTCCTTAAAACAGTATCGCATCGTCTCCAGAGCACCGTCAGATTTACCATGTCTGCATCGTAATTCGCAGACAAAGCCCAAATCAGATAACCACCCAGGCGACCCCAGGCAGTTTCTGAGATAGCCATCCCAGCATCAATAAGGAAGCCTTTTGCCTTTCCAAAATAATATAAACACTGAAACTCTTCCTCAGAAACAAAACCCTGGTTCCGTTCCAGCAGATGGCGCCAGAAGGCGAAGACAGCAACCTCTGTCTTAGAGCTCCGGGATACCATATTCGCAGGCGGCTACCTACACACAACCCCCGTTACCTTGAAGACAATCTCACTGACTCCACACACTGTAATTCTCACGAGCGGGCACCAGATGTCGCCAGTAGGGACACGAAAGAACCACACTCACCCGACAGGTTGAAGTGAGGAAAGAAAAAAAAGCGCCGTTTATTGTCGGGTTTGGGTTTAAACAGGATTTGGAGTTTGGCCCAGGATTGGAGGACAAAGGGGACACCCCTCTGACCCCAATGGTCATCTCAGAAGTCCATCACATATTGGTATGTGAAAACAATCTACTTGTTTATGTTACATCCCTGAGAAACTCCACTGGAAATAGGTAAACAGTCATCAGAAGGCTGAAAATCGAGGCGACACTGAAGAGTTCTGGAAAGCACCTTTTTCTTCTTGTCTTAGGAGAAAGTGCTCTCCACATGTCACGTGTGGAGCAACAACCACACTGCAGGGAGCTGGCAACGGGCATTTTGGGATGTGAAAGATCTCACTGGGAAAGTCTCCAACTGCAGATGTTCTGATAGAAAAGAGGATGGTTTAGAGGCCTTAAAATGGTCCAGAAACTCAGAAAGAACCTTCACCCAAGACGAGTGTGTTTGGCAATAATGACAATAAAAGCAAGAGTCTCTGGAGATGATCCTTCTCCAGACTCCTCCATACTGTCATACAGTGCCTGGGCTACTCCATGATGAGATATCCCACACAATACAGAGATCACAACTAAAAACTCTGGTATCCATGCAGACAAAACTTGGAGTTCACCAGCACATGCAGGAGAAGTATACTTCTCTCCACTTCCAAAGAAGAGACAGAGTGCAGCAGACTTAACTCCTTGTTGGTGAAAAGGCACCAGATCAGATGAAGAGATTTCAACCACCATAAAGTGGGATAACATCATCAAACATTGTCTCCCATTCAACACGGGCTGCAACCCTTGTGCTTGTGGCACAGACTCGTAGTTTGTGTTGGCTAAAGGTCTCTTGTCAAAAGGCCTCCCCCTCTCACGTGAGTGTGTCCGGTCACTGTGCATCCACCTCTCCCCTAGAATGCACTGCTGGTGAACCTCACGGCTGTCCAATGTCCAGAGGAAGCAGGAGCTGCTCAGCCAGCAGTGATGGGGGTTACCGTGGCTCTTTTTGTAAAAGCTGGGCTGTCTTCTTTTGCCATTTTGCTTCTCGCCTTCCTTTTTCCAGGCCACCTGGCTGCCGGCTCTTCCCTGGTGGTTTGATTCCACGTGACAATGCGCATTTTGTTGTCGCAGTCCTGAACCTCCCCTCCTGGCAGCTCAAAGTTGATCTCGGTCACCTTACATTTCACAAGGTGCCTCCTGAAGGTGGCTGGGACATCTGATTTCAAGGTCACTGTGATGTCCTTGGCACAGCCAGGATGGAGATGTCCCACCTAGGGAGAATCAGGGAGTCAAAACCAAACCGGAAGCACTGCCAAGGGCAGGACTGACAGCAAAAGGGACTGATGTGGTGAGCTGCTGTGCCAGGAATCTGCGCGTCGGAGTGGATTTATGTGAAGTTTGATAGACAAAAGTATGAACAGAAGGTGCCACCTCCCATAACATGAAGCCGTTTCTGCAAGGCTGGCAGCCATTGCCAAGCCAGGGACTTGGCATCTCGGCATCTCCTACGTGGCACTGGAATGGGCTGTCACTGGTACGTGAGGACTGCCTGCCAGCTCCTGGGAACACCAGGGCAGGGCTTGAGCAATGGGGAAAGGCAGAGCCGTCCACGCTCACCTTGGGAGAGAACTGGAATGGTGCGTTTGCCTCCCACTCAAAGCGCATGACCTTCGTACAGGTGTGGTTGGTGATGGTGAAGGTCCTGTTGCAGGGCTCTCCAACAGAACAGTCCCCAAACTGGATGTGATTCGCTCTGACAGCTGCTGAGGAGGAGAACAAGGCAACCTCAGCATGCAGGGAGCTCCATCCACCCCCATTCACGTGCACAGACACCTGTATGTTCAATGCTTTCTTGCTCCAAGCCTTCCTCCCTCTGGAAGGGAGTTTCCCAGGCGGCTCCCCAGCCCACCACTTTCAGGGAAACACCCTGACACACCCCTAAGCCAGCCACATGAAGCACAGCACACATTGCTCTGCAGGCATGCCTGCCACGCCCACAGGCCACCAAGTCCGGTGGGTGACAGCCCAGGCCTGGCTAGAGAGAGGACACACATGATCAGACATTTCCCTCTTCCTTGCTCCACCTTGGCAGCCTCTCCTCTCTTACCATCAATGATGTCTTTCTTCAGAATGCTCTCAGCATTCCTCTCCTGTGTACCTTCCTCCAGTCCGTCGAGGGTGAATTCGTCCTTGTGGCCTTCACCCACCAGCTCCATTAGGGTCTTGTTAGAGTATTTGTCCCCCACTAACGCACGAATCCTCCCTTCCAGTCGTTGAGCCAGGGTGGGTTTGAAAATGACGTCGAACTTTGTCGATTCCCCAGGACGCAGAAGCAGGAAAGGCTTTGGGGGCTTACGCTCTGCACAGCAACGGAAATCAGAGTTAAGTGATACGGCGGTACAGAGGAAATATTTCCATAGGCTGTATGAGGAATGAGAGGTTGAAATCAGCTGCCTCCTAAGCACGGGTTCTACCCCCAGTGGTTCCAGACCCTCTTCCTGTGTTCGCAAGACTGCCACCTCCAGACACATCACCGCTTAAGCAGCTTAACCTCAGGTTGATGCCCAGCCCGCATTCCATCTGCTTCCAGCCAGCTCCAGCCGTATGGAAAGCGGAGCCAGAGAGTGCTTTTGGCTTCTGCTGGTTGTCTGTGTGCTCAAGGGCTGTGTCCATTCAGGCTGGTGCCTTCCCTCAAGCAGCAAATACCTCAGAGGGTCCACTGAGGTAGTGACAGTCCCCCACAACTCAACCCACCTTGTCTAGAGGAGCCAAAGAACTTCTTACAACTTGCTAGGAGAAAGTCCCCAAGAAAAGCTTGGGGGACAGAGAGCCCAAGAAAAGAAACTGTGTCTAACATCTGGCTGCTGCTCAGAGAAGCCAAGAGCAGGGCACACGTTTTCCCTCTGTGCAGGATCACACTTCACGGTTAATGAATTTACCGTGGACAGCAGAGTCGTCTTCCGCATCTTCAGTGTAGAATCTCTCAAGTGTGGAGCCCCTGCCTTTCAAGAGGAACGCTCCGTGCTCATCCTCCAGGTGTAACGTGAACTGAGAAAAGGGAGCACAGAGCACATTGACACTTGGTGTGAGTACAGGGTGGGAACACAGGGACTGACACCGCAGTGCTGCTGGTCCCGCATGGGAACCCAGCACCTCTCCCACTACAAACAGCACTTAGCACAAAAGTTAAGTCAAACCAGCTGGGAAAAAAGAGCGCTCAGAGGCATTTGGATGGACCTGACACAGAATCAAACAGGACAGAAAGTAATGAGCAGAATGTAATTAAGCCACAACTAAGTTTACTTAAAATGCAGTAAACTGGGATCGAAAACAATCTAATGGAGCTGGAAAATCACCCCATGTCCATGAGAACAAAAGGTGACCTGAGAGATGGGGGAAAATACTGCACCACCTTTCCTGTGTTCAACTTAAAGAAGAAAGGCTAGAGGCACGATTTCCAAGAACTCCCTTCTTGGAGAACAGATGTCAGTCACTTGCTTTAAAAGAATTTCTGACACCTCTTCCCAGGTCTGCCGTGTTTTCTGGGACCCTTCCCCTGTGCCACAAGCACTTGTTCCCAAACCAGACCATTCCTTGAGCAGGTCTTCACCTTGACAGGTATTATGCCCTTGTTTTGGATGACCAGGGGGAGCATCTCTGACTCCCCCAGCCGGAGCCTCTTGAAGCACAGCTCGGAATTTCCCCTCCTGCTGCAAGCACTTGGGCACACGACTGTCAGCTGCGGCTCATGCCCCTTCCCGCTGATGGTGAAGGTCAGGATTTGGGGTTTAAATTTCACAGGGCTGCAGGAGAGGCACAGAAACAATTTCAGCTGGCACTAACCCATTTCTCCCTGGGCGAGTGAGGCAGCAAGGGCCACCCACAGTGTTTTCCCTGCCTGAGGCTCCTGAGCCACACAAGGCAGCCCCCACCAGGCTCTTCCCAGTCCACTCAGCGCCATTCACAAGAGGAATCTGTTCCAAAGAGCCCTCCACAATAACAATTAAAAATAATTTCAGTTAATTGAATCATGCCATCCAGGAGGTAGATAATGAGGCACCAGATGAGGCATGGCAAATCTCCTGGCTGCAGTGAGATGAGACACATGCAACAAGCAAAAGCACAGCATGAAAGCAGTACAAAAGCAAGAAGGCAAAAATAAATCATTGTCACCATCAGTAAAGATCATTTCCAAGAACAGTAAGAAAGCAATTGCATATTAGCAATTAGACTTCTCTTGTTCCAATTCAGCCACTAAAAGGTTGAGGAAGGGCAGGTCAAAGCTGCACTACACAGGTCCCAGGGCAGAGGAACTGTGCTTCTCTTTCATACCAGCTCCAGTCCCTTACATAAAATAGCTTAATGAATACCAGGGAATCACAGTGATCAGAGGAGCACTTAATTTTACAGGTACACAGGAAATTGTGACTGCTGACCTGCTGGCACAGGAACTGCTTCATCTAGGCCTTTGTCCTTGGAAATCCCCAAGTCAGCTGCAGCACATCTCAGTAACTTTCAGCTGGCTACCTAATATTTCCATGTCTTCATAATTCCTCATAAAGGATAAACCATCAGTCTCATTTTTTGGCTTTGTCCAACGGTTACTGCCTCCCAGATCATCTCATGCCAAGTACTCTGCCTATGGCTACTGAAAGCATTAGAGCTAATAAGAGGCCTGTGCCTGCCCAGTGGAGAGGGAGCTATCACTGAAGCCTCCCCCAATATTTCACAGTCAGTTACCCTTCTGGGATGACAAGGGAAGCCTTGAAAGTGCAGTCGTAGGTCTGCTCATCTGGTGGGGTGAAGGTCACCGTAGCAACAGCACAGGATGAGCCCTGAATGGACATCTTGACTGCATACAACTTGAAAACGTTGTTGACAGGGCTTTTATCCTTGGGGGAACCCAGAGAGCAGTGTTAGGAGAAAACACCTTTCAACATGACACAGTTTTATTCATAAATGCGTTACTGAGAACAGCCCCAGGCAGTGTGTCCTCCTCCCTGTTTCCCTGGGCAGGCTCCCTCCCTCCCAGGGAACGCTGACCTTGTGCTAAAGCAGTTTGTGTTTTGAGCCCTGGCCGCTGCCCCAGCATACATGGGAGGTGGGCACTGCTTGGAAAACCCTGCAAATAACCTGGAACTGGCCTTCAAAGTGAAGGAAAAGCCAGGGAGCCTGAGGAAATGCCTCCTTTGAACCCTGGCATGTCAGTTCATGACAGCCCCTCTCTGAGTGTGCGTCCAGGAGAGGTTCAGAAGGATTCACTTCTCCCGCCAAAGGCCCAGAGGTGTGAGCCAGAACCTTGCCTGAGACATGCAAAATTCAACACAACTCTTCCCTGGCTCTGCTGCTCTCCCCTGCAGTTTGACCTGCACTGAGCTAGACTAGTCTGGGCCCCAGGAAGCAATGCATCTGGAGAACAAAACAGACTCTCACACTGCCTTTAGAGGGACACCATCACCTTGGCCTCCTGTTCTTACCTTTCCACGCAGGGGTCTGATGGAGAGCACCACATCACATGGCAGGCTGCTTGCATTGTAGATACTGAAATGAGCTTCAGCTTCTTGCGCAACCAGAACCTCGTTGAAGATGAATTTGTTCCCATCTCTGATGAACAAGCCCACGCCTTCCACTGACCGCAGCTTGCGGCTGAGGTCAGTGCTGCGGCAGATCGGGTACTTCTCAAAGATTGACAGGACATCCTCAACGAGTCCTGTGGATAGACCAGAGGGATGAGCATGGAGGAGAAGCCTCACTGATGAATTTATCTGGACCCTGCTGGCCTCTCAGGAGGCTTTTCCTCTCAGTCATCCTTTCTGCCCTGGGTGACTGCTAAACCCAGCCTTGGGTGGGGGAGCTGGCTTTGAGGATGGAGCTCAGTCAACCTCGGTCTTAGAGAGCGCTGCTTTCCTTTTATCCTTCCATGCATCCCTCTCAGCCTGGGAAGGATGAGTCTGCTGGTGGACTTGAAGAGGGCTGGAACTTCTGAGGATTCAAAGGCGGGACACCAGGGCTAGCGTGCATCTCTATCCAAGCAGCAAGTTTAGGTGCTGATCAGCAGCAGGTGTGACCAAGGGAACCTGTGGGCAGTACGTACCTGGGAGGCAGGACTCGGCAGTCAGGGTAAAGGGAATGCCAAGGGGATTGTCCCTGGGGTCTCTGCCCGTGATGTCAATGTAGAGCTGCTCCTCACACGTCCCCTCCTGCCCTGCCAGGCATTCCACTGTGATCTTCTGCTGGCCCCACGGACTGATGGAGCCGGAGCAAGGGGACACCGTGAACATGCCAAGACTGAGGGGACCCTGCAGAAAAAGTTCCAGGAGAGGCTGATGGCTAACAGCTGTGCCTTGAGCACCCCAGCAAAGAGTGTGTCCCGCCTTGGCCTCCAGCTGGGCCCAAGCACCCCAGTCCCAGGGCAGGGAAGGATGACTCCATGGCCCAAGGGCAGCCCCAGGCTGAGACCAACAAGCCAAGAGGAGCTGCAAGCCTGTCCCAAGTAGCAGAGAGAAAGGAGTTTGAGTGTAAAGAATGAAGGTGGTAGCTGTGATCCTTCAGCCTCCAGAGGTAACACAGGAGAGCAGAAATAGCTGTGAGAAAGGACAGGAGAAAGGTAGGTGACTTGGAAGAAGAAAAAGCAATGTTGTCTGAGCTCTGCGGACTGGGAGTTCACTGAGGCGTGTTTTTGCTTCTGTGGTGTTCACAGACCTATGCTGGCTAGCAGCTACCAAACACAGGACCTGCTCCCCCCTGTTGATCCCACAAGTCCAGGTCAGAGCCAAAGTACAGGAGTGTCAGTGGGACTGAGCAGATACTGGGTTCCATCCTGTAGACCGTGTCCCACCCTATAGCCATGAGCCCCCAGCCAGGGCACAGCAGCATCTTCTCACATCCCCCGCGGCAGCAGCACTGTTGGGGAGCAGGAGTCACCCACCTGTCAAGGAGCTCGATTTCTTTCCTGTTGAGCGCTTTGCAGCTGATGGAGCAGATTGCTCTTGCTTTGAACTGAGAGGAGAAAGCAGAGGTATCTGTCATGCTGAGCTCCCCTGCCTTTCTCTGAGGCCAAAGCTGGCCTTCCTCCACACGGAGGGAAGCCTTCCTGCTCCTGATGGCTCCCTGAGTGCAGCACCCATTGCTGGACAGGAGCTCTATCACCAGCTTTGTACTACACCTGGGGACACTGCGGTGTTTTTTTGCTCCCTCTCCCCAAGCCAGGGATGCAAACGGACAACAGCCCAGGTCTCCTGGCTGCCTGCCACATACCAGCCGTGGGCTGGTGCCTCCTCAGACAGGAAAGGTGGTGCAGGGCTTCTCGTACCTTTGGCTTTCCCATGCAGATGCATCCTCGGGTGCTCGGTGGATGTAGAATTCGAAGCTGAGCATGCCTTTGTTCTCCAGGATGACAGTCTGGGTCTTCTTGGTGCCCTCGAGCATGGCACCGAAGTCGATGGGTGAGGCGGGCTCAATGCTGTACTTGCTGTACACAGCTCTCACCGACACCCTCAGTGGGATCTCGGCAACAGTCTGGCCTCCTTCCCCTGAGCTGCCGTCTATCACCTGTGTCCACAGGAAGGGGTGGTAAACACAGCAAAGAGGCCAGCCTCTACCCCAGTCCCCAGTCTCCACCCCAGGCCTCCATCAGTTTACCCCTCCCTGTTTAAGCACCTCCTCCGGAGTCAGAAGCTCAGCTCCACTTAAGAAGCCTCCCAAATGGTTTTGAAAGACTTTGTTTGTGTATGTAGGAGAGAGGATTCTCCAGTTAAAGCACTCCTTCCACTCGACACCTATCCTGTTTACACTCCCAAAATGTCGAGAGATAACACAGCCTGGCCCAAGCAGCTCACCTGGCAGTACAGGATGGGTTTGTTCTTGAGGAAGATTTCACTTGTGGGGTGGAAGAGCATCTCAATATTCACACCAGGCTGGGAGGCAGTCAGCATGCCCGACCGAGGCTCAACGCTGAAGTGGGATGCCAAGTTTTGCGTCCTGGGACCTGCACCCTTCAGCGTGAAGCTGGGGAGAAAGGGAAGGAATGGAGATCTCTGCAGTTAAAAGTACAGGCACCACCAGCACGGCCAGGACTTTGCATAGGACCAGAAAAAAAAAACAAAAAAAAAGGGAGAGTTCAGCTCTGCTCAGGGAATCCTGGATCTTGACAGAGAGTGCAGACAATCACAAGGTTAATGCATGAAACCTTGACACCAGAATTTTTCATTTGCTTCTTTACAGAGTCTCAGAAAGAGAAAGGAAGTGACCATCAAAGAAAAGCAATGAATCTCATCATTTCAGTGGCTGAAATTTTTGGGGCTCTCCTTTGGGTTCGTGCTGAGCTGTGAAGAATTGCTGGTTTGTGGCTGGATTCTCTAGTAAAATAGTTGAGATTAGAGAGTCCGGGTTTTGTATTTCCCATGAGGTAGCCAGCATGAAAACAGGTTCTAGCCATTGACAGAGGGAGAATGCAGGCCTGGGAATCTGAAGAAATGCTCACTACCAGGCAGCTGGACTCACCTGTACTCAATGTTGTATACCCCTTTGTTCTTTAGACTCAGGACTTTCTTCACCTTATCTAGGACATTAATGGTTCCAAATTCCAAACTTCCATCTGGACCTGCAGAAAACCCGCAGAGCCAGGTCAGAAATGGTATTTATCAGCTGCAGAACACGCCAGGTCACAAACTACATGGAGGTCTTGACACAAAACCCTTTCCAGCAAGTTTCTGTTCTTGACAGTATTTTCCAGCTATTTGTCTGCCTTTTCTCTTCCTACTCAAATTATCTGCAGGATTAGTAGCTACGGAAATTACTTTATATGCTGTGCTGAGCCCGTGGGAGTTGCCAACTGCCTGTTCCCGTCACTGTTGTTTCAAAGCCCCCAAATCCAATCTGCACGTGAAGCTGCACACTTCAAAGTTCAGAGGGGAGAGACTTAAGGCTGTCAATGCCCTGACAATGCATTATTCCACACCACTTGCAGGGTTTGTGCTTCATGTGTCCATGCCATCCT
Organism: Chamaea fasciata; assembly: GCF_029207755.1. Lineage (NCBI taxonomy): Eukaryota > Metazoa > Chordata > Aves > Passeriformes > Sylviidae > Chamaea > Chamaea fasciata. The sequence continues at coordinate 20,915,122 of NW_027094097.1, read as the reverse complement.
TGCATGCTATCCCATCCCATCCCATCCCATCCCATCCCATCCCATCCCATCCCATCCCATCCCATCCCATCCCATCCCATCCCATCCCATCCCATCCCATCCCATGCGCTTTGGTCGCCCGCCCCCCAAGGTAATGCAGTGCACCTGGACTGCTTTGTCTGGGAGGCGTCCACTGACCTTCAGGCATGTCGATCCTCAGAGAAACATCATAGACCTTTGCAGAGATTTTGATGTTTTCAGCCTGAACAATCCCCAGGATGTTTTCTGTGTCTGAAACCTGAGGCAGCAAGAAACAAACACTGTTCAGATCATTCTTTTGGTAGACAGCCTCCAAGTCCTTGTCTCTGCTGGCTGCTTCCCCTGTGGCCTCCCAGGCTTCACAAGCGTCGGTGGACTCCCAAGCTTTGCTAACCTGTTCATCTCATGGGCTGCCCCAGTGGGATTCAGCTGCAGTAAAAACCCCTATCAGCCCAGCTCTGTCTTCACCATAGAGAAGAAGATGTTCTACCTCAACAGAAGAAGGTCCTTCCTCCCTTGGGAGCCGGGGAGCTAAGAGTGGCCATCCCTGTGTTGCTTCTGGCCTTTGCTATCAAACATGTCTGAGCTCAGAGTCCTTGGAGCAGGGAGACCCTCCGGGGACACTACCCTGAGCAGGAACCCATGGAAGGCTTACTCGCCTCTCCCTCCGCATATGGTTCAATTCCCATATTATTTCATCCACGGCAGCTTTCTCCTCCTCAGGGAGGGCATCATACTCTTCCTCATCCATTCTCAAGGCACGTTCTCTGTTCCTCTGAAGAGCTTCCTCCCGCTGCAGTTCTTTAGCACAAACCAGAGGAGAAACCATGAGTGACAGCAAGCACAGCTGGGTGCTTTGGGAGTCAGCTGCAAGGACTCACAGCTTTTCCCAACCCAGCATATCACACCAGGAGACATTGGGGAGCTCATATCCCTGCTCCAAAATTCAGACAATCCCTCAAACGATGGCCAGGCAGTGAGTTCCTGTGCTTTTCCTGGCTTAAGTGCACCAGGGCTGAGGACAGTTGTTTGTCACTGAGCTACAACAGCTTGAACTTCTGCCCAAGCTTGAATGTTAGAGATTAAGGTGTCTTAAAGCCTCCAGTCTCCTGCAACTCTGAGATGAGTGTGGTTACAGAGGCAGAAGGTGGAAAGATGAATAAAAACACTTCTTACAAGCTCTGCTGCAAACCCAGACACACAGAGATAAGTCTGAGGGCTTGAGAGAGAAGATTTGAGAGGGACAGACATATCTCACCTTCCCTCTGTCTTTCATCTTCCTTCCTCTGTATTTCAGCTTCCTTCCTGGCTTTCCAAGAAGCATAATCCCGATGCACGTGCACCACGTAGATATAATGGCGATTCTTGACAGCTGTGAGTACACAGAGCAGAGAAGATTCCAGGCTTCTTGCAAAGAGGCTCTCCAAGCCATCAAAGACCACTCCCTTGCAGCAGTCTTCGTGCTGCAAATAAAGGGAAGAGTAAGTCAGCCATTGCACACAGGGAGCTCACAGCTGGACAGTAAACCCAGATGTCACAGGGCACCAGCTGTCCTTGTTCCAGGTGCATTAGCTAAGAGCAGCTTGTGTCTGTCCTTAGGCTCTGCCAACTAAGGGCATCTGCAGCTTCCCCCAGGGTTCCCTGCACACAGGCCAGGATCCTCCAAGAGCATGTACAGACCTCCTCCTCTCCGAGTTGTACCTCACTGCCTGTTCTCCGGAGCAGGAATGTCTCCTTTTCCCCACCCCACATACCTTCAGCCTCTCACAGAGGATCTCCACCAGCAGGTGCTCGGGCAGCACACAGCTCAGGCAGTTCAGCTCTTCCCCACAACTGCTGGTGATGTTCAGCTGCTGCGGTGCAGGAGCAGTGGAAACTGTGAACTGTAATGTGGACCATTGTAAGGAAAATACACCCCGGTGGAAAGCCCTGGACAACTCCCACTGCTGGGCTTGCAGCTGGGGTTCCTCACTAGTGGAGACTAGAACAACCCTGCAGTGCAGGCTGGGGGCTCCAGGGGATGGTCCTGGAGGGCCCATCCCCTGGCCAGCAGAGACCCAAGCCTGCAAACTCCTGGTGCAATGGATCCACATACCAGGCCCTGGCTGGCACAGAGCCTCCACTGTAAGCAGCCCCTGCCCATCTCACAGACAATGCAAAGGTCCCAGGCACCAACCCAGGCAGATCATGTTTACCTGGGGTTTGCTGGCTGGCTCCGTCTTCTTTTGCGCTGGTGTGCTCTTGCCTTTGGCATTCTTCTTGTTCATTTTCTCCTGAGAGGCTTGTCTTCTCTTGGCCAGAAGAGCGAGCTGACGCTTTTTAGCTGCATAGGGGACATATGGTTCAGGAGGGCTTTGAAAAGCAAGTAGGCACCTTTCACCACAATGGGCACAGCCTTGGACCCTGGAAGGAACGCGGCACTTTTTCCCCAGTCTGCCGGGCACTGGCAACACTCAGAAGCAGCTCCCTCCCTGCTTCTCTTACCAGCACGCTATCCCATCCTTGATTTTAAAGCCAGCACTATGTCCCTCCTAACAACTGTGCATGCAGGTGACACTGCTTGCACAGGAGTTCCCCTATGGATCAAGCCAAGGATTTGTCCTCCAGGACCATTGTTTCCATACACTGCACCCATCCTGCATTCTCCTGTGGAGACCTGCAGCCCTGCCCCGCTTGCACCACCCGTCTCTGCTGAAGCTAAATGCTCCTTGTGGGAAAACCCTGCTGGGACACAGACTCCTTTTCCTTCCGCCAGCTCCCAACCCAGCCAGGTTCAAAAGTGAGCAATGCAAAACTTCCCCCTGCACTGTGGCAGGTCTGGCCTCACCCTGCAGAGCTCAGGCTACCAGCTGCCCAGTAAGCTTCCTAAAAGTCTCTGGTCTCACATGGAGAACAGCCCAACATACACGAGCTGTGTAACCTGACAGTGAGCACAGGTAAATCCCGGGAGACAAGAGCTCATTTGTAGCATGTCTCTGATTGGAAACTCCTCTGGGAGGCTGTCCTTCCCTTCCTCTTGTTTGCAAGGTTACACTCATAGTCAGTCCTCTTGTGCTTAATGAGCCACTTCAGAAGGCTTTTTCCTTGGTAAAGTGGGCAGCAGTTCTGCCTGCTGCCCATGAGAAGCAAGCTTGATTCAGCTTTGAGGAAATAGAAAATATCTGGGAAAGAGACAGGCATGCTTCACCACCCTTAGAAAAATGAACACGTGCCAAGCATGGCAGCGAAGGGGGATATCAAAGAATCCCTGACTGAGCCCTTAAAATTGATTTTTTATTTTTTGAAGACCAGCCAGAGATGCACTTCACCCATGTTCCCTAAGAGACGCAAAGAATGAAAAACTGCTGCTCTGAGTGAGCAGAAGTGGACAGTCATGGTGGGTTTCTCAAGCACTGGCTCTGGGTCTGGCATTTCTCCTCACCAGCATTACCTTCGTTTTTGCTTTTCAGCTCCATGGCAGCCTCGGTGCAAAGCTCCCGGGCACGGAGCCCTGCCTGGCTGCCATCATTGGCAATGGCCTCTTTCACCACGGTGTCAAGGGACAAGGGAGCAGCGTCGTAATGGTGACACAGGGCCGCCGCCATCTCTGTCTTTCCTGAGAGAGAGAGGAGGACTGCTTGGTGACACGTGCACATGAGGCATTACAGGGACAGGCCCTGGAAAAATCTCCAACAAGATTTCAAAGTTAAAAGAACAGGGGGAAATCAAGCGTCCCTCCAGGGGAGGCCATGAGGGAGGCAGCTGGAGCGTGGTTGCCAGCTCTGAATTCTAGAGCCAGGAGGATCATCTCCACCTCCTGTTCGGCTGAGGTCTTTGCCTTAAGCACCAAGGTCCACCAGGATGTATTTCTCCTGCTTGCCCCTCTCCCTGCAGCCCAGGGCTGCAGCTCACATACCTGCCAGGGGTGGCCCGTGGACAATGACAACAATCCCTTTGTCCTGCTGTGCTTCACACCTCTCTGAAGACTGGTCAATGCCCAGGTGGCGAATGACAGCTCGAGAGACAGGATTCCCAGTCGCCTTCACCATGGCCTCAGGATAGAATGGGACAGCCCTGTGATGTGCTGCAGTGAAAAACCAGGGGAAAAGGTCAGCCTCCTGCCTACCTTTGATCCTCCTCATCCTCCCAATCTGCTCAGATCCCGGAAAAGGAGACTTGGTGAAAGCAACATGAGCTTGTTCTTTTGTTGCTAGGAAAGTGCAAATATAAAAGAGCCAGTGATATTAGACCTGGTTCTACTGGCTGAAGAACTCATCCAATCCTAGTCTTTGTGGAATATCCCGATTATTTCCCCAGTCTACGGCAGGCAGATAGGAGCTTGCTTTGGCTACACTCAGGGTTGGTAGAGGATGCCCCAGTCCTTCACCCAAGAGTTCCTCCACCAAGCTGGGGAACAGGCAGTTTTTAAAAGCATGGGCTTTCCCCGAAGGTGACAGCGTTCAGGGTGTATGGGTGCTGCGACCACAGTCAAAACAGACGCTGCCAAACCCTCACTGTTTTTCTGACCTGCTTCTGCCTCGCCCATGGCCTCAGCCTCAGCCTCTGCCATGGCCTTGACCTCTCCCTGTTGAGCATTCAGCCTCTTCTGGGCTTCATAGTACTCCAGCAGCTCTGGGGGCAGCGTCTCGCCCACGGCACGGGGAGGCATTAGAAACTTCTTCTGGTACTCAGACCCCACTGCCGTCCGCAGGATCTGTGTGCGCAGGGAAGAGAAACCATACGCAAGATTCCTTCTCTGGCCTTTCATCACACACGCTCAACAAACCCATTTTCTGTCTCCTCTCTTCCTCCCAACAACACAAGCTATTGAAGTCCTCCCACAGCATGTCAGCAGAGTTGGCTTTCCCTGGGGATTGCCTCCGTCGCCCTGGCACAAGCCTGGGAATGCTGGAGTGCTGTGAAGCTTGGGCAGCATGTACATGGGGACCAGACCTGCCTTCTCACCTTCTCCTCCTCAAGGTACTGCTCATCAAAATCCAGGGAGTAAAACTCAATGGGGAAGTTGCATGGGATCTTCACCACCACTGTGGCCTCCACTCCGTCGCTGTCCACCAGCACCCATCCCATCTCTAGTGCCGGGGGGCTGAACTCCAGCCGTGGCTCCAGACCTTGTCCTGACAGGTGCAGCATTAAGCAATTGCTGCTCTCACAAACGTTAAGCTTCAGCTCATTCTTGTAAGACCTCTGAAAAGAGAAAAGTGAAGAAAACTCATCCATGAAGTCCCAGGTGACAGGACCCCAGATACAACGCTTTCTCCAAGGTCAGGGTGTTCCCAGTCCCTCCAAGGTGAATGGAAACCACCAGGTATTTACTGACGCCAGGGACTACAGCGTCTGTACTAGTCTGGGGCCGAATAACTGGGATAAATCCTGGTGTGCACTGTAACTGAGTATTTGGGCATCAGATGGATCTACAATGGACTGTCAGATGTTTTCACCTAGTCATGCAGGAGTGCAGTGCTCATGAGAAGGGCCCTCGGGGTTACAGTGTCCAGACACAGTCCTGGCACTGCTGCATCAGGCAAACGCCAGCTCCAGGAGAGAGGCAAATGAGCTCTCACCGGCTAGAAATAAGGATCATCTTCACTGCTTAGTGTCTGGCTCTGGGCAAAGCCGGACACAAGATGGTTATGTCTCTTGAGCAATTAAAAGATCCCTGGGACTGTCTGCAGGCACAGAAGCACTTGTGTCCATACCGGTACAGGCCATCAGTTTCCAAGACCCAGCGGCCACAGGCAAACTACTTTTGGGAACGCTCCATCCTTTAAGTTGAATCCCCCGCTGCATGGGATTGTGCAGGCAGGCCAGAGCCCCAGGGACTGCTGGCAGCACAGCACTACAGGTGACTGTCCTGCTGTGCCCAGGAAGGTGTCTGGTGGCTGTTTTGTCTGTCAGTTCTGCAGCAGGATGAGCCTAGACGGACCATTCCAGGATTATCCTCTGCCGGTGTGCAGCTGCTCTGCACCGAGTGTCGCAGCTGCAAATACAGCCGGGCAAGGGGGAGGCTGAGGGGAGTTGGGCACATCCCTCCCGTGTGCCGAGAGGCAGCCACAGAGCCCCGATGCTCTCTGTGCAAGCTCCCTGTGGGCATTTCAAAGCACATCTCACGGCAATGCTCTGTGGGGTGAACTGAGCCACGCTGAGTAGCTGAGTACGGGGCTTGCAGAAAGCTCCCTGCCAAGGCAGAGCTCAGAGCACACTCTCGGCACCAGGCCCTCCTTTCGGCCTCCTGGGCTGACACCTGCCAATCTCACGTCCTCGTTTGGTGTAAACCGGATTTTCAAGTCCTGCCAGCTTCCTGCCTCAAGGGTTCCTTCGGAGGGCATCACTTCAAAGGGACAGGGCTCATCCTCCAGTGCCTGCTTCTTCTGATGTAGGGCTGGTGTCCTGCGTTTGCGTTGATTGTTCCGGGCACAGAAACGAATCCTGTCAGGTCTCCTGGGTCTGCGAGGACAGAGCCTCAGTTCCTGCAGTGCTCTGAGACACTGATACGGTGCTGAGGGCACCCACAGCCACAACAAGCGTGGCCCCCATAGCCTAGAGCTGGAGGGAAAACCTGTAGACAGGGCAGGCAGAGAGGGAACTGGAGTCCTCAGAGGAGGGGGAATGGGTGAAGGTGCTAGAAAAGCAAAGCATCAGCTAATGGAACAGGTCCAGGCAAACCAGCCTTGATCTAGACCCTCAGAAGCTTCCTCAAACACGCTGTAGACCCAAGTGCTCAGGCAGCCACAGGAGTAGAAAGGGCAAGAGACACAAAGAAAACCCAACCAAGAAGTTACGTGTTCAGTGTTGCCCGTGCTTTACCTCCATTACAGGCTGGATGGCAGTAATAAACCAAGTGCAGGGGACATGGAACCAGTTGTAGAGCCGGACTGTCTCAGTCTGGCACTGCCCAACGAGGGTATCCGAGAACTCCAGAGTGTTCTTTGAAAGTCTGAGTGACAGTTCAATGACAGCGGCATGGAGGCGGATGTGAGACGTGGGGCCTTTTTCTACCTGGAGAAGGACAGGGAATTCAGCGGAGGGTGCAGGTGACAGCTGCTGCGGTGCCCAGCCTGCTGCCTGCCCCAAGAGCTGTGGTACCTTGATGGGCAGCAGCACATCCACGTCACCCTGTGGGCGGCAAGCACTTTCAAAGCACACTTCAAATGTCACGGTGTGTCTGGGAGGCAGGTCCTCCATTTGGTCCAGGTCCACACTGAAACCTTGAACAGATGAAAACAAAGCAGCTGAGATACACAAGAGACATGAAATGTGTCATAAGCATGTTTAAGGCCCTACAGGTGTCCTGGCTGAGAAGTCTGGGAAAACCCCCCTGCCGTGCGGTGACCTGGACAAAAACGTAAAAGAGTGCACCTGTGAACACCCCTCAGACACAGCGAGCCTCTGTGTGATGGAAGCACAGCCTTGCCTCAAGGCCACTTTTGGAAGCCTCTTTTCATCCACCAGAGGATCTGACAGGCTGTTTCCTCAATAAAGGCTTAACACAAGTGCGGTGACAGCGTGAACTCCAAACAAAGCACTTCCAAAACACAGCAGACCCCACTGGTTCACAAAACAAGTCCACAGAGTGCCCAAAGAAACTTCATGCTGGTGGGAGCCAAGGGCAGAAGATGCTGAGAGGTGACCGGGCTGATGAGCCCATCTGGCCCCTGCACTGAAGCGTTAGGGCAGTCACAGGCAGGCCAGGTCCTTGGGCATGGCTGGCCAGGAGAATTGAGACTCTGAAGCTCCCAGCAGGGCCACTGAGAAGAAAAAGCTCAGAAACGTCCCCAAGTTCAGTGGCTTAAGCTAATCTGTCTGAGACACCTCCTTCAAGCCCACAGGAAGTGTCTCCAGCACTGCTTACCTGTGTCCTGCAGGACAGACACATCCATCCGGAAGGACAAAAGCATCTCCCCAGGGTTGGTGATCTCCAGAGTGCGTCTCTCAGTGCAGCCCTTAAATACAGACCCCAGGTCCAGGACATACTCAAGCGGCTCAATGCTGGAAGAAGGAGTAAGGACAGTCCTTAAACCACAGCCTGGCTACAGTTTCAGGTGGATGGAAGATGCAAATAAAGTGGGTAATTCTGTATTCATTGCTGTAAAAACTCAGCTCAAGCATAGGAAACCCGAGGCCTGACCACCTGGCAACGACTTTGGGAAATCAGGAGGAGTGCAGGTCCTAGGTTTTATCAGCCACCCATGGTAGCTGAAACTAAAATTAGTTTAAAATGGACACTGGTTGCAGCTCCTCTGCCATGAAAAGCCAGTAGAGGTGAGTACACTGGGCCTCCACTGGTCTCAATGAAACTGCTTAGCCTCGTGTACAGCCTGAGCCTGAAATTGCCTCAGGGCCTAGAAGAAAGATTTGCCCGCACAGGAAATCTTCATTGCCCTGCAACCAGATCATATGATCTGTTCTGCAGAGCATCTTCCTCCTGAATGGAAGCCTCCTGTGCTTGTGCTGCATCATGATGGCGCAAAGGGAACAGACCAAGGAACCTAGATAAGCCCTGCCACCCCACCAGGATTCGAGCCATCTGAGTTTGGATTTTAAAGTGTTTGCTGACACGTGCAGTTCCCTTCTCCGTTTGTCTAGTGTGCTCTGTTAGTTGGAACCAAGACGTCAGCTGGGAGTTGTCTCTTCTAGCGCTAGTCAGCAGGGACAGAATTTATGCGGCCTGGAAGGGCTTGAAGGTCTGCGCTGGGTCCCCTCAGCTGCAGGGACAGAACCCCACACCTGTGGGGAGCTGAGCAGTCCAAAGCTCAGCGTGGTGCTGGGGAAGGGAGGACACTCCTCTGCTCAGACGTAGCCTGTCAGCCACCGGGACCAGACCCTTTCTGAAGTCCCTGGCTATTCCCCAGTTGTGCAGACACAAGGATCTCTCAGGACAAGGAGACATTGCTAGATGTTCCCCACGGGGCACCTGGAGATGGGGATGGGAATCCTTACTCACTTGATAAGACTCTGGAGCAGCTCCTCGTCAGGGAACCCGCTCTTCAGGGGATGGGATGAGAGCTTTTGCTGCACCTCCAAACCAGCCTTCTCTGCCATTATTATCTGCAGCTGGGCGTCTGTCTCAGAAAGGATCCCACCCTGCTGCTGTTGAGAGGGGCTGTGGGGTCCTCCTGTCTGGCTGCTCAGTGTCCGTGACACCGCCTGCTCTTAGCCAGGACCTCATCTCCAGGGAAGTCACTCCCACACCTTTGCCTGCCCAGCCACTGTTGGCAAAGCTGATCTGGCCGGGCAGACAGACAAGCCAGGAACCTTCCAGAGCTCCAGACCCTTGCTTGCCCCCAGCCAGTACCAAGGCAGCTTGGACAAAAGCTGTCTTGAAAGGGAACCGGGAAAGCCTTGAAAGCTTTGTGTCTTGAAAAGCACAGCTTGGTAGCTGGTGCCTCGTGGAGATGAGCACGGCCAGCACAGTCCCAGGGCACAATCAGGCACCTACTGTTTGGGTCTGTAAATCTGACAGGGCTCGGGCTGGGACCAGCAAACTCCCCAGAAATGACCTGCATCTCCTTCAAAGCGCCATCAACTCCATCCCTTGAGCATGGCCTTCAGGATCTCTCCCTGGGGTAGCCAGGAAGCTGGTGCAACCCCAGAAGAGACCATGACCAGAGTGGCAGCCCTAGGGGCAATGCTGAGGTGACACATGGCTGTAAAGTGGGCAGGGAGGTCCCAAATGCCATCAGGGCACCAGGAAGCTGCTGTGGGCTGCAAGGGCCTCAGGTGACACGGAGAGGGTGGCGTGTGCCAAACTGGGCTGCAGCTGTTCTTACTGTATCGCCAGAGCCAAGCAAGCCGGGCTTCCGGTTCTGAGTCTTCCGATTCCGAGTCTTCGAGGTCTGAGTCTTTGAGGTCGGAGTCACCGGGGCCTGAGTTTTCAGGGTCTGAGTCACTGGGGGCTGAGACTTCAAGGTCTTAGTCTTCGGGCTCTGAGTCTTCTTCACAACAGCTGATTCTTTCCTTTGACTTGGTTGTTGCTGCTGTTTTACATGCCGTTCCAATGGCTCCTTATACTTTTCATTTCCTGAAGGAAGAAAACATCCACAAAGAGAAGTGTGAGCAAAGTGCCAATCCCATTAAAGCTGGGAAGTCCCTGCCTCCCACCACTGGTTCCTTCCAGAAAGAAATCCCTCAAGCCCTCTATGGAAAGTGGATGCTGCTGCTCCTCTCTGCATCCTCACCCATCTGCCTCCCCACAGAGGAGCATCTCATCCCCTGCAATGTCACACAAATCCAACCCTGCCAGAAGCCCTGCCAGCCTCTCCTAGAGCTTTCCCAAGCCTTTCAGTCTAGCCATCACCCTTCAGAACCCTGCCAGATGTGCTGGCAAGCTCTGCAGGATGGTTCCTGGGACAAAGACCACATGGGATCCTTGCTCAAGACTCATGAGGCAACCAGAGAGCTTGAGTTGGTCTGGGAGTCCTGCAACCCTCCAGGCTTGCTGGAGGTGGGCACGAGCTGCCCCGTGGGCATATGGTAGGGAACAAAACCAGAGGGGCCCCTCCTGGAGGCAGACAGGCAGTGCCCACCTTTGATGTTCCAGGGCAGGTTCACACTAAACATGGGAAAGGATGCTTCTCCTTTCAGACGGATACTTTCTGGCTCCAGGTCACCCACTTTGAGGTGGTAAGTCCTGCTGAAGGCTCCTGGTAATCCTGGCACGTAAGAAAAATTCAGCTCTTGCGTCTCGCCAGGTGCAATGGAGCCCTGCAGGGACAGGAGAAGAGAGAGGGGATGCATCAGAGTTTGATGGGGAATGGTTCAGGGGACAGACAGGCTGAGAAGACAGGTTCTCATCTACAAGAAGCCATCAAACCACACCACCATCATGATAAATACATTACAGTGTTGGCTTTTGCAATTGTTAGAGTAAACACTGTATGTTTTATAATGTTGACTTTTGTAAAAGAAGTTTTGCTGAAGTTTAGAGTTCTTTTAATTCAAATGTTTTGTTGTGATACCAATGCTGGTGAAGAATTGTTGTAATATTAACATTTAACCAATGAAGGAATTGAAGCCTGTTGAATGTGTCAAAAAGTAACAAAGGACCAGGACTAGGACAACCGCATATGCTCCAAAAAGGCCGGACGGAGAAGGAACTCTGTTAAAACGTTGGAATACAAAGAACTGCTTGTAAATACGCATTGGGCTGATGCAATACCCCGGCTATACAAGGGGTGTTGTGTTGACTGGTGTGTGCCTCTGGCTGCAGCTAATGTGGCTAAGCAGGCAGTGCTGTTCCTTCTGCTTTATTGACTTTGGCCCCTATTGTCTCATATTAAATTTTCTTGAAATTTTAACTGATGAGTGGGCTTTGCTTCTCACACCTCCTACCTTCCTTGTGCCCAAAAGATCGAGCCACTGACCCGGGGGGTGCAGTGTGTCCTCCCAAGAGCTCATCTGCCTGCAGCCCCAGCACAGCCTGATGTGATGTGAGCACAGCTCTGCTGCTCATGGGGTTCGCCCTCTGCCAGCAAGAGCCCGCCTCAACAAGAAAAGGCTTTTTTGGCTATGGAAGAGAAGCCCTCGCACTCAGCAGGGCCAGCAGCTCCTCCCATCCCTTGTAGGACAGGCATGAAGAAATGGGAAAGCCAATCGGCTCCCTCTTCCCACTGCAAGGAGGGACAAAGGCAGGAGTGCTGCTTCGGCTCAAAGACACCCAGGCAGGACTGAGAAGCTTGGACAAATGGTGGGATGACGCTGCAAATTTTTCTCATCGCTCCTCCAGCCCCGCTGCTCCCCGGCCCCCTCACTGCCCCACAAAGCCTCTGCACAGCACAAAGCTGCAGGAGGCAGGGACCAGCACGCCTACTGAAGGGCTATGTAAGTGGTTCTTAGCCCTGGCAACGGGGAGGCAGGGCAAAGGACAATGTCCTGTGTGATCACACAGCCTGGGTAAGGCGACCCTCAGAAACGCTCCAGTGCCAGCAGCCTGACATCTCAGCCGTCGGGGTCCCCAGAGTGACTGTGAGGTGCGGTGGCGTGATCTTTATCATGAGTTTTAATGTAAGATAGTTGTTCTTTGTACCCTGGTTCAGTGCCGTTGTATTTTTAGGTCCCTTTTGTTACAAACTGTAAGCTTCTCCCTCAGCCTGCCCCACATACAACCCCTGTTTGGTTCACCTTTCCCGCCTTGGTTACCTGTCCACCATTCGTCGGGAAACCCTCCCACCCTGCCAGTCACCCAGGGCCTGTCCCCCGGGTCCAGAAGCTTCGAAGGGAGATCTCTGGCGACTGGCTGGATTGGAAGCTTTCCCCTCCTTCCTTCGGATCATTGGTATTTAATGTTAATGCTTGTTACGTCAGTAGACACTCCCCAGTTATACCCCACTGGTTGCACGTGGACCCACCCTGAGCTTCCAGCCACTGTATAAAACCCTCTCCCTCCTGAGATTCAGGGTCTCCCTGAAGCACCGGTCGCAGGCTGAGGGCTCCCTCCTTCCTACCAATAAACCCAAGTTGCAGTCAGGCCTCTTGAGAGTCCCGTCTTTCTTCCTCCGCACTCGCAACGTGGCAGGGCAGGTCGGCAGCCAAGATCCCACATTTCTATAGATCGTGTGGGGGCGTGTCGGGGCTAGCCGGCCGTGGGAGGACACGCACCGCCGCAGTGGGGAACCAATTCCATTTTTATTTGTGCCTCACCATATGTTATAAATCCATTTTCTGACACGGGGTGAAAAATTACTACAGGGGCTGCAGTCGCGTTGGGAGCCTTAACACACTCCAGGCGTGGAGGAGGTTGCAAGGAGAAGATGCAGGCAGGCCCCGTCTCGGGGGGGCTGCAAGCGACCTCTCCCTTGGGGGAGGGCAGACCGCGAAGCCCGGGCAAACTTTGCCCGTCTGACTAAGTCTTCCCAAAAGGGCTGAATTACGGGAGGAATCTCGGCGCACAAAAGCAGTTAACGCTGCCAATTTCCCCCCGCCATTTTTGGTTGTGGTCGTGCCGGGAGCACCTGGAGGGCCCGGCTCCCTGCAGAGCCGCTCCTTCCCCGCCTGCCTACCCCGCTGTCGCCGCTTCCCCGCCGGCCACGGCCCCGCAGCGCTCCGCCGTTGCCCCGCGGGAGCAGCCGCCGCGCCGGCCGTGCCCAGCCGCAGCTGCGGAGCCCGGACGCCGCAGCCCGCGGGACCGCCGCGCCTGCCGCGGGCGCGGAGCGCGCCCAGCCCGCCGCGGCAGCACGCTCGGGGCGCTGGCCGCACACGGGCTCCTGCTCCAGCCGCCGAGCAGGACGCCGACACAGCGCCCCAGGCTTCCAGCGGTACCGCTCTGTCCCTGGCTTCTGTTACTCCCTCTGTTGTTCATTCATTTTTCTCTCTCTGCTCTCTTTTCTGTCCCCTTCTGGTCGGGGCCGTACCCTTTCTTTACCAATTTCCAGATGTAATATTTGCTGCGTTTGTGCCTTATTTTCGCCCGAGAAATCTATCAAAAAGAATTCTCCTCTGCTCCCCTTACAGCGGGACGGGACAGTGACCAACACACTTGTGCCTTCCGCCGGTGTCTGCCGTGAGACAGCAGAGCCACCCGCCAGCCAAGGCCGTGGGGGAGTCTATCAGGACAGCACTTGTCTGACCTTCTCTGCTCCCAGCAGAAATCGCTCACACCCTTCTCTCTCTCATGGCTGGGTTTGGGGTATTCCCCTCTGACTTTTTTGTCCCCTTCCCCCCCCCCGCCCCCTCTTTTTTCCCCTTTCACACTCTCCTGGGCCACCCGACACAGGGCTGGGGTGAGTCACTTGTGCTACTTACTGCGGTGGGCTTGACCAGAAACACACCAGGCAGATCTTGGTCTGCAGTGCTAGGGTTTAGCACCCAGTTGAATTCCATATTGCAGGTGTTCTCCAGGGTGACCGTGGTGTGATGAATTTCATTAAACATCTGGAGAGAAAGCACAGGAGCAGGAAGTTACAGACCCGGGCCTGGTGCTGGGAATTTCCTTCCTCTCTCCCGGGGTTGAAAGCAGACCTGGGAGCAGGGACCAGGGAGGAGATACGGGCCCTTGGGAAGCTGGGCAAGCCCCAGGCACAGGGCACCTGCACAGGACCAGGGAGCTCTGGCAGCACACAGACATGTGGTGACGACCACGTGAGGGCCAGTAATAAATGAACCAGGGGACACAGGCCCTCTGTGCTCTCAGGGGTCACCAACTGCCAGGAGAAACAAAGGAGGTGGCACTGAGGTGCGTGAGATGAATCCAAGAGTTACGAGGTTAAAGAAAGAAAGTTGTTGGTTCTTGCGTGTTGTTGTTTGGATTGTTTGGATTTGTTCAGGTCGTGTTGTTGGGTGTTGCTGTGAGCTGGGAGAGGGGCAGGGTTGAAGACCTGACTAAAAGGCAGTAGGATGAGAGGGGAGGGGACAGAAGAGTTGGCGGTCAGAGAGAATGGAAGTTCCCGAGTACCATCCGATGGGAAGGAGGACAGGGACCACCCTGGCCGGGTAAAAAGAATAAAAGAAGCCGTTTTGGTGAAAGGGGTGTGTGTGCTGGGCTCCCGGCTCTCGGGGAGGGAGACACACCCGGCTCAGCTGAATTGTTACTAATGAACAGTTTTCTTTTGCTTCAATGACTTTGTCCCCATTGAATTGTATCTAAAAGCCAGTGCATTTCTAAGACAGGCATTCCAGAAGAAAAGGCACCTGCACGCAAGTATTGGCAAGCAACATACTGCAACAAGGAAGTCACACAGGGCTACACAGACAGGGCCAGCAGCTGAAAATACCTGTGGGCTTTCAACTGAAAAAGAGCGAAGTGGGGATTCTTCTGGGACAGTCTCTGCAACTGTAGTGACTGGAAGCCCAAATTCTTCCCCTGATTATTGTGTGGGTTAAGCAAGAGCTTTATACAAGAGCATCTCCTTGGAGGTCAGGCTTTGGGAATGGATCAGCAGAGGGATGTCTCAGGGACATGTCCTTCAGAGCATCCCCACTGGGACCCTGCCTGCCCCAGGAGGCAGTGTTTCTCAGGGTACCTTTCTCAACATTTTGGGGAGGCTTGGAGATGACCATTTGAAACCAGCTTGGATGCCAGATTTGTCCCTCAAAGGTTGTACTTCCAAGCCCCAGGCCAACAAAGGGGCTGGGAAGGGGAGGGAGGCCTGGACTGAGGCGGGCAGGAACCCGCTGGCCATGGTTGCAGGGCAGGGAGCTGTGCCAGGGGACATGTGGGGTACCTGTAAGCCACAGTCAATCTCCCGGGAGCTCAGCAAGTAGCTGACACGTGAGGCCTCCCCGGTCAGCTTCACCTTGTAGGTGGGGCCTCCCTCCACGTGGCACAGCGCCGTGACACGAGCGATGGTGTCGAGAAGGCCAAAGAAGGTGAAGGAGGCCTGCTGTGTCTCTCCTGGCTGCAGCACACCCGACATCGGCAGGGTACTGAAAACCTGGACGGAGGACAGGAGAGACTGAGGTGTTGAGCATGGAATTGGATGCAGAAGAGCTTCTTGGAGCAAAGTGCAGCTGTAGCCAGAGGGGACTGTTCCTCAAACACAGCCAGAATCATCCTAATCTCATCTTGTATCCATGCCACTGACCAGTGGAGGGACCATGGGGAAAATCTTCTCCCATACTCGCAGATCAATGCATTAATTAATACACTACATGAAAGTGAACTGGGATGTGTCCTGGCAGTAGAAATTCTCTCTGATGCACAACTTGCCCTTAAAAAGCATTTCTTACTGCTTTTAGAAAAGGAGGCGACTCAGAGCCAGAGCTCTTGGAGCTCAGGGAAGGATTCCAGCCCAGTTCATCTGACTCCTGATGCTTTCCCCGCCCCGCTCTGATTTCTATGCCGCTTTCTCAACGTGCTCCAGCAAAAATTTCCTAAGGACCACCTGATGAGGTCCAAGGGGAGCAATGCCCTCCATCGGTGCTGCACAGCGTCCTTGGGCAGCCCTACAACATGTCCTGCACAGCCTCTCTAACAACCAGTTGCTTCAGCAGCACTTTGCGATGGGTCCGGAGGGATGTGAGGCCCCGCTGTGGGCAATGCTGAGGGCCACCAGTGGGACTGGGAGCTACAGCCCTGCTTGCCACACTGGAAAAGTGGGAGTGAGACAGATTCCCTCTTACCTTCTCAGTTTCGAGGGGAGTGTACCCTAAGTCCATGAAAAAGGTGACTCCCTCCAACCCTGGTGGGACGTAATACTTCTCCCAAGTACGTGGTGGCACCTGAAAAACAAGCCATTTTCTATGCTAGGAGGAAGAGACAGCCACTTTGCAAAGTCTCATTTTGTAAGACAGCTTCAGAGCCACCACTGCGATACCAGCTCTTGGGTGAAGAGAGAGATCTGGAAAGAGGTCGTCTGGCTGGGTCGGGAAGAGGGTACATGGAGATCAGGACTCATCACAGCTTGCTCTGGGAAGGAAGCTGGAGGTCCTATCATCATGATGCAGACAAAAGCCTCATCTTACATTGTGAAGAAAACAAGGCAAAAAACCCACACTCAACACAGCATCTGAGCAGGTTTCTCCAAGGAGAACTCTCCTGTTTCTCCCTCCCACACACCCCATGTCCAGCCACCGGCCCTGCTGCCCAGCCCGCTCTCAGGGCACAGGACAGCAGGGCGGCAAAAAGGGAGGTCAGCACGAGCAGGACTTGTTGGTGGCAAGCTAGGGAGGTAACGCAAGCAGTAGGTGTACAAGAAAATCTACCTCTGCTCCTGAAGATTGGCCAAGATCCCGTGATTCTTCCAGGGCTGTGGCTGGCTCCTCCGCTTTTCTAATCTTGAAGTGTCTCCACTGAGTTGCCGGCTTATCCAAAGGGAATGACACCGTCGTCGGTGGTTTGGGTTGGGATTTAGGTGGGCAAAGCTCATGTCTGGAAAAGAACGTAACTATGACCAGGGACCTGCAGTGGGAGGAAAGGACACCTGCACCAGTAGCTCCTGCTCAGGATGCAGCCCCTGGGTGGGTGCTGGTGCGTTGAACTGAGAAATGGTTTGATCCAGCCCTTCCCAATCCAGGCTGGAGCAGGTCCCATCTAAAGGTGGCCCAGGGCTGACACTGAGGTAGCAGTGGTGCAGGCAGCTGCTACTGCTCGCAGCGAGGAACTACAGTGGACACAGATTAACACCTTGTGGGGATGCAAAAAAACACAGTGGGAGAGGAAAAGACAGGGAAGGCAAGAAAAAGGGGAGATTTGAGGCACCAAGGGGCAGACCCAGCCAGTGATGAGCCGGCACAGCCCCCCCAGCGCCCAACGCCAGAAACTCTGCGGCTTTACCAGGTATTTATCACGAATGTTTCCCTGAGAGTGTTGGGGAGGTTGGCTGACATTTTCCAGCACTCCCGGGTGACTCAGGTCACATTCCCCATTTTAAATTGAAGCAGGTGCTCAGGGTAACTCTGCTTGTGTTTCTAATGCCACGTGAGGGACAAAGTTGTGCCATGCCTGCCTGTCACCCTGCTGAGATACAAGCGCTTCCCACGCAGTCAAACACAACCTGGATGCTCCATTCCCAGACAGGCATTCAGTGCCTGCTCCCCAGAGAAAAACTGTCTTTCGCTTTGTAGCTTGTTATCTAAGGCTGGGTTTCATTTCTGCATGAGGCGCTCTCTCACCATAACCCCCAAGAGATCCCTAATCATCTGTTCCACTGTCTTTAGTTTTAATGAATGGTTTGAGGCAACTTCACAGGACCATGGTGCCCAGACAACATTTTTCACTCTAAAGCAGTGGAGCGAGAGGCAGGGATAGGAGATGATGTGATGAACAAGTCCTGCTGTCAAGCAGTACAGAACCTATAAGGGACATGTTGCAGTGGGGAAAAGTCAACGTGAGTAACAAGTGTCACAAAAGAGGGTCGTGAGGAATCCAGGGTGTCCACTGAAAGCTGACCCCTGGGAAAGAATTTGTCCTGGCACTAAAGGAGTTGTCTCAGAAAAGAAGGAAAGGGAAGGTAACAAGAGGTTCAGCATCAGCCCAGTTGCTAAGTAGCTCTTTCTCTGGTGTTGGGACTTTCTGGGCGTCCTCCAGCACAGCGCAAGGGAGGAAGGCAAGGAGCAGAGAGCAGCTCCTGCAGAGAGGACCCATCCCAAAGCAAAGGGGCCAAAAGGGCCTCCAGCAGCACTGTGGCAGCTGGGACTAGGAGCCCTTCATCAGGGTGGACAGTGCCTCAGGCCACGGAGGTCTGAGAAAGCAGCCTTTGCCCCAGCTTTCCTTCCCAGGGGAAACCACGATGAGCACCAAATTGGTGGCAAACCTATTCCCTGAGCATCCAGCCTGACCGCAGCCGGTCAGTGTTATTTGCACAAGGACAAGGCAGAAGCAGTTTGTCAGCTCCTAGGCAAACAGCTTTGTTCTTTGCCAAGTACTAACAGGACACCAGGAAGAAGAGCTTCAAGGACAGGGCAAAGGTGCACATACCTCAACTTCTTCACATGGTCGTCCATCTGGAATGACCAGTGGTACTTGACGGGAAGTGGGCTGCAGTTGGTCATCTCCAGAGAACGCTCCTGTTTCGTGCCAGCCACGATGCCGCCAAATTCCAGGGTGCTGGGCTGGATTTGGAGATTTGGGAAGTGGGCTTCCCCGCAAAGGGTGATACGCTCCACATAAGGATGGCCCCTGACCATTTCTATCTTCAGGATCTTCATTGTTTTCCAGCTATTAAAATCCAGTCCATAAGCTGGGTCAAATGCGATGTAGAGGTGACAGGTCTGCCCTACGTCCACTGTCACAGGCTGCAAGCAGATGAACAATAATTAGTCACCTGTGGGATGACATCCCAAGGTCTGACAGCATGAACCAGTAAATGCTCCAAGTGTGACACCAGCATGGGCTTCTCAGTTCATCGTTCATTTCTTTACAGCAAGGGTCTGACTGCGGGCACCACACTCGAGTCCAGGATTCCCTCAGGCTCACGTTTCTGTGCTCAGCAGCAATACAAGGGGTGGCTGCTGGAGAGCTGGGATGCTTTCCAGGAGACACCTTCACGGCATGGCTTGCCCAGACCTAGTTGCCTGCTCCCTTCTCCCTGTGCCTGAAAGCCAGGGTGGATCTTCTCAACTCAGATAAGTTTTTGATTCCTTCAGCAGCTCTGCTGATGCAGTTCAGGCCATCCCACTGCTGACGCTACAGATTAAACTTCTTGACTTAAGGACGTCCCAACAGAAGTGCATCACCGCATCCCTCCTCTTCAAACCCCACTGCAGGAGTCCGGGGCTGCTCACCTGGCCATGTGGGAGTGGCTGCTGGTCCTCACTGCAGACCTGAAACGGCTGCTCCAAGTAGAGCATAAGGTCGAGTGGCAGCCGGCAGGTGTTCTTTATAGCCAAAGGCTGGTACTGCAGAGTCAGGACATCACTGGGTTTCTACACAAACAGGAGACAAGGAAAAACAACCTCAGCTAGCCACAGACCCAACCTCAGCTAGCCACAGACCTGCTTCTGCTGCATCTCGCAGTTTTCAGTCCCAGAAGTGCACGCATTTCTTTTTACCCTTTTTATTTGTTTCTACACTTCCAGGAGATTTTTCTTTACAGCAGATGCTTTTCATGTTTAGAAACCACAGCACCCTCTGGGGGACAGGGAAACACTCCCAGGTACAGATGAGCAAATGGGGCCCTGAGAGGAGGCAGCTGCTTGAACAAGATCTACACCAGAAAGGGAATCCAGACCATTTGTCTTCAGTTTTGTCTCTCTATTGCACAGAGCAGCACTAGATGATCTTCACTCACATACAGCCATTTCTTACAACCTTATTGGCTCATAAAGCAGCTTGTCTGCAGGATGCGTCCTGCAGTCCCTGCTACAGGGACAAGGTGTCTGTGGTCTCAAAGCTATGATCAGCCTAGGCTCTTCCTTCCTTGTCTGCATTCTGCTGGGCTTCCTGCATGGTTTAGAGAAACCAGGGAGTTTGGGAAACTAGTTCTGCATGTACTGGTATCAAATAGGTGCCATAGCATGCAATAAATCAGTTTGTGTGTGTGGCGTCAAGCAGAACCCAGGCAGAATCCGGGAGAGCTGAAAAGCTTCTAATTACATCGGAACTGCCTGTTCCAGGGATTCTGTACTTGAGTGGAAACCTGGGAACCAGAGGAGAGGCCTGAAACTACAGAAACCAACTAATGAAACATCTTCTCTTTTTCAGACAACTTGCAGGAGAGGGAAGCATGATGCTGGACTTGGGATCCCGAGATTAAAGGGCACCTGCTCTGCCTCAGTGTTATCATCACTGCAGCTGCAGGGTGTCTGGGGGTGCTTTGAAGCAGGTGAGGCTTAGGGAAATGCACAGAGCTATACCATATAGCTATACCATACAGCATTCATGCCAACAGCAGAGAAGGCAAAGAGACACAGGAGATGCTGGGTTTTTCCTTGTCAGCCTGAGGAATTCACAGGAATCTCCATTTTTTCCCTGCTTTCCTACAGCATCGGTGTACAGACATCACCGTGCCCTGGAGGATCCTCAGAAACCTCCCTTTACTGTGAGCAGAGAAACTGGCATTTCTCTGGAGGTGGCCACGATCCTCCTTGGCAGTGCAGCTGTAATTGCAATTTTACTTTGGGGACGTTAAATACCAGTCTCATCTCTAAAAGCATCTCCCCTCACTTTACAAAGTGCCTCAGGAAGGGTAAAGAGGGGCTTTTACACAAGCACACCCCGCCCTCAGCCATGCTGTTCAATGCCAGGATGCAATCCAGACACTTACTTACCTTCTCCACCCGGAAAGAGAATTGTCTGGCTGATAAATTTATAGTGGGATCAATAAACTCGCAGGTAATGGTTGCTTCTGTTATCTTCTTCATCGAGCCGCCTGTCCCAATGACAGCTTCGCAGATGGCGTAATTCTGCACCACCTGCATGCAAGAGTCACTTGTCACCAGGGGGTGGTGGCAGGGCATCCAGCAAATGCCCAGCATTGGCTCAGCACCCACCACCCACCACGCGCCCTATTCCTGCCACAGAGTTATGGTCACTGCCCGCTTTTCTTCCAGTGATGCAGCTTATTTATTTTGCACTCAACTGTCTGTAGCACTGCACCCCAATAACCACAAAAGGCACTTGTGAGAAACTCCCCCCCTTCACATGGCTTTTGGTTTACTCTGTGCTTACCCCAGATGAACCACTTGGCACTTGTTTAATTCACTTTCTTTTTGGGCTCCTAGTCTAAGTGGTACTAACTTATTTCTCTGCCCTTCTTTGCTGACAAAGCATGCAACGCTGTCTGCCCCAAAAGAGCAGTATTTCCTTCTACCCTTACTTCGGGATCAGCACTAGGTTTTGGTGGCTGTGGAATCACAATAAAGCTGTAGCTGGTCTGATGGTGACCAGCAAGGAAAGTAAGTGGTGCTGCCACAGAAACGTGTGGTCTTAAACCAGTTTCTTGAAGGCCCCTGCTCATTTCCCCAGGCAAATGTCAAGGGACTGTGGAACGAGCCCAGGGGAGGGGATCTGATGCTTCCCCAGCTCAGCCCGTGGTGGGGACCTCACCTGCGCCTTGCGGGAGAAGCCTGGCAGCACCAAGTCCACAGACTCTCCTGGCTTCAGGTCCATTGACAGCGGCTCCAGCCCAAACACGGGGGCCGTACGTTCGGGCCTCTGGGAATCACGTTTGGCTTTGGGGCTACTGTGGGCTGAGGTGCTCTGGCCCTCCTTCCCAGCTGGCCTGTTACATTCCGCCTTCCAGAAGAGCTGATGGAAGTGGTGGCCCCCATCTGTTAGTCTGAACTGACGAGCACAGGGAAGGAGGCTAGAAGAGAAACCAGAATGGAAAATAGTATGGGAGAAGCTATTGTCCTGGTCATCAGATTGCTCCCAATGAGGATTCTGAGCTGTTAATAGCTTGGAGACCGTCTTCATTTGCAGCTCTTAATGTGGACTGGGAACAGTGTCTGATAAGCTGCCCTTCTGATGTCGTTATTGCAAAGAGGAATATGTTTCTAATGGTAATGTAGCATTTTCCAGGCCAGGCTAACAGGATCTGGTGTTTTCCGCCAAAATGTGTGTTCTGGGGTGATTCATACTGTTACTGTATTTTGCATTAATCTGCACCCGAAACTGTTATTGAATCTTTGAGATCCTGCACCTGAGGCCCTTGTGTGCGGGGGTATGATTGCAGGCATTTTTAAAAGCCAGCGCGGAGGAAGTTTCTGGACAATCCCAGCAAGCTGCTAGAAATCATCTGTCTGCTCTAGGAGAGGAAACCAGGGGAGCAGGGGCTCTCTCGTTCGTAGAAGCTTTGGTTTTGCACTGGTGGTCATTTGTAGAAACTTCATTTCGCAATCAGAAACTGTTTTGAAGTGAACTTTGCAAACTCTGCTGGCAACGGAAAAATGAGCAAGGTCCTGTGTAGAAGTGTACCTCACCTGGTAGGGTTTGCAGCCCCACAGTGGCAAGGAGGCTTCCATTTAAGGGAAGGATTTGGGTTCCATTCTTTGTTTCACTCATGAGGTAAAAACCAGAGGTTTTGATACCTTTTTTGGCCTTGTGCCAGGACGGACGCAGCCCTTGGATCTTTGAGACTGTGCCTCAAGCCCTGTTCCTATTTCTATTGGGCAGGATGCCAAGAATCCGGCCTGGATTGTTACATGCTTAAGAGAATAGACCAAGATCCTCAGGGCATTTTTGGGGTGTTGTAGCAAGTGCAAAGGTCCTCCTTGCACTCGGCACAGCTTTTTCTCTTTTTTCTGCATGGCTTCTTATTTTCACCTTAATGAAAACAGTTTTGCTTTTCAAACACCTCTGATCATGCTGCCTCGCTAATATTTTAGGCCATCCTGAGGCTGCCGGTCAAACCCAGAGGTGATGCACCTGAGAGGGCACCCTAACATTCTGGCCTCCCGCACAAGCATCAGTCCTGGGCAGGCAGGGCAGCAGCAGAGCCCACGAGCAGCGTGAGGAAGCGTTGGCAGCGGCACTGCAGGCCCCACACAAACCAGCAAGTTTCCATCTGCCTCTGGAACTGCTCTGCGGGCTCCTGCCTTCCCAGGGGGGTCATCACCCTCCTGTCCATTTGCTCCCAGGGCCCCTGCTTGCCTGGCAGGTGCCATTTTGGAAGGGAAGGGTGCGATGCCATCTTCCCTTGGTCCCGCAGCCACACGGAGGGCCCGCCTCATCCAGGCGCCATTTTGGGAACCTTTTGTTCTGGGGGAGCCTGCGAGACCATTACTTGACCAAGTGAGGACATAGATGTGTTAGAACTGAAGGCAATTCAGTGGCAATTGAGCAACTGGTTTCTCTTTCAGTGGTTTTTGAGGGTACCTAGCAACGCTCAACTGGCCATCACATGTCTCTAAAGGTATCTCTGCCTTCAGGGAAGGAGTCAGGGTCTTTGAACACTGAAGAAGATCGTGCCTGAAGGACTACAGCAAAACTGCTCCTTGTTGAGACAGAAGGAGAGGTGGGAGTGGGAGATCTCCTACCTGAATTGGTATCCCAAGTTGAGCTCCGGGGCAAGTGGTTTGTCTGTGACAATTGTGGTGCCAGTGCCAAAAGCCAGGAGGGTGGAGGTGGTCCAAAGTCTGTTCCCAATGAACAGCTGGAGAGCATCAGCAAAAACCCCAGTGTCATCCAGGGTTGCTGTGACAGTCACATGAACATCACCCCTGGCGGGGATCACTCCTTCCCTGGGTTCAATAACATAGCAGTGAGGTTTACAAGCCTGTAAGACACGCATAATGTGCATTTAGGATGGAAACCATACACCCTGGTCTCTTATGGGGTGTAAGAAAAGGAGAAGACTAAAGAGGGGAGGATAAAAATCCTAAAGGCCTAATTTCCCTAAATTTAAGCTGCAGTATTGGGGAACAGCAGAGCTTACACAACCTGTATTTTCCCCTCCTTTAACAGACTCTCACCTAATTAACCCAGTTTTGCCCAACCCAAGGGACGCTTATCCTCAGGAGAGTGTTCCTTCCCCAGTCCTTCTCTGGAGTGTGTGCCAAGGAAAGCTGCTTTCTCTCTCCTGGCTTCTCACAAAGGCTCAGGGCCAGAGGAAGTCATGACGGCTCAAATCCCACTCCAGAAACCACACAGCTGGAGGACACTGCTGAGAGCCTGAAGAATATCTCCGCAAAACCAGTTGAGCAAAACCCCAACACCAAACTATCCTTTCCCAAGAGGCCCTCAATGCTTTTCAACGTTCCCTAAAGGACCGAGGCCCTCACTTCCCACTGATCATCCGCTGTAGAGAGGTGCCCCAGGGCCTTCTGCTTTGGAAAAGTCACCTCTAAATGGTTATGGCAGAGCAGGAAAGAAGGAAGCAGAGGGAAAACTGGATGACATGTGCTCAGTGGGCATGGCCCACTCTTCCTAAGAACTCGTGTCCTCTGGTTTCTCATGGGCTTCACAGATTGGCCAAGAGAGCTGGAAGCTGCCCAAAGGAGGGAGGAAAGGCCCCGCACCAGCACAGCTGTACAGACACAGCTCTGCAGGTCCAGCCCTGGAACGAGCACGTGAAGCCCATCCTTTACACACCAGGCCCACCCAGCCAAGGTGCATTGCTCCCTGAAGAGGTGGAAGGCAGAATTTCATTGTGTAGTTCGAGAAAGCTGTCCTGGAAAAATCCCTCACTTTAAGGTTACATTTATCCCCCAAACTGCAGGAAAAGCAGCAAGAGGAAAAATCATGCCCCTCCTCCTTGGCTCAGGAGGCTGTGGCTGGACTTTCCCACATGGCCTGATGCTTTATCCACAGACACAAATAAGTCCACAGGATCAGGTTTTAACCAGCTCCAAGTTCAACACACCCAGCATGGAGAAGAACAGACCTCAAGCCCCTCAGAGATCTCCCCCTCCAGCAGACATCCCACCCAGCCCCAGGCCCAGCCTACAAGCCCTTCCTGGCTGCAGCAGCCCTGCTCTCCCTGCCAGGGGAGCAGCCCCAGCTCCTCTGCCCTATGCAGCCTTCACATATTAAACAGCCATTCTCTGCAGCCGGTCCCCAAAGATGCTCTTCAAAGGCACAGAGACCACAGGCTGGGGGGGTGCACAACCCCCACACATGTCTTTGTGTGGACAGCCCAACTGGCCTGACCCACAGCAGGTGTGAAAATTGCCTCCCCACCAGCAGTCTGAGGACAGACCTCACACCCTCTTCTCTACCATGAACAGCAGTTTGGCACAAAGCAAATGTAGATGGCACAGGGAAAGCACAGGGAAACCCATGCTCTCCGAGGAGCAAAGGACCACAGGTTTCTCTTGATCTCAGAGCTCAAAAACCGTGACACACACAGCTAAAGACCTTCCATAAAATTATGGGAGAACTCGTCAACACGATCCAGACGAATTTCTGCTCCAACATCTCTGCACCTGATTTCACTGAGGAGTGCCCCAGCTAAAACCACTCCAGAGCCAGGTTCCTTTTGCCTCACCCAGATGGAATCTTGGAGTATCTCGCTTCCTCTCACACAGGCCGATGCATATAAAAACCACGTCATGGCAGCTTGTAATGTCAACCAGTCAATTTCCCTGGAAAACGGCCCCACAGATACTTACAATCTCTAGCCTGAAGTCTAAATCGACGAGATCTTCGTTGAAGAGGCCAAAAGCTTGTGAATTAGGCCTTAGCACTGGGATCCTGCCGAACTCTATCAGCCTTGGACTTATGTAGACTGCTGACAGCCGTCCAAGGCTCTGTAGTTCTGTTCTCTGTTACAGAAAGCAGGCAAGAAAGATTTAAAAAAAAAAAAAAAAAATCAAACCCGAACAGGGAAACCTAAAAAAGCTTAAACAGCTCAACCCAGCTCAAGTTATTTCTTTAGGGACAGCTACCATTCTCCAGCTGAATTCCTGGGATTTTGGGGGGAAAAAAATAAAGCTTATGTATTCACCTCCAAATTGAAAAGGATTAAGTAAAGAGAAACTTTCAAACTACAAATTATTGGTCCAAAGGTAGAAGCTTTGCAAGAAATCTCTAGTTAAGATCAGGCTGACAGTTAAACAACTGGTTCTTCGGGTGGGGAGAAACTCTTCTCTTTAGGTAAGCAATCTGATAGTTGAAAGCAAGTGCTCAGTCAAACTTCAGGCTCCCTGGCACAGCCTGCACTGCCTGTCCTCCCTGTTGACTGGTTTACATGCAGTGCCACAATGGCCCAGGTTCAGATGTTTGGTGCCATCCAGGGAATTTGGCATCATCATTTCCATGTTTTAATGTAAGCTTAAATCCTTGCAACTACTCTTCAGATGCCAGCTTTCCTTTCTTTTACAGAAAGCCCAAGGTTCCCAGAAATCTTCTGACATCCTCTTTTGTGCTGTGAGGTAACATTTTAAAAAAGATGTTTCCAAAGTTAAGAGCATTTTAAAGAGTAATTAAAATGATCCTCAATTCCAGCTTAGATGAACTACCTTCTGGGTCAGACACTGACATTGCCACCTATAAGGCACGAGCTGTTTATGCCACCTGCCCCTGCTGTCCTTCTCCACAGCAGCCTGTGCCTCTTTTCCCCGGAAGAATCCCCGCACACTGTGCACCCTGCCAGGACCAGTTGCACGAAGGCACACACCTCCCCTTGCACTCACCAGTGGGTTTCTTGCATCCCCAAACACGCCGGTACAAACACTGGTGCAACGCTTGCCCAATCTTTGGATTTCAACTGTAACTGGAATCTCTGCAGCGCTCCGAGGCTGGAGAATCCCACAGGGTCTGGGGCTGGAGTAGAGCACAGGAGAGTCCTCCTCGGGTTCCTAGAAGGGACAGAATCAAATCCAGCTTCAGAGGGACCTCTGAAGAAACTTTAAACTCCTCAACATCCATCCCAACAGCAACTTACACACATTTTTAAAAATCCCCAGGACAAAGGTAAAAGGCACAAACAAGATCCAAGAATTGTAGGCTTAGAATTCTCAGGGGGTTCTGCAAGGAGGCTGCCAGCACAAGCACTGGTGTCTGTGGATGCAGCAGCTTTTCACAACCCTCGAAGATCTCCCACAAGAAAACACCCTGAAGACTAGAACGTAAGCCCTTTCCTCAAGAGATTAAACTGCATCCTAAAGCTAACATTCAGGTAGGATCCTGTTCTCAGCAGATCTTTAAGACTGAATAGAAACCGGCAAGGTCTTATCCAAACCCTCTTCCCCCCTAATAATCTCCACAGTAATATTTGAGAGGAGGAGGTGGATGCGATGCCAAACCTGGGGAATAAGCCCGTAGCAGCCAGTAAGGTGGGTGTTATTCCAAATGAAGAACTTCCTCACGAACGGCGCCTTCAGGTCGCACTCATGGATCCCCCGGTTTTGGGGGTACACTTGCAGCTCAGGAACGAAACATCTGGGCAAAGAGATGACCCCAAGGGAATCAGAGATACTGAGAGAATGGAGAACGTTTACCCCCAAAGATTGTGAAATGGAGCACAACACCTTTGTCACTGTCAAATACACATTTAACAGCCCTACGGTGAAAAATTGCCTTCAAAGTCTTCCCACTCAAACATGTCTTGTCGAGGAGGGGCAAAACCTGAGAGGCAGCACCCAGAGGCTGCCAAGTGCCCCAGGCAGAGCACTTGGTCCCACAGCTGCCTCAGCCCCTCCTTCACCCAAGAAGGTTTGCAAGAACTCCTGGAACAGTCCCAGTGATCCATGAGCTCTGGGGGAGCCTTCCCAACAGGGATCAGTGCTCATTAAGGCTCCAGGAACACACGACTCTAGTGTCTCAGTAAAAAGGACTCCCTTCTCTCCCATGGTGCTGTTACCCTGCCTGAGAACTCAGCTGTTTGCTCCAGCCTTGGAGGGCATGAGACATCACCTGCCCCACAGAGTGGGAGATCACTCCCTCCCAGTTCCTACAACTCCCCTGGTCCTTCACTCCACAGGTCCAAATACTGACTGTCCCCAATTGCACTTGCTTTTCAAACATGGCAGCCCAGGCACTGACGAGATGGCTCTGCCTGGGAGTGGGAACAGCACCAGGGAACTGCATCCCTCTTGTCATTAAACTGACACCTAGAGCAGCACAGCAGGATGGAATTCTGCTGGAGCAAGAACAACTTTTGCTTTAAGCCTGAGAACATCAAAGCTCAAAACAGGAAGCAGAGAGAAGGGGAAAAAATAGAGCTGACCTGCCACATCAAGGACTGATTTCCCCTCTGAAGATCCTGCCCTCACCTCTCTTGCTGTGAGCCACTTCCCCACTGTCACGTGCCCTCGTTAACAGAACCAGACCCTGACCCTCAGCAGACTGCTTGGTGTGCCCCAAGCCAACGCGGGCTGGTTGCAACCCAGCACAACTCCACCTCTTGCAGGAAGAAGGCGAGGAGGCCCTTGGGAAATTTGCTTCACCTCAAGCACCAGGTCAATAAATGATATCATTCCTGGTCCCTTTAGAAAACGACCCAGGACCACGCTGGGCTGTCAGCAGGGCTGCTTTTCACCACAGGCTGCTTTTCAAGCACTGCTGTTCTCATGTCCAGCTGGGCAGAACATGAGGTCATTAAACAACACGTCTCCTTGGGAGCTGCAGCCAGCACATCCTGTGCAAGGCAGTGCGCTGGGGGAGGCCAGGGAAGTGCTGGTACCTGGCCTTGATGATCAGTGATGCCACTCCCTTGCCAAACCACTCCAGGTCCACCAGCAATTTCCGGTTGTATTCCGTCACAGTGTTGGAACACAGGGTCACCTGGTGGAAGAGAAGAGCAGTAAATTCTTCTTTACAAAAGCTCATGACTCACGTGTGATGTCCTCCAGTTTTTGTGGTAAGTAAAGGGAGGATTTTGCCTTAATTCTTCTGCCGCTCCACGTGTAGAGCAGTCTCTAAGAGTGACAAAAGCCTTCTGGCAAATACCAGATTTGTTAAGCACACCTTGCTATCAGGGCATAGGTCAGCTAAATTAAAACATTAGACTAAAGCTCTGTGCAGCACTGTGTTCAAATTAAGGGGCAAATTTTCATCTGACTACAATGACATAAATGCAGTGGAAATCTGCTGACTTGAACAGAATGAGTTCAGCTTTACAGCAGGAAGCTGAAGACAAAGCGTGGGCCAGCAGGTGCTGGGCAGTTCATGGCCGCAGAGTTTTTTGCCTTCACTGGAGATCCCTGCAGTGAACACAAATCATTCTACTCCCCAGGACAGGAGAAATGAGACCAAGAAGAAAAGCAAATTGCTTTATATAATGACATCTGTCTAACAGCCACCTTTGGTCCTCGTCCGTCCTCTGCCCACTTGCAATCAAAGACATTGCTCTCAAAAACACCAAAATGCCTTCAGTACTTGACCATTATGGGACATGATTTCAGCTTGTGATTTTGGAAACAAATCAGTGCTCCTTCAGGAACGTCCCGAGTAACCCAGCTCACAGAGGCCCCACGCCAGTGCAGATCCTCGCTCACACGATGATCAGAGCTGGCATCAGAGCTAAAGCCCTCCCACACTCCCGTGAAGCTTCAGACCCGCTGCTGAAGTGTGTGTGGCTGGACTCTTCCCATACCTCGATATCCTGGTGTTCCTGGGATTGGAGGGTCCTTTCGCTGGGGTTCATTGTAAACTCCCGTGGCTTCACAGAAAAATGAATTCCCTCCCTCCAGGAGGGCTCACTGTCGCTGAGTATTTGCTCAAAGCTGCTAACAGCAGGCTGAGTGCCATCGTCCGGCACCCGCGAGGTGTTAGTGAGGCGACAGGTCTTGGTGTAGGGAAAGCCTAGGAAAAGGACACAAATATCCATTTAGGCACCAGTTATGTCGTGACTCCTGGTGGGAATACCCTGGTAGCATGAAAGCGTGATAGGAGTTTAGCTCTTTATTATCTGAACTACAGATTACTGAGAAGCTGCAAGAGGAATTAGTCGTCACTTAGTTCCCTTTAACACTGATTCCAGACTGCAGCCTTGAAAATGCCTGCTCTTAGCCCTGCTCAACACTGCAAGCTTCTCTCTTTCTGATGGGGAGAAGCTCCCTCACCTGCCCCAAACCAGCACCAGTTATTTCTCCCTGATGACTGTGCACCCAGACCAAGCATTTCCTCTGAAAATTCAAACTGTAAAATTCCCTGTTAAGTCTGCCAACACTCCTACCCTTTTCAAGATACATAAAGAGTGAGTCGCCATTGAGAAGAAGCTACAGCAGAAGAAAGTGAGGATGGAATCAGGAACTAGAACGTGATGCAAAGCACCCTAATGCAGTTTCTCTCTGCAGAATTCTTAAGGCGTCTTTTGGTTTGGGCCAAACAGACTGGGCATGTGACAGCTCAGAGCCCACTCAGCTGGAGGCAAACCCGAGCCTTGACCCAACAAGCGGGGACATCGCACCCATACTACTCACTGTGATTGCTGCCTGCAAGGGTTTACCCCACCTTAACTCTGAGATTTGCTTTCCATATTGGAAAGCCAGAGATAGTGCCACGCATGGTGGGGATGTCCTGCAGAGCCCGGACACCAGCCACAACCCGCTCTGCAGTGGACTGGCTGGCCAGCTCTGTGGGGAGGAGACTTCTCCCCAGGCCTGCTCACCAAGAGTCATTTGAACACAGGTGGGGGAAAAAAACAACTGCAGGCGCAGCCCAGAGCTTCTCTGTGCCCATCAACAGTAATCACTGCCGGCTCCAGCAGGGACTCCAGCAGGGAGGCAAGAGAAGCACAAAAGGGACAAACACAGATGTCAAAACCTCAAATGAGACTGAGGTCACCACATGCAGACAACAGTCAACAACAGTTAAAAAGAAGCAAAGATACAACAGCTGCCTTCAGCTGAAGAGACCTTAGGAATGCGTTTCTACCTGTTGCCTTTCTTGTTTCATTTATTCAAAAGGCAACTTAACCAGTGCCTCAGTGGTGATGCAGGGTGGCGAAGAAGCAGATCAGGAGAGGCAATTAGTTTTCTTAAAACGTTCAACAACTTCATTGTTATGAGTTTAGGTTTCGTAGTGAATTTTGGCCTCAGTCTGGGAAGGGAAATACAGGAGGTTTGGGGTGGTCTCGGCTGTGCGGGTGGGCTTTTCCATCCGGGGCTCTTTGGGAGCTGTGCCGTGATGCCACGGGCGGTTGTGAAGTCGGAGCCGAGGTTTGCAGGGGGCAGACCTTTCCGTCCTTCCGCGCGGGGCTCGGGAAGGTCAGCAGCGTGCTGCTGCGGGACGTCGTGCGCTTGACGCCGGGCTCAGCACCGTGATCGAACCTGCCCGCCGTCCCCGCTTCTGCCTGCTCCCGATTGCCAGTGCCCAGATCTCCTGCTGCCCGTAGTTTGCAAAAGCAGCGATTTCCTCCTTCCCTCCCTGCCCGTGCCGGCTGGGAGGGAAATCACTCCCCTGCCAGAGCCCACCGCTCCTCCAGCCTGTGATCATAACCACACCAAAGGGGAAAACAGGACTCGGCGGGTTGGAAACTTCTGGCATTGCGTTGTTGTCTGTGCTGTCCTGATATATTCTAGTAACGAACTGCTATTCCTTTTCCATATTTTTGCCTGGAAGCCCTGTAATTTCAAAGGTATAGTAATTTGGAGAGAGGAGGGTCATCATTCCATTCCGTGAAGATTGCCACCTTCCTTGGCAGAATCTGTCTTTTAAACCAGGACAGAGACACCAGAAAATACTTGCTCCTATTTGATCCCACAATGGCAAAATGCTACCTGAGGCACCTGCAGTTCACACTGTTATAAATGATCAGAGCCAATTTCCTAAATCAAAGATTTATTTAACAAATTTGAAAAGCAATTTCGGGAAACGCCACAATAAATCAGGACAACATCGATCGAAGGTTGGGTGGACAATCCGGGAGCAGCAAAGGGTGCTTCTCCGGAGTACTGCCCACAAATTCGGGGTCTCAGGGTAGGCGTTTTATACCATTTTTCTACCCTGAGGCGAAAACAAGACGGTAACAAAGAACCCGAAGAACATGACATCATGTACATAACAGAATCATTGAAATGTCTGGTGTCCGCAAGGGATATCTGAAAGAGTTTCCTGAGAAATTGAAAAGACGTCTGAATGAAAAGTCTCCGAATCTTCTGTCAGAAGGTTTTCTGCCGACCTCCGCCCAGATTGGGATCGGATCTCCTGATGAACTGTGAAGATGTGGTCAGCCCATGATTAATGGGCTGTTTCCCGGTTATCTCTCTGGCAGATGTCGAGGTTACACCTTTGGACTGTGAAAAGGCTGTGGTATGCAAAGAGATGCCCTGGAACTATTTCCAGGAATTCAGGGGTTTTTACATTCCACTGCAAAGTTTTAATACACACAATTTTAATCCACGAATTTAATAGTATGTATCTATTACAACACCCTGAAGAGGCTGTTGTGGCAGAACATGAGCAGTGCTGGATGCTTTTACGTTCAAGTGCTCCATTTTGGAGCACACAGATCCCTCCCGCTGTGTCCCAGCGCAGGGAACGCTCACCAAAGGAGATGTCACCGAAGTCGAGCTCATCGGTGTCGAAGTGTAAAGTCGGCCCAACGACACACCCCCTGCGATGACAGGGACACAGGAGGAAATGGCTGCGTTAAAGGGAATTGCAAAGCCTCCGGCTGTCGTGGCTTGGGGGCACAAAACCTGGTGTCAGGGGCATCGTGGGTTTCAAATCAACGCACCACCATGTGCTCAGCACAGT
This sequence comes from Chamaea fasciata, assembly GCF_029207755.1. Taxonomy (NCBI): domain Eukaryota; kingdom Metazoa; phylum Chordata; class Aves; order Passeriformes; family Sylviidae; genus Chamaea; species Chamaea fasciata. The sequence goes on along the minus strand of NW_027094097.1, from coordinate 20,882,649 downwards.
GTCCATGTGCACAGGAGGCAGCTAAAGCCAAGAGGCCAGCAGCCCACAGCCACTGATGGGGCTTTGGACGCAGGGCAGGCAGGAAAAGCCCCCAAGTTGCCGGTGGTCCCATGAGGGACCCTGAAAACCCATCCAGATGTGTCTCCGTGCCTCAGTTTCCCCATCTGTAATGGGATGGACATAAAGGTGTCCCCACAAACTTCTGTAACCAGCCTTTCCAGCCACAGGTTCCCTGCTTTGCTACTTGGCTGTAACTGGTCTTCCCATGGAGAAGCTTTCTCAGGAGATTTTGACCCACACAATCATTACAGACAGAGTTTTGAGACATGAAGCCAGGGGAGCCCCAAACATCCTCCAAAAAGAGCATTAACAGTTCTACACAGTGGACAGATGAATCCTAGAGGAAAGGACCAGCTTGTCACTAGTGCACCAGCTGGCACAGCCAGGAGCAATAGCTTAAACAACCAAACATGGGTGTCCTGAATCTACCACACCTCCTCCCCTGGCCTTGAACTCAGCAGACAGGCACTAAAAGTCACCAACATCCACTGAAGGCAGCACTTGAAGCTGCCCAACACGAGTTTATTTCATGGTTGACGCCAATCAATGCGCACCCTGCCTTTTGGTTAAAAGTCAAGGACCAGTGAACTGTGTCTTCTACTGTGTTCACAGGACTGTCCCTGGCTCCGCTCTACACATCTCAACAAGAGACACCTTCTCTTGCTCAAGGAGAAAGCTGCTTATGGAATAACATCCCACGCATGATTGCGGCGGCGCATGTCTTCTCACGCCTGGCTAGCCCCGACACGTCCCCACAGGATCTTAGTGGGATCTTTGCTGCCGACTCGCCCTGCCGCTTTGCTATGGTGGAGGAATGAAAGGTGGGACTCTCGGAGGCAACTGGAACTTCGGCTTTATTGATGCGAGGGGACCCTCGTCCTAAAGCCTGAGCCTCGGAGAGACCCAGAGCCTTGGGAGGCAGGGGGTTTCACACAGGAGGTGGAGACTCGGGGTGGGTACGCATACGCCAGTAGGGTAGGAGAGGAGCGGATTCATTAACATAATAGACAAGGACAACGACCAGTAACCAAAAAGAGGCAGGGGAGGACCCTCCAATCAGCCAGTCACCTGGAAGCTCCTATCGAAGCTTCCAGACCTGGGGGACAGGCCCTGGGTGACTGGCAGGGAGGGGGAATCTCCCTGAGGGATGACAGACAGCTACACAAGGCGGGAAAGGGTAGCCGACCAGGGACTGTAACTGGGGAGACAAGGAGAGGCAGAGGGAGGCAGAGGGGGAGACGGCAACATGAGGGAGTTTAAAAATAGAACAGTATAGAACTGGGGTACATTGAACCAAAGTACAGAAAATCAAGGGTACACCATACAACTGTAATACATTTAATGTAATAGAAAACTTCCGCACCACTACACATGACGAGTTTGGGGGAGGGACAGAGGAGAATCAATTATTTGATGGTGAAAGGTTCCCTCTTGATTTCCAAAATAAAAATAGCAGCACTTTTCCTCCAAAAGCAAAGCCAGTGTAATTGTTTCTCTACTATGGGCAGACCTAGTCAACACTTTTCTCCTGCTAAGTAATAAGTTTCATGTTCTTTTTAATCCATCTCCCTTATCTTATTGGTATAATCAACTGCAGATTGCTTTCATTTCTTTATTGCCCTGATCCAGTGCCTCCCAACAGCAGCAGCCTAGCTCCAAAGCTCCAGAGCAGCCAGCATCAGCTTTCCTGCTTACACTACGTTATCCTACCAGCACACGCCTCAGGCTAGCAGGGACAAGCCCTCATGCTGCTGTGGTCCTGAGGACTGAGCTCTGCCTCCCCCATCATCACCCCTTCTCCCTTCTGCAGGGCCAGGATTATGGGATGAAGCCCATGTCCTTGGGACGGTTCCTGCTGCACAGTTCCCTGTCTCCCACATCAGCCTTTTCCTGGCTGTGGAAAGGAGGTAGCAGAGCACTCTGCACAGGAGCTCGGAGCACAGCCTGCCTCCATGCATGGCCATGAGAGGTGAGCTGAGGCTGCTGCTGCCCGTTTGGGATGGATTATTAACAGAAGTTTTTCAAAACACTGCTGCTGGTGGAGAATCACCCAGGCTGGCCCATCTCCAAAGCCCTGGGGGCCTTGCTGGGTGCTCAGGGGGGACATCCCAGAGCAGCTACTGCCCAAAGCTGATCCATGCCACTGCCTGCCATGGCCCAAGGCAGAGGGACATCCCTGCAGGGAGGAGTCATTCCAGCTCCCGGGTACCACACAGGGCAGCAGGCACCCCCACACTAAGGCAATGCCAGGATCAGAGCAGAGATTAAGACCTCAGGAAACATCTTTTTTCTCTGCCCGACCCCAGAATGAGGTAGGTGGGGGATGTCCCAGAGACAGCTACAGATGTGCCCACCCAGAGTAAGCTCCCAGAGTCCTTACTCGATGGTCAGGATCACAGGCGTAGGAGATCCAGCCACACGGAACTGGAATGGTTCCTCAAACCGCCCCAACACGGCGGCATTCAAGGAGATCTGAATAGTCTGGATCCCACCTGGTGCAATGAGGCCCTCCTCGGGTACAAACTTGAAGCAGCAGCCCACTTCCGTGTTTGAAGGGATATAGGTGAAGGGAGCATCAAGAACTCCTTTGTTCATCAGTTTCACCTGCAGCAGCAAGAAAACAAAATGCAAGTACACGTGAAATCTTCCCTTCCTGGGAGTCATTTTCTAATGGCGCAATTAACACCCAGAAAAGGCAGAAGATGCTTTGTGCTGCTGGACGGCAGAAGTCAAAAAAATACAACAGGACAAGTTCTGCCTTTGGGTTTTCATGCGAAGCTCACATAACTCCACATAACTGGAGTCACCCTGGGGTTACCCCACGGACACAGAGCAGTCCACCTCTGGTCAGTAGCACCAAGCTCATTCAGACCTGGCCCTGAGAGCAACGTGGGGTGATTGCAGCTGCGTAGTGAATCACCACAGAGCTGCTGCTGCCCCAGTCAGCGCAGCTCCAGCAGTACCGTATCTACGCATTTACCTTTTCCCATACCGTGAAAACAATACACTGAGAAGGAGGCATCAACATCAAAATGTACAGACAGCGCCATCTTTTGGTAAGAAAACTCAACGTGTCTTTCTCTTCCACAACCAAACTTCTGAAAGTGTCTGGCATGATGTAGTGCCTCGTTTTCTGCCTCTTTCAGTTGCTCTCTCTTTTTTTTTGCAAACTTGACCCCCAACAGGGGGGAGGCAAATAGGTAGAAAAATCTTTTGCTTTATTCCCAGGAACACTTTTCTCTTTGTAGAGCCAGAGATGCACCAAGCCTGAAGTGTGGTGAGGGATTGGACAGCAAGGGAAAGAATCCTCAAGCCCTTTGCAAGGGCCTGCACTGAGCCAGGAGGCTGGATGGCTTTCCTGTGACTTCCAGGAATGAGCAGGAGACACTTGACTAAAAATTGTTTGCGGTGGACTGAAGCTCAAATGTAGCCAGCTTGTCCCAGCTGCTTCCGAACAGCCCAGTACAAAGGTGCCTTGTGTCTGGTGCTGCCACAAAAGCCTCTGAACAGCTTTTTGACCCAGCGTTGGGTCAAAAGGGGTTGTTTTGCAGGAAGCCTCCCAGCTGATCCCTATGGAAGGCTGCCCAAAAGAAGGGACTGGGGCTTCATGAACAACAGACACATTTTTCTGGAACACCCCCTTCCCCCCCCGCCCAGATTTGACCAGTACATCAGCTATTCCCTGCTCACAACTGCCCAGGTTGCCAGGAATTCCACAGGTCCACCAGGCTTGCTGCTGCCTCAGGAGCCATCAGGATCCATCCCAACCCCTGGTGCTCACCTCATGGGTGTGGGCGGTTTTGACAAAAACTTCCCCAAGGTTCGGGGTATCACAGCTGAGTTCAACCAAGGGTCTGCGGCCTTCCCCTCTGAGGTGCAGGGCCAGCCTGCTCTCACGGCCTGGGGAGAGATGTCCATTTCAGTACAATAATTCCCTCTGTTCTACTGGATTTTCCAGGCTGCCTCAATGCTAGACCCTAAATCTGAGCTGCATGCAACCAGCTCTTGATGCTGCAGCAGAAGATATGGACCCTTCTCTTCCCTCAGGAGATATCCCCTGGGGCTGACTTGCAATTTCTAACCCATTCCTTGGGCTGGTTTCCAATTTTAGCCACCAGTTTGCTGAGTTTAAAACATCTCTGGTGTCCTGTAGCGACAGGCCAAGGAGTGACAGGTATAAATTGAAAGAAAGGAAATTTAGGTTAGATATTGAGAAGAATTTTTTTACTGTGAGGTGGTGAGACGCTGGAGTAGGTTCCCCAGGGGAGTTGTGGAGGTTCCAGCCCTGAAAGTGTTGAAAGCCAGGCTGGATGGGGCTTGGAGCTACCTGGTCTAGTGGGAGGTGTCCCTGCCCATGGCAGGGGCCTTGGCACTAGACAGTCTTTGAGGTCCGTTCCATCCTTAACATACTATGACTCTAGGGTTTCCTCCCCATGCACTTAGAGGAGCTTTGAAATCCATTCATTGAAGGCACAAAGCTCACGAAGACTTTGGCAATTGCTACCTGGCAAACTGCCAGGCAACAACTGCCAAACCACCTGGCCCAGCAGCACAGGACTGCTGTCCTCCACTTCTGACACTCGGCACTGTGTTCTGTTTGCACAGACTGAGAGCTGCAAGGTGACAATTCCCACACAGGGAGAGAAGCAGGTGGTGGCCAAGGGTGGTCCTTCTACCAACACCCTGGGCTCAGCGGGGCTCCGCCCCTGCTGGCCTGGTGGTGTCTGGAGGTGATCCAGGCTCAGGGAGCACATTTCTAACTCAGCTGCGACTGCCTGATGGTGGATCCATGTCAAATGGACCCATCCTGGAGGCCAGTGGTCTAGAGGGGCTTAGTGCTTGTTCACTAAAGCTGTTCTGCTCTGCAGCTCCTTGGCCTTTGAGGAAATGCTGGCAAAGCCGTGCCATGAAAACATCTCCCTGCACTGCCTGGGTTGTTCTGGGATCAGCAATCCAGACACAGGTGTTCCGAGCCCTGGCCTTGCATGGGAGACTCCCTGGAAGCTGCAGGGACACTGGGGATGTGCCAGCACTGCCCTGCTGACCAGGAACTCTTCCCAGCAGTTACATGGGAGCCCAGTGGGCTCAGGCTTGCTCCATGGCTTCACTGTGGGTGAGAGAAGCAGGGGAAAGGAGCTGTACCTGAGATGTCACAGTAGGCCACACTCTGATACTCCAGTGCTTCCAGGGGTTTAAAGGTCACCTTGATTTCAGCCGAACAACGTGGCCCAATCTCTCCCTCCTGAAACAGAAAGAGACAGAAAAAGATTTATCTTCAAACTTCACACTTCTTGTTTTCAACCACTCCTCTAAGCCTTTCTTTAGAGCATCAGTGATGAGTGAACAACATAAGGAGCCCAAGGAAACACTCTAAACCCAGCTCAACACACCACTGGGCGCTCTCAATGCTCAGCTGATCAGCCCCCACTCTCCACAATGTTCCTGCTGCTCTGACACAAGCTCCTGGTCACATCATGCTGCAGTCAGCTACAGTGGTACCTAACTGCCATTGTGCACTGGTGGCTCTTGGCCTTAGACGGGCCATAGGAGTAACCAAGAACACGATCCCCTTCCTTGGAAAGAAAAATATTAGTTTAACCTTTTTTCAAAGAAAGCAGAGGTTGGGATTATTCTAGGATTTACTCCAGGATGAGAAGGGATTTTGCACTGTGCAGACACCAGGCATTCATCATCTCTCACAATGCCAATACTCAGAATCAGGGCTCTGGCTGATGGGAGGACATGGGCGTTTGCTTGCATAAACAGAAAAAGAAAAGGTTTACTGTCCCCGTGTGCAAGAGAACTCAAAATGCCCATTATAACCTCCCACCCTTGTGTCCAGGCTCACAGATGACACTGGGAGACTCACAAACAGTGCGAGTCGTGGTTAGAGGAAGGGACAGGCATTTCTACGATTAACCTTGGGCTGAATTTGGCCTCCTTTTCCCAGCGAACCCTTGCATGCTTCAGGTCAATCCGTGAACTGGCACTGCTCCAACACCCTCCGCTGAACCCCACGCAGCAGCACGTGTCGGGGGAGCCCCTACCTACAAAAACTGGTCCCTGTGGACACTTCAAGGACACGGAGTGCCCTGAGCTCGAGCCCTGGCAGCAGAGCTCAGCTTTGTCAGGCTCCCAGCCCTGCCTTGAGCCTGCAGGGCAGAAATACTTTCAGCAGTGAGCTCTGCAGCCGCACCAGAAACTCCATGCCCTCCCTCTGAGCACACCGAGCCAGCTGAGGACCTGCTGAGTGACCGCACCCGGGGGAAGGGGCGGGGGTAGGGTGGGCGGGAGGAGGAAGAGGAGGAGGAGGAGGAGAAGGAAGAGGAGGAGGAGGAGGAGGAGGAAGAGGAGGAGGAGGAGAAGGAGGAGAAGGAGGAGAAGGAAGAGGAGGAGGACGAGGAGAAAGAGAAGGAGGAGAAGGAAGAGGAGGAAAATGAGGTTCTCAGCTATCACTTACCATTGGCTCAATGAAAAAAAAGTCATTGGAGAACAGCAGGGGGTCTTCTTGCACCTTTGCCTTCTCCTCCTGGACCTTTTGGCTCAGGAGGGAGGTGCGATTTTCACAAAAGCCCTTCACCTTCTTTATTTTTTTCTCCTCCATGAAGTCTTCCATCCAGACCTTTGGTGGCGGCTCCAGCAAATCACACTGCCTGCAGCCGCAGGGAGAGACAAAGCCAGCAGGTCATTTAATATATTTGCAGAGAGAAGCGGAAGTGCGGGAGAGCAAAGCACTTGGGGAGGAGCGGCAGCTCCCCAGCAAGGGCTGACCCCAAGCCACGAGGGTCCCAATCGGATCAGAAGATAACTTGTTGTGCACAAGCTCAGCAGGTAGCTTTACTCCACACTTGCAAGCTCAGGAGAGCTTTGGAAAGCCAGCATCCCTCAAGAGAGTCTCCTGCCTCAAAGCCTCTGCCAAAACTGAGGGAGAATCCACCAGCCACCTCAGCTGGCTTTTCCTACCACTGAGGTGCTCGGGGGAAGCAGATAAAGATCACGGTGCACCCACTGCAGGACTTCCCTGGGAAAGGGAGACGAAGCTGGGTTGTGGTTACGTGTTACCAGCATCGCTCTTTGTTTCTTCCATTTTGGACCTGTCCTGTTCCCTACTCTGTCTTTCACAAGAGCATCCCAGAGTACTTCCAAAGGAAATTGATGAATTCAGGCACCGCATCCCTTCAGTGACATCCAAGGTTTTATATGCATGAAAACAGAGGCTGTGAGAGGGGAAGGGACTTCTTGGTGCAGGAGACAGACAGCAAACTCCTGGAGAGATCATCTTTTCAGGATCCAGAGCTTTTTGGGTCCCATCCCAGTGCATGGTAGTAGAATGGCCAGAGAGGGAAAGGATCCTGCACTAGCTCCTCTCATAAAAAAAAGTCCTCTCTGCTCTGAGATCTCAAAAGCATCTCTGACAGCAGGAGAGTTGGCCTTAGAACTAACACCATCCCTAAGACTGGAAGTAAGGAAAAACAAAATGTCCTGGTGACAGGCTAGGACACAAACTGGCATGAAAACAAATGTAATTGGAAAAAAATCCAGAAAACCAAAACCAGGTTGAAGTTTACTTAAAGAAAACCCAGTTTCTTCTGAGGGAAAAGTGGATCACCTGGGATCCAGGCTGAGGCAGGCAAGTAGGAAAAAATGGAAATAAACAGCCCAGGGAAATAGCCAGAGAAGGTCATGGGATTTTCTTTTAACATACAGAGCTCGTATGGAAGTCAGACACTGTGTAAGTAGACAGAGAACAGTGGAGAACCAAGAAGCCCAGGGCACTAAAGGACCCTCTTGCCATCCATTCAAGCGGGTGAGGGTCGACCTCCTGTTCCTTTGCAGGTGATTTAAAATGGCTCTGGGGAGTGCAAGCGACCTGGCCCGCAGCAAACAGGCGCTTGCCGTGGCAGTTCTGGCACGGCAGTTTGGGCACGGCAGTTTGGGCACAGCAATTTGGGCACGGCAGTTTGGGCACGGCAGTTTGGGCTGGCAGTTTGGGCACGGCAGTTTGGGCTGGCAGTTTTGGCACGGCAGTTTTGGCACAGCAGTTTGGGCTGGCAGTTTGCACAGCATTTTTTCAGTTTTTGCGTGGCAGTTGATACAAGCAGGCTGAGCAGAAAGGCTGCAGCCACCCACCCTCCTTGTGTACTGGGCTGTGTCTTTTGGTTGGTTGTGAGGTGCTTGCCTTTTTTTTTTTCATTCGTCTTTCTGCTTTTTTTTTTTTTCCCCAGCAACAGTTTACAAATGATCCAAAGTCATTGCTGCTGCTGCCGCCAGCAAGAGTGTACTATCTCAAACAGAACCCCCCAGGAAGGACACAGCTGTCCAGGCCCCTGGCTGCAGGGAGGGTCTGAGCCTGGTGTTAATATCAGAGGATAATGTGAAAGACACCTGCGTGCAGTGTGAGCAGGTGAATGATCTGCTCTGTCTAGTGGCAGAAGGTAAGGAAGAAGCGGAAAGGCTGAGGAGCGTTAGGGAGAGCAAAACAAAACTAAACTGCTGGAGTTACACCCTTCCAAGCCCGAGAGAAGCTCAGCAGGAGTCAGAGGAGCCCTGCCCTTCTTGTGATCAGGCGGAAGGAGGAGACCTAGGAGACAGTGGGGAATGGAGATGGGCTTGTGCTGAGGAGGTAATAAAATCCTGTCCTGACCCCCATGACTGCACCCTGACAGAATAGGTATGAGGCCCTGGATCCAGAGGCTCAGACAGATGACACTAAAAGAGAAAATTCTGTCTGGAGACAGCTGCACTTTTTCTGCCAGACAGATCCCAGCCTCAAGTATTATGAAGAAAAGAAGGGTAGTGGTAGTAAGTGAACCCCTTCTAAGGGGAAATGAGGGCCCTGCATATCGAGCGGATCCATTCCACAGGGAAGCCTGCTGCCTCCCTGGGATCCAGGTACTGGATTCCCTAAGAACTAAAAGAACTTCATCTGTTCACCACTGTCTGGGGGTACAGTGACTGTGAAATAACAGAGTTTTCAACATTCAGTGAAACAAGGAGGGGCATCAACAAAACTTACACTCTGGTCTTCTGGAAGGCAGCCTTCGGCCTGTTCAAGAGATTGTTTTGGAGAGGACCTTGGGAAACAGCCTTTACAAACAAAGGGGTACAGGAAGGATGGACATACTTCAAGAAAGAAGTCTTGAAGGCACAGGAACAGACTGTCCCTGTGTGCTGAAAGATGAGCTGACAGGGAAGACAACGAGCCTGGATGGGCAAGGAGATTTGGAAGGAACTAAGGGGAAAAAAGAGGGCGTATCGCCTTTGCAAAGAGGGGCTGGCAACTCAGGAAACGTTTAGGGATGTTGCCAGGTCATGTAGGAAGAAGATTAGGGAGGCAAAAGCCCAATTAGAACTTGAGGAAAACCAGTCATTGCAATCAACCTTTCCTTCCCAAAATGCCATCCTTGGTTGGAGTATAAATGGAACTGGAATGCTGTGCTGAGCTCCTGCAGCCCAGGGACACACACCCTAAGGCCAGGGATGGTTTACTTGGCCTAAACCATTCAAAATCACCAACACGCCCCTGAGGCCATGCATTAGTTTCAGTCTTGGGCCATGTATCTCACTGAAACGTATCTTTCAAACCAACCTCCTCTTCTCTTCATTGTCGGCTTCCTCAGTAGGAAACATCTTCCACTGGAAGTGGGTTGTGATGTTACTCCTGTTCCTGATGAACATGCTTGTGTGGCTTGATGTGGTGATGAAAGTCTTCTCAACCTTCAGGGAATATGTGCTCAATCCAATGTTGACATCTGCAGCTTCTGCGCGAAGGAATGTGAAGAAACTTTCTTCACCTGGAACAAAGCAGAGTCTTTGCTCAGCTAGCTCAGTTGCTGATGGAAGCACAAGGAACAAAGCAAACCACAGGTCACGGAAGAAAGTGTCATAGCTTTTAAATGTATTAGCAGTTCCATGGATCAGTACATTTATCACGTCCTGACAGCTCTGTGTGTACTGCGTGAGGATGTCCTGGGCACCTCCTTAACCACCTTATTTCCAAGGTGTTTGTAGAGATTTGGCCCCAAGGTGACAGTATGTACAGTGGGATTTGTCAGATGTGCTCAGGTGACCCACTCAGACCACTGGGATTTCTGCATCAAAGTCCTTCAGGTGACACTGAGGAGCCCTGGTCAATCCTGGCTTGCCGAGGTCTCCCCTGCGCATCCCACGAGACTCCTGCCCCTCCTGATCCCTTGGATCCCTTGTTGCTGACAAGCAAATACGCCTGGGGGCATGTGGGCAGAAAAAGGAGACCCAGAGGAACAGGTGAAGTGACAGCCCACAGCAGGAGGGGACACAGGAGAGGAAACACAACCAGCCTGGCTTTGCAATATGACAAACCACTACAAAATGAACACCATAAAAATCATCATCATCGTCATCTTCCTGTCCAAACCCACAGCCCCATCAGTCTTGAAATATTTCATATTGTCCTGATCTCAAAAACCAAGATGGAGCATTTCAGGTTAAATACAAAAGGACAAGGAAAGATTAATAAGTACAGAGCAGCTTCTATATGAAGTCTGAATGGGATTCCTCAGTCTAGAAATCAAATGGGAGATGTGAGAGGTTTGCAACAGCATGAACGGCCTGGGAAATGGGGACGAGGAAAAATTTGTCTTGATTTGTCACCATACAGGAACTTGAGGGCCTGAAGATGTTATTAGGCAAAAACTGCATGGATGTGTAGAGGGCAACATAGTAAAAGGGTCTGTGACAAGCCAGTGGAGAAGCGGCATACAGGACAGAGGTGTGCAAGAAATACACTGCATTGGAGAGAGTCTGATGGAGACCTCGCAGCTCACATACAGCACTGCCCAGGAGTAAAATAAAACTTCACCCAGGCGTAGCCACACAGTAGTGGAGAATCAGGGTTCCTCCTTCCTCCACTCTGCAACACCCAGCAAAACAGAATTCCAAAAATCTCAGCCCTGTTAGAGGGGATCCACTTTTTCAACCATTTAAACACCAGCTATTTCAGTTTTCTTTGGGGCAGAGCTGGAACAGAGAAGGTACATCTAGAGGGAATTGAGGGGGATGAACAGGGAGTGATGGTGGAGAACTGTCCTGTGTCCCATGCGTTGCCCAGCACTCACCTATGCAGCGCGCCACCAGGGACCCGAAATGGTCACCGCGCGTCAGCGGGTGAAATCCCACTGTCACCTGCATGGTGTGACCAGGGCCCAGAATTCCTTCGGCTGGAACCACGGAGAAAGGACTGCAACACAAAGAGAGGATCAGGACTTGGGGGGAATTCTGGCCATGACATTCTTTCTGCAGTGCAGGTCACTTCAGCTCACTTGGGCAAGCAGGGAGCAAACAAACTACGGCCAAGACAGACAGAACAGCCAGGATCAGAAACAGCTACTGACCCACTTCTGAGGAGATCCAGCCCTCAGAAGATCCTGTGGGATAAAACGACCTAATCTCCCCCATACTCTGCATCCAGCCTTCTGACTGCCAGCAATCCCATCAGAGAATGGTTTGTGAAAAGCACAGAGAGAGTTAAGAGCTATCTGCATGCATAACTTGACGCTGACTGCCTCAGGAATTTCTCATTTCCTGCTACCTATAAACTTCCTCTCAAGAGATGCAAATGTTAGGGCACTACCTCTCTTGTGAGATTACAGCCTAGGAATCAGACAGGGAGAAGGAACTTTCTATTGAAGACCACGGAATAACTACTGTTGAATTTGCAGCGTGGCTCTTTGGTTTATTTTACCTTGAAAAGATCCTGAATTAGCACATTTTGTCAGCATTTCAATGAAAGCTGCTCTACAAAAAGGAGCAATCAAAACTCTGAAAGAGTGCAAATGCAGATTAGAGCAATACAGTGACATGGAAACAAGACCCAAACAGAGGATGCCATTTACAATCTGAAGGATCCAATCCCAGCCATATGAAGCACCATTAGCAGGAGCACATCGAGGAGGCAGAACAGGAGGGTTTTGTGTATTTACCAGCAGTGCAGTCTGGGGCCCTGGGTTGTCATCCAGGCTGGTAACTGTTTGCTTGGCTCACCAGACAAACTCTGCGCAATGTGTTGGAAATAATTACGCAAATGTCTTGGTGCACTTTGGATGTAACAGGAGCAATTAGGATTGGTCACCAGGTGAACAGTTCTTGCCTGACAAACACAAGACTCCGTGCTTTGATGCTCAGGGACAGCTCAGGTGAAATGTGCTTCTGCCCAGAAGTTGCTGGGCTTTGTGCTCTTCCACAGCCCCACTGAGGAAACAAAAGTTCCTCAGTGCTTTGCTGGTGGTCAATCTGTGCACAGAAAGGGTGTTCTGGGGAGTTTGGTGATGAACTTATCACACACAAAAATATAGAGAACATCTGGCAAGCTGAATTTCATTCATGTCAGTAGTGACAGCTGATGAACTTGCTTCAGGTTCTGCTCACTAAGGACCTATTGCTGCAGTTATGGGCCTGACCTGCTCCATTACCACTAGTGAGAACATCACTAGTGGCTGATGGAGAAGCCTTGGGCCAGCAATGTTTATGTGCTGGATGTGAGACTTTGGGGAGAGAGGAGGAAAGACAAGGCCCCAGCAGCCCCGGAGCCCGATTACTGTACGAGCTCCCACATCTGCCCCGAGGGTGAGCCAGCACTGCTGCAGGTCTCTGCTGGGGCTTGGGGGATCGGTGCCTGGTGTGGGCAAGGCACAGGATTTTTTTCTTATTGTTTTGTCAGGAATTTTGCCAGAAAGAGAAGCTGCCAGTTAAGGGAGTCCCTGGCCACACTTCAGCACTCCCCTTCCCTTCCCTTCCCTTCCCTTCCCTTCCCTTCCCTTCCCTTCCCTTCCCTTCCCTTCCCTTCCCTTCCCTTCCCTTCCCTTCCCTTCCCTTCCCTTCCCTTCCCTTCCCTTCCCTTCCCTTCCCTTCCCTTCCCTTCCCTTCCCTTCCCTTCCCTTCCCTTCCCTTCCCTTCCCTTCCCTTCCCTTCCCTTCCCTTCCCTTCCCTTCCCTTCCCTTCCCTTCCCTTCCCTTCCCTTCCCTTCCCTTCCCTTCCCTTCCCACTCCTGCCCCATGTTACATACTCCTGCCCTCAGATGGCAGGATGCGAATAACACTCCTGGGAGTGACCTCAGGGGTTGCGTGAGAAAGAAGATATCTTCTTATTTTCAAATTACCAGGAGAAGAGGATCCAGCCAAGTTTCAGTTGTCAGGGCTGAAAAACTGAGTGCAAATCAGCCCTTGCATCTCCTACATCCCACCCCAGGCTGTACCCACCAGACTCCCCTGTTCCTGCTGGAGCAGTCATCTCTCATATAGACCTGGCTCCCCAAGACCCAAGGACACAAGCTCTACAGTTAAACTTAACTCCTCTGAATTTCAGTCAACATCACTAAGCTGTTCCCTGAGCCCACAGATAAGAAGGACTGTGAAGGAGACATCCCTGACGCTATAATAACCAAATGAAAACCACTGCCAAGAGATGGGGCTGGCAGGATAAATTTTGGCCTTTTATGGCTTGATTAGAGCAATATAGTGAGTTAATTGTCAGCTGTTCCTTAAGATAGTTCTCATCCTGTTAGATCTACCCTTTCAATGAATCACTACTGCACCCGACAGGCAGAAAAGATAAGGTCATGGAGGGGTTTTAATAGGTCGTCTTCGGCTTTTTAACTAGTCCATTTGTATGTTTGTTTCCTTGTATGGCATCTAAAGACAACTCCAGATCTCCCAATGGCCCCTTGCAATCCCCGGACACTGGTCTTGCTTTGAGCAGCGTATTTGCTCGGACAATTTCCAGAGGTCCCCTCTAGAGAAAGTTATTCTATACTTTTATCTTCTAAATCAGCCCAATTGCTTTTCACATAGTCACTAAATGTCTCATGTTTCTAATACACCTGTGCCTATGCCTATGGGCATGTGGTGTATTGATAGGCCTTGGAGGAGCTTGACATTTATGAAAGTTCCCAATGAAGAATTCATGATCTTTTGGCAAACATTTAACACAAACCAAAATGAAAAAACAGCAGAAACACAGGAACTTCAGAATATGTAAAATGAGATCTCAATGAAAGGGGGCACGACCTTATTCAGAGATTTAAAGCACGTGTTTGAAATTTTTAAACCGGCTTTCAAAGGTTCATCGTGGAACGGAAGAGGGGACTGATGCCCTCAGCTGACAAGGGAAATCAGATCAGCTTTAAGTAACAGGAACTGCACCGGCTGCCTGCAACACAGCTCATGTTGGGCATCTGATGCAGGCACCACTGGAAAGCCATGTGCCTGTGTCCTCCCAGAGAATGGGTCTGTTTGGCTGACAGTGGTGAGTACCCATTTCAGAAGCTGCTTGTGCTCAGGAGGGCGCAAGCCAGCAACGAACATGTTCCAGCACCCCCCAGGAAATCTGGGGCAGAGAAAGCTCAAAGGCTGCATCCTGCTAAGAACACTGAAAGCAAGAGCAGATGTCATCCATCCTGCCCATTTCCAGCCGGCGACGCAGGGCAGCAGCTCCCATGCTCTGGTTCCTTTTGTTGTTCTTTCCCAACTCTGTTATCCCCCAAAGGTGTTTTGCACAAGGACAGATGAGCTGCCTCACCTCTCGGTGCCCAGCTGGTAATGAGCTGCCACACTACCACAATTCTGAATCAGCAGACTCTTGCGGGTGCTGCCCTTGACCGGACACTTTGAGAAGTCCAGCTCGTCTGGGAAGTCCAGGATAGCTCGGGCAGGGATGGCCCGAATTGGCACAACTATCCTTTCCTCTCCACTGACGCAGACGAGCTCATGGGAATAAACCTGCAGGAAAAGAAACTGTCTCAGCACAGGTCATTTGGTGCCATCTCCATGGCAGAAGAAAAGCCATTTCCTATATCCCTTCAAGGGTATCAATTTACCTATTCCACCCCCAAATGAACAATAAGTTCTACTAATATCTCACATTTTAAAGGCAGCAGTGCACTTTGCAAAACCTATCTCAGTGGCATTAAGCTCTTGTGTCACTTGGGTCATACAGACAAGTGCCCAGGGCCACCATAATTTTTACTCTCAATTTTAATGATGTTAAATAATTCCTAAGTCCCTTCTAAGGAACATGGAGCTAGGGAACACAGGACATTCCTCCTTAGGTTACTATATTCCCACGGATTGAGAATAGGACAAAGTGTTAAACTGAATCTAAGCAGCAAAAGGAAACTGAGAGAACAGCTGCACCCAAAGAGATCCTGGACCTCTGGCCTGGTGTAGAAATATCTGTTTGCTCAGAACTCCCCTCTAATTTTGCCTCTCCAACCAAGTCACGAGAAGAACAGTGCTAAGAGGTAGCAGGATGCTGTTGCAAAGAGCCTCTCTTTGTTTCCCTGCAAGGCCTCCTCCCTTCCATGCCATGTCCTAAACCCCTCTGTATGAACGAGCCTCCAGATCACAGCGCTGAGAGCAGACTTGCCAGGGCCTCGGCACTGGTGTTCAAACTTGCACGCAAAAGCACAATTGGCATGGAATGGGCGCCAGCTGACAGAGCAGCCACAGTGACAGGCATGAAGACAGAGCCGCAGCAGTGTCGCTGCCACCGGCTCTGGGCCCACAGGTCTGCCTGCCTGCAGGCTGTACCTGCCCTACACGAGCTCTTTCAGGCAGGTGTCCAAGTCCCCTGCAGCTCACCAAGCTCCTGCTGACTAAGGGCACCTAGAGCTCAGTGTGCCTGTGCCAGGCTGGGCCCACGGGCACAGCACATCCTCTGCCCTGGCCTTGCAGCCGTGTCATGGTCAGCTGTGCTCTGGGACAGCACAGCCGCAAGGCTGGAGAACAGAGGGTGTGAAAAAGAACCGTCCTTGCTCCAGCCCCGGGTGAGGCAGGGAAGCTGTTGCCCGTCAGGAAGGCGGAAAGCTCTCTGACCTCTTTGTTCCTCTAGTACTTTGCAGAATAATGAAACCCCTTCCACTATACCTAGAGATGGCCAGACATCTATCAACACCCCTCTACCGTTTGCCTACTGTTCCCTGGGCATCTTTCTTCCCTTGGGAATGCTCAGAGGAATGTGCAGCGAGGGGAAGCAGGGCCTGTCAGGCCTGGGTGCAGGGCCTGACAGCACATGCCAAGCTGGGACTGGCTGCAGGCTGCCTGCCCACGGCCTGGAGCCAAGCTCACAGCATGGGCTGTACCCAGAGTGCAGGGACAACAATGGCTTTGGAGATAATTCTGTGTTTTGGCTCCTCCAGTCTCACCTTGTTCTCGTCAGGAGTGAAGTGGACGTGCACATCGGTAATGGCGCCTCCTGGCACGGCACGGCATGCATCACTGGGGCCCGCCAGCTGGAAGTAAGGTGAGCTCTCCATGGAGACCTGCACCCCCTGAAGATTCTGCAGGAAAGACATGGAACCATGATTTTGCCACTTGAGGAAACAGGACAAGAGGAGACCTGTCCATGCCCTGGTGACGTCCTTCCTTGACCCCTTTTCCAAAGCCCTTTCTGCTGTGGAGGTACAGGCACAGAATTCCCAAGGGTGAACTTGAATCCCTTCTGTCTGGCTCCAGCATTTTGGCCAGGGGCAGTAGGGCAGTGCCTGGTGGGAAGGAAGGGCCGAGCAGGTCAGCACCGGCAGGATGGAGACAAGAGCACCTGAACCAAATCATCTGCATATTCAACAGGGCCAAAAACCTGCTGATTTCTGCCTGCACACAGCTATGCAGTCGTGTTCCACGGAGGGAATGGGCTACCTGAAAGCATAACAGCACATTCTCCTGCGGGGAAGAAGAAATTCCTTTCTAGCAGGTCAGCTTTGGATAGGGCAGTTCTGGGGGATACAGTCATGCAGGCAGAGCAGCAAGAGAGGAGACCAAACACTGTGGCCTTACTGGGAACAAAAGCAAACCTGAAAAGCAAAAGAAGGAACACAGCAATCCCTAAAAAAGGGAGATGACAAAGAGAATTTAAAGCGCCAGTAAAGCAGCAAGGAAGAATCATCAACTGATTACAGCAATCACCTCCCCGAAAGTGATGGAAACACAGACAGGTTGTGCCTGTTGACTGTGGGCTTCAAAGGCATTTTCCTCCTGGAGAAACCTTGCAATTCTTTAGGGGAATGGTCTCTCGCCTTTTGACCCTTCTGGAATTTCCTCCCTACATGTCCACACCTAATTGGCTGAATGCCAGGACCCTCCCAAAATAGGAGACTAGATAAGACCCCTGGATTTCTTTGTTCTCTCTCTTTCGGCCCCTGGACCCCTTTGAGGAATAAACGACTTGGAATAATCTGGGGGTAAGAGCCTCTTTTGAAATCTTTTGTCCTGTCCCTTCGGAGATATTCCTCCAAAGCCTCTCCAGAGCTAGCCCCGGGGAGGGGGGCCGGGCCTGCGGGGGGAATATTTCAAAACATGACCAGCACTGACTCACAGTGTGGTTTCAGTATTAAAAGCCAACCTTGGCTCTCCAGGGGTTCTTGCTGCCTGTGCAGGCAAGCTGGGCTGCTGGGCATTCCCGCTTGCAGCCAGCAGGCCAAGTTCTGCTCTCTGGGATACACAGACACAGCAAACATGCATTTTCAACACATAGATATCAACCCCTGAGCACCAAAATGCTCTCAAAAAGTCTAAACCAGATGATTTTGAGTCCTTCCTGTCTCTTCCCACCAGCCCACTCTTGGCACAAGCCTCATTTAAGAAAATGTTTCCCTGACTGAAATTCAAATGGTCTCAGTTTTCCCCTTTAGAGTCCAACACGACTGCTGACGTTTTTCAACTTTTTCCCTCTCAGCTCTCTTGGGAAACTGCAAAACAGGAGCACATGGCTTTGGATGTTCTGTGGTTCTCCGAGGGGAAAGCAGAGCACCATGCTGCTTTTGGAAAATCTGAGCAGAGCTGGATGAATCTTAGCAGGAGCCTGAAGTGGCACCTAAAGGCCTCCTACTGCTTCTGCTACATCAATCTGATTCCAGGGCTGTTTCAGAACATTTCCTGCCGTGCCAGTGCCACTAATGATAGTGATTCCAGCAGAAAGCGTAGACGACTCAGCCCCTGAGCTTTGACTGTGAGCTGCACAAAGGGAGCCAAACAGGCTCATTTCCCCAGGCAAATGTCAAGGGACTGTGGAACGAGCCCAGGGGAGGGGATCTGATGCTTCCCCAGCTCAGCCCGTGGTGGGGACCTCACCTGCGCCTTGCGGGAGAAGCCTGGCAGCACCAAGTCCACAGACTCTCCTGGCTTCAGGTCCATTGACAGCGGCTCCAGCCCAAACACGGGGGCCGTACGTTTGCGCCTCTGGGAATCACGTTTGGCCTTGGGGCTACTGTGGGCTGAGGTGCTCTGGCCCTCCTTCCCAGCTGGCCTGTTACATTCCACCTTCCAGAAGAGCTGATGGAAGTGGTGGCCCCCATCTGTTAGTCTGAACTGATGAGCACAGGGAAGGAGGCTAGAAGAGAAACCAGAATGGAAAATAGTATGGGAGAAGCTATTGTCCTGGTCATCAGATTGCTCCCAATGAGGATTCTGAGCTGTTAATAGCTTGGAGACCGTCTTCATTTGCAGCTCTTAATGTGGACCGGGAACAGTGTCTGATAAGCTGCCCTTCTGATGTCGTTATTGCAAGGAGGAATATGTTTCTAATGGTAATGTAGCATTTTCCAGGCCAGGCTAACAGGATCTGGTGTTTTCCTCCAAAATGTGTGTTCTGGGGTGATTCATACTGTTACTGTATTTTGCATTAATCTGCACCCGAAACTGTTATTGAATCTTTGAGATCCTGCACCTGAGGCCCTTGTGTGCGGGGGTATGATTGCAGGCATTTTTAAAAGCCAGCGCGGAGGAAGTTTCTGGACGATCCCAGCAAGCTGCTAGAAATCATCTGTCTGCTCTAGGAGAGGAAACCAGGGGAGCAGGGGCTCTCTCGTTCATAGAAGCTTTGGTTTTGCACTGGTGGTCATTTGTAGAAACTTCATTTCGCAATCAGAAACTGTTTTGAAGTGAACTTTGCAAACTCTGCTGGCAACGGAAAAATGAGCAAGGTCCTGTGTAGAAGTGTACCTCACCTGGTAGGGTTTGCAGCCCCACAGTGGCAAGGAGGCTTCCATTTAAGGGAAGGATTTGGGTTCCATTCTTTGTTTCACTCATGAGGTAAAAACCAGAGGTTTTGATACCTTTTTTGGCCTTGTGCCAGGACGGACGCAGCCCTTGGATCTTTGAGACTGTGCCTCAAGCCCTGTTCCTATTTCTATTGGGCAGGATGCCAAGAATCCGGCCTGGATTGTTACATGCTTAAGAGAATAGACCAAGATCCTCAGGGCATTTTTGGGGTGTTGTAGCAAGTGCAAAGGTCCTCCTTGCACTCGGCACAGCTTTTTCTCTTTTTTTCTGCATGGCTTCTTATTTTCACCTTAATTAAAACAGTTTTGCTTTTCAAACACCTCTGATCATGCTGCCTCGCTAATATTTTAGGCCATCCTGAGGCTGCCGGTCAAACCCAGAGGTGATGCACCTGAGAGGGCACCCTAACATTCTGGCCTCCCGCACAAGCATCAGTCCTGGGCAGGCAGGGCAGCAGCAGAGCCCACGAGCAGCGTGAGGAAGCGTTGGCAGCGGCACTGCAGGCCCCACACAAACCAGCAAGTTTCCATCTGCCTCTGGAACTGCTCTGCGGGCTCCTGCCTTCCCAGGGGGGTCGTCACCCTCCTGTCCATTTGCTCCCAGGGCCCCTGCTTGCCTGGCAGGTGCCATTTTGGAAGGGAAGGGTGCGATGCCATCTTCCCTTGGTCCCGCAGCCACACGGAGGGCCCGCCTCACCCAGGCGCCATTTTGGGAACCTTTTGTTCTGGGGGAGCCTGCGAGATCATTACTTGACCAAGTGAGGACATAGATGTGTTAGAACTGAAGGCAATTCAGTGGCAATTGAGCAACTGGTTTCTCTTTCAGTGGTTTTTGAGGGTACCTAGCAACGCTCAACTGGCCATCACATGTCTCTAAAGGTATCTCTGCCTTCAGGGAAGGAGTCAGGGTCTTTGAACACTGAAGAAGATCGTGCCTGAAGGACTACAGCAAAACTGCTCCTTGTTGAGACAGAAGGAGAGGTGGGAGTGGGAGATCTCCTACCTGAATTGGTATCCCAAGTTGAGCTCCGGGGCAAATGGTTTGTCTGTGACAATTGTGGTGCCAGTGCCAAAAGCCAGGAGCGTGGAGGTGGTCCAAAGTCTGTTCCCAATGAACAGCTGGAGAGCATCAGCAAAAACCCCAGTGTCATCCAGGGTTGCTGTGACAGTCACATGAACATCACCCCTGGCGGGGATCACTCCTTCCCTGGGTTCAATAACATAGCAGTGAGGTTTACAAGCCTGTAAGACACGCATAATGTGCATTTAGGATGGAAACCATACACCCTGGTCTCTTATGGGGTGTAAGAAAAGGAGAAGACTAAAGAGGGGAGGATAAAAATCCTAAAGGCCTAATTTCCCTAAATTTAAGCTGCAGTATTGGGGAACAGCAGAGCTTACACAACCTGTATTTTCCCCTCCTTTAACAGACTCTCACCTAATTAACCCAGTTTTGCCCAACCCAAGGGACGCTTATCCTCAGGAGAGTGTTCCTTCCCCAGTCCTTCTCTGGAGTGTGTGCCAAGGAAAGCTGCTTTCTCTCTCCTGGCTTCTCACAAAGGCTCAGGGCCAGAGGAAGTCATGACGGCTCAAATCCCACTCCAGAAACCACACAGCTGGAGGACACTGCTGAGAGCCTGAAGAATATCTCCGCAAAACCAGTTGAGCAAAACCCCAACACCAAACTATCCTTTCCCAAGAGGCCATCAATGCTTTTCAACGTCCCCTAAAGGACCGAGGCCCTCACTTCCCACTGATCATCCGCTGTAGAGAGGTGCCCCAGGGCCTTCTGCTTTGGAAAAGTCACCTCTAAATGGTTATGGCAGAGCAGGAAAGAAGGAAGCAGAGGGAAAACTGGATGACATGTGCTCAGTGGGCATGGCCCACTCTTCCTAAGAACTCGTGTCCTCTGGTTTCTCATGGGCTTCACAGATTGGCCAAGAGAGCTGGAAGCTGCCCAAAGGAGGGAGGAAAGGCCCCGCACCAGCACAGCTGTACAGACACAGCTCTGCAGGTCCAGCCCTGGAACGAGCACGTGAAGCCCATCCTTTACACACCAGGCCCACCCAGCCAAGGTGCATTGCTCCCTGAAGAGGTGGAAGGCAGAATTTCATTGTGTAGTTCGAGAAAGCTGTCCTGGAAAAATCCCTCACTTTAAGGTTACATTTATCCCCCAAACTGCAGGAAAAGCAGCAAGAGGAAAAATCATGCCCCTCCTCCTTGGCTCAGGAGGCTGTGGCTGGACTTTCCCACATGGCCTGATGCTTTATCCACAGACACAAACAAGTCCACAGGATCAGGTTTTAACCAGCTCCAAGTTCAACACACCCAGCATGGAGAAGAACAGACCTCAAGCCCCTCAGAGATCTCCCCCTCCAGCAGACATCCCACCCAGCCCCAGGCCCAGCCTACAAGCCCTTCCTGGCTGCAGCAGCCCTGCTCTCCCTGCCAGGGGAGCAGCCCCAGCTCCTCTGCCCTATGCAGCCTTCACATATTAAACAGCCATTCTCTGCAGCCGGTCCCCAAAGATGCTCTTCAAAGGCACAGAGACCACAGGCTGGGGGGGTGCACAACCCCCACACATGTCTTTGTGTGGACAGCCCAACTGGCCTGACCCACAGCAGGTGTGAAAATTGCCTCCCCACCAGCAGTCTGAGGACAGACCTCACACCCTCTTCTCTACCATGAACAGCAGTTTGGCACAAAGCAAATGTAGATGGCACAGGGAAAGCACAGGGAAACCCATGCTCTCCGAGGAGCAAAGGACCACAGGTTTCTCTTGATCTCAGAGCTCAAAAACCGTGACACACACAGCTAAAGACCTTCCATAAAATTATGGGAGAACTCGTCAACACAATCCAGACGAATTTCTGCTCCAACATCTCTGCACCTGATTTCACTGAGGAGTGCCCCAGCTAAAACCACTCCAGAGCCAGGTTCCTTTTGCCTCACCCAGATGGAATCTTGGAGTATCTCGCTTCCTCTCACACAGGCCGATGCATATAAAAACCACGTCATGGCAGCTTGTAATGTCAACCAGTCAATTTCCCTGGAAAACGGCCCCACAGATACTTACAATCTCTAGCCTGAAGTCTAAATCGACGAGACCTTCGTTGAAGAGGCCAAAAGCTTGTGAATTAGGCCTTAGCACTAGGATCCTGCCGAACTCTATCAGCCTTGGACTTATGTAGACTGCTGACAGCCGTCCAAGGCTCTGTAGTTCTGTTCTCTGTTACAGAAAGCAGGCAAGAAAGAGTAAAAAAAAAAAATCAAACCCAAACAGGGAAACCTAAAAAAGCTTAAACAGCTCAACCCAGCTCAAGTTATTTCTTTAGGGACAGCTACCATTCTCCAGCTGAATTCCTGGGATTTTGGGGGGAAAAAAATAAAGCTTATGTATTCACCTCCAAATTGAAAAGGATTAAGTAAAGAGAAACTTTCAAACTACAAATTATTGGTCCAAAGGTAGAAGCTTTGCAAGAAATCTCTAGTTAAGATCAGGCTGACAGTTAAACAACTGGTTCTTCGGGTGGGGAGAAACTCTTCTCTTTAGGTAAGCAATCTGATAGTTGAAAGCAAGTGCTCAGTCAAACTTCAGGCTCCCTGGCACAGCCTGCACTGCCTGTCCTCCCTGTTGACTGGTTTACATGCAGTGCCACAATGGCCCAGGTTCAGATGTTTGGTGCCATCCAGGGAATTTGGCATCACCATTTCCATGTTTTAATGTAAGCTTAAATCCTTGCAACTACTCTTCAGATGCCAGCTTTCCTTTCTTTTACAGAAAGCCCAAGGTTCCCAGAAATCTTCTGACATCCTCTTTTGTGCTGAGAGGTAACATTTTAAAAAAGATGTTTCCAAAGTTAAGAGCATTTTAAAGAGTAATTAAAATGATCCTCAATTCCAGCTTAGATGAACTACCTTCTGGGTCAGACACTGACATTGCCACCTATAAGGCACGAGCTGTTTATGCCACCTGCCCCTGCTGTCCTTCTCCACAGCAGCCTGTGCCTCTTTTCCCCGGAAGAATCCCCGCACACTGTGCACCCTGCCAGGACCAGTTGCACGAAGGCACACACCTCCCCTTGCACTCACCAGTGGGTTTCTTGCATCCCCAAACACGCCGGTACAAACACTGGTGCAACGCTTGCCCAATCTTTGGATTTCAACTGTAACTGGAATCTCTGCAGCGCTCCGAGGCTGGAGAATCCCACAGGGTCTGGGGCTGGAGTAGAGCACAGGAGAGTCCTCCTCGGGTTCCTAGAAGGGACAGAATCAAATCCAGCTTCAGAGGGACCTCTGAAGAAACTTCAAACTCCTTAACATCCATCCCAACAGCAACTTACACACATTTTTAAAAATCCCCAGGACAAAGGTAAAAGGCACAAACAAGATCCAAGAATTGTAGGCTTAGCATTCTCAGGGGGTTCTGCAAGGAGGCTGCCAGCACAAGCACTGGTGTCTGTGGATGCAGCAGCTTTTCACAACCCTCAAAGATCTCCCACAAGAAAACACCCTGAAGACTAGAACGTAAGCCCTTTCCTCAAGAGATTAAACTGCATCCTAAAGCTAACATTCAGGTAGGATCCTGTTCTCAGCAGATCTTTAAGACTGAATAGGAACCGGCAAGGTCTTATCCAAACCCTCTTCCCCCCTAATAATCTCCACAATAATATTTCAGAGGAGGAGGTGGATGCGATGCCAAACCTGGGGAATAAGCCCGTAGCAGCCAGGAAGGTGGGTGTTATTCCAAATGAAGAACTTCCTCACGAACGGGGCCTTCAGGTCGCACTCATGGATCCCCCGGTTTTGGGGGTACACTTGCAGCTCAGGAACGAAACATCTGGGCAAAGAGATGACCCCAAGGGAATCAGAGATACTGAGAGAATGGAGAACGTTTACCCCCAAAGATTGTGAAATGGAGCACAACACCTTTGTCACTGTCAAATACACATTTAACAGGCCTACGGTGAAAAATTGCCTTTAAAGTCCTCCCACTCAAACATGTCTTGTCGAGGAGGGGCAAAACCTGAGAGGCAGCACCCAGAGGCTGCCAAGTGCCCCAGGCAGAGCACTTGGTCCCACAGCTGCCTCAGCCCCTCCTTCGCCCAAGAAGGTTTGCAAGAACTCCTGGAACAGTCCCAGTGATCCATGAGCTCTGGGGGAGCCTTCCCAACAGGGATCAGTGCTCAGTAAGGCTCCAGGAACACACGACTCTAGTGTCTCAGTAAAAAGGACTCCCTTCTCTCCCATGGTGCTGTTACCCTGCCTGAGAACTCAGCTGTTTGCCCCAGCCTTGGAGGGCATGAGACATCACCTGCCCCACAGAGTGGGAGATCACTCCGTCCCAGTTCCTACAACTCCCCTGGTCCTTCACTCCACAGGTCCAAATACTGACTGTCCCCAATTGCACTTGCTTTTCAAACATGGCAGCCCAGGCACTGACGAGATGGCTCTGCCTGGGAGTGGGAACAGCACCAGGGAACTGCATCCCTCTTGTCATTAAACTGACACCTAGAGCAGCACAGCAGGATGGAATTCTGCTGGAGCAAGAACAACTTTTGCTTTAAGCCTGAGAACATCAAAGCTCAAAACAGGAAGCAGAGAGAAGGGGAAAAAGTAGAGCTGACCTGCCACATCAAGGACTGATTTCCCCTCTGAAGATCCTGCCCTCACCTCTCTTGCTGTGAGCCACTTCCCCACTGTCACGTGCCCTCGTTAACAGAACCAGACCCTGACCCTCAGCAGACTGCTTGGTGTGCCCCAAGCCAACGCGGGCTGGTTGCAACCCAGCACAACTCCACCTCTTGCAGGAAGAAGGCGAGGAGGCCCTTGGGAAATTTGCTTCACCTCAAGCACCAGGTCAATAAATGATATCATTCCTGGTCCCTTTAGAAAACGACCCAGGACCACGCTGGGCTGTCAGCAGGGCTGCTTTTCACCACAGGCTGCTTTTCAAGCACTGCTGTTCTCATGTCCAGCTGGGCAGAACATGAGGTCATTAAACAACACGTCTCCTTGGGAGCTGCAGCCAGCACATCCTGTGCAAGGCAGCGCGCTGGGGGAGGCCAGGGAAGTGCTGGTACCTGGCCTTGATGATCAGTGATGCCACTCCCTTGCCAAACCACTCCAGGTCCACCAGCAATTTCCGGTTGTATTCCGTCACAGTGTTGGAACACAGGGTCACCTGGTGGAAGAGAAGAGCAGTAAATTCTTCTTTACAAAAGCTCATGACTCACGTGTGATGTCCTCCAGTTTTTGTGGTAAGAAAAGGGAGGATTTTGCCTTAATTCTTCTGCCGCTCCACGTGTAGAGCAGTCTCTAAGAGTGACAAAAGCCTTCTGGCAAATACCAGATTTGTTAAGCACACCTTGCTATCAGGGCATAGGTCAGCTAAATTAAAACATTAGACTAAAGCTCTGTGCAGCACTGTGTTCAAATTAAGGGGCAAATTTTCATCTGACTACAATGACATAAATGCAGTGGAAATCTGCTGACTTGAACAGAATGAGTTCAGCTTTACAGCAGGAAGCTGAAGACAAAGCGTGGGCCAGCAGGTGCTGGGCAGTTCATGGCCGCAGAGTTTTTTGCCTTCACTGGAGATCCCTGCAGTGAACACAAATCATTCTACTCCCCAGGACAGGAGAAATGAGACCAAGAAGAAAAGCAAACTGCTTTATATAATGACATCTCTCTAACAGCCACCTTTGGTCCTCGTCCGTCCTCTGCCCACTTGCAATCAAAGACATTGCTCTCAAAAACACCAAAATGCCTTCAGTACTTGACCATTATGGGACATGATTTCAGCTTGTGATTTTGGAAACAAATCAGTGCTCCTTCAGGAACGTCCCGAGTAACCCAGCTCACAGAGGCCCCACGCCAGTGCAGATCCTCGCTCACACGATGATCAGAGCTGGCATCAGAGCTAAAGCCCTCCCACACTCCCGTGAAGCTTCAGACCCGCTGCTGAAGTGTGTGTGGCTGGACTCTTCCCATACCTCGATATCCTGGTGTTCCTGGGATTGGAGGGTCCTTTCGCTGGGGTTCAGTGTAAACTCCCTTGGCTTCACAGAAAAATGAATTCCCTCCCTCCAGGAGGGCTCACTGTCGCTGAGTATTTGCTCAAAGCTGCTAACAGCAGGCTGAGTGCCATCGTCCGACACCGCGAGGTGTTAGTGAGGCGACAGGTCTTGGTGTAGGGAAAGCCTAGGAAAAGGACACAAATATCCATTTAGGCACCAGTTATGTCGTGACTCCCGGTGGGAATACCCTGGTAGCATGAAAGCGTGATTGGAGTTTAGCTCTTTATTATCTGAACTACAGATTACTGAGAAGCTGCAAGAGGAATTAGTCGTCACTTAGTTCCCTTTAACACTGATTCCAGACTGTAGCCTTGAAAATGCCTGCTCTTAGCCCTGCTCAACACTGCAAGCTTCTCTCTTTCTGATGGGGAGAAGCTCCCTCACCTGCCCCAAACCAGCACCAGTTATTTCTCCCTGATGACTGTGCACCCAGACCAAGCATTTCCTCTGAAAATTCAAACTGTAAAATTCCCTGTTAAGTCTGCCAACACTCCTACCCTTTTCAAGATACATAAAGAGTGAGTCGCCATTGAGAAGAAGCTACAGCAGAAGAAAGTGAGGATGAAATCAGGAACTAGAACGTGATGCAAAGCACCCTAATGCAGTTTCTCTCTGCAGAATTCTTAAGGCGTCTTTTGGTTTGGGCCAAACAGACTGGGCATGTGACAGCTCAGAGCCCACTCAGCTGGAGGCAAACCCGAGCCTTGACCCAACAAGCGGGGACATCGCACCCATACTACTCACTGTGATTGCTGCCTGCAAGGGTTTACCCCACCTTAACTCTGAGATTTGCTTTCCATATTGGAAAGCCAGAGATAGTGCCACGCATGGTGGGGATGTCCTGCAGAGCCCGGACACCAGCCACAACCCGCTCTGCAGTGGACTGGCTGGCCAGCTCTGTGGGGAGGAGACTTCTCCCCAGGCCTGCTCACCAAGAGTCATTTGAACACAGGTGGGGGAAAAAAACAACTGCAGGCGCAGCCCAGAGCTTCTCTGTGCCCATCAACAGTAATCACTGCCGGCTCCAGCAGTGACTCCAGCAGGGAGGCAAGAGAAGCACAAAAGGGACAAACACAGATGTCAAAACCTCAAATGAGACTGAGGTCACCACATGCAGACAACAGTCAACAACAGTTAAAAAGAAGCAAAGATACAACAGCTGCCTTCAGCTGAAGAGACCTTAGGAATGCGTTTCTACCTGTTGCCTTTCTTGTTTCATTTATTCAAAAGGCAACTTAACAAGTGCCTCAGTGGTGATGCAGGGTGGCGAAGAAGCAGATCAGGAGAGGCAATTAGTTTTCTTAAAACGTTCAACAACTTCATTGTTATGAGTTTAGGTTTCGTAGTGAATTTTGGCCTCAGTCTGGGAAGGGAAATACAGGGGGTTTGGGGTGGTCTCGGCTGTGCGGGTGGGCTTTTCCATCCGGGGCTCTTTGGGAGCTGTGCCGTGATGCCGCGGGCGGTTGTGAAGTCGGAGCCGAGGTTTGCAGGGGGCAGACCTTTCCGTCCTTCCGCCGGGGCTCGGGAAGGTCGGCAGCGTGCTGCTGCGGGACGTCGTGCGCTTGACGCCGGGCTCAGCACCGTGATCGAACCTGCCCGCCGTCCCCGCTTCTGCCTGCTCCCGATTGCCAGTGCCCAGATCTCCTGCTGCCCGTAGTTTGCAAAAGCAGCGATTTCCTCCTTCCCTCCCTGCCCGTGCCGGCTGGGAGGGAAATCACTGCCCTGCCAGAGCCCACCGCTCCTCCAGCCTGTGATCATAACCACACCAAAGGGGAAAACAGGACTCGGCGGGTTGGAAACTTCTGGCATTGCGTTGTTGTCTGTGCTGTCCGGATATACTCTAGTAACGAACTGCTATTCCTTTTCCATATTTTTGCCTGGAAGCCCTGTAATTTCAAAGGTATAGTAATTTGGAGAGAGGAGGGTCATCATTCCATTCCGTGAAGATTGCCACCTTCCTTGGCAGAATCTGTCTTTTAAACCAGGACAGAGACACCAGAAAATACTTGCTCCTATTTGATCCCACAATGGCAAAATGCTACCTGAGGCACCTGCAGTTCACACCCTGAAGAGGCTGTTGTGGCAGAACATGAGCAGTGCTGGATGCTTTTACGTTCAAGTGCTCCATTTTGGAGCACACAGATCCCTCCCGCTGTGTCCCAGCGCAGGGAACACTCACCAAAGGAGATGTCACCGAAGTCGAGCTCATCGGTGTCGAAGTGTAAAGTCGGCCCGACGACACACCCCCTGCGATGACAGGGACACAGGAGGAAATGGCTGCGTTAAAGGGAATTGCAAAGCCTCCGGCTGTCGTGGCTTGGGGGCACAAAACCTGGTGTCAGGGGCATCGTGGGTTTCAAATCAACACACCACCATGTGCTCAGCACAGTGTCCATGTGCACAGGAGGCAGCTAAAGCCAAGAGGCCAGCAGCCCACAGCCACTGATGGGGCTTTGGACGCAGGGCAGGCAGGAAAAGCCCCCAAGTTGCCGGTGGTCCCATGGGGGACCCTGAACACCTACCCAGACCTGTCTCCGTGCCTCAGTTTCCCCATCTGTAATGGGATGGACATAAAGGTGTCCCCACAAACTTCTGTAACCAGCCTTTCCAGCCACAGGTTCCCTGCTTTGCTACTTGGCTGTAACTGGTCTTCCCATGGAGGAGCTTTCTCAGGAGATTTTGACCCACACAATCATTACAGACAGAGTTTTGAGACATGAAGCCAGGGGAGCCCCAAACATCCTCCAAAAAGAGCATTAACAGTTCTACACAGTGGACAGATGAATCCTAGAGGAAAGGACCAGCTTGTCACTAGTGCACCAGCTGGCACAGCCAGGAGCAATAGCTTAAACAACCAAACATGGGTGTCCTGAATCTACCACACCTCCTCCCCTGGCCTTGAACTCAGCAGACAGGCACTAAAAGTCACCAACATCCACTGAAGGCAGCACTTGAAGCTGCCCAACACGAGTTTATTTCATGGTTGACGCCAATCAATGCGCACCCTGCCTTTTGGTTAAAAGTCAAGGACCAGTGAACTGTGTCTTCTACTGTGTTCACAGGACTGCCCCTGGCTCCGCTCTACACATCTCAACAAGAGACACCTTCTCTTGCTCAAGGAGAAAGCTGCTTATGGAATAACATCCCACGCATGACCAGTTTGGGGGAGGGACAGAGGAGAATCAATTATTTGATGGTGAAAGGTTCCCTCTTGATTTCCAAAATAAAAATAGCAGCACTTTTTCTCCAAAAGCAAAGCCAGTGTAGTTGTTTCTCTACTATGGGCAGACCTAGTCAACACTGTTCTCCTGCTAAGTAATAAGTTTCATGTTCTTTTTAATCCATCTCCCTTATCTTATTGGTATAATCAACTGCAGATTGCTTTCATTTCTTTATTGCCCTGATCCAGTGCCTCCCAACAGCAGCAGCCTAGCTCCAAAGCTCCAGAGCAGCCAGCATCAGCTTTCCTGCTTACACTACGTTATCCTACCAGCACACGCCTCAGGCTAGCAGGGACAAGCCCTCATGCTGCTGTGGTCCTGAGGACTGAGCTCTGCCTCCCCCATCATCACCCCTTCTCCCTTCTGCAGGGCCAGGATTATGGGATGAAGCCCATGTCCTTGGGACGGTTCCTGCTGCACAGTTCCCTGTCTCCCACATCAGCCTTTTCCTGGCTGTGGAAAGGAGGTAGCAGAGCACTCTGCACAGGAGCTCGGAGCACAGCCTGCCTCCATGCATGGCCATGAGAGGTGAGCTGAGGCTGCTGCTGCCCGTTTGGGATGGATTATTAACAGAAGTTTTTCAAAACACTGCTGCTGGTGGAGAATCACCCAGGCTGGCCCATCTCCAAAGCCCTGGGGGCCTTGCTGGGTGCTCAGGGGGGACATCCCAGAGCAGCTACTGCCCAAAGCTGATCCATGCCACTGCCTGCCATGGCCCAAGGCAGAGGGACATCCCTGCAGGGAGGAGTCATTCCAGCTCCCGGGTACCACACAGGGCAGCAGGCACCCCCACACTAAGGCAATGCCAGGATCAGAGCAGAGATTAAGACCTCAGGAAACATCTTTTTTCTCTGCCCGACCCCAAAATGAGGTAGGTGGGGGATGTCCCAGAGACAGCTACAGATGTGCCCACCCAGAGTAAGCTCCCAGAGTCCTTACTCGATGGTCAGGATCACAGGCGTAGGAGATCCAGCCACACGGAACTGGAATGGTTCCTCAAACCGCCCCAACACGGCGGCATCCAAGGAGATCTGAATAGTCTGGATCCCACCTGGTGCAATGAGGCCCTCCTCGGGTACAAACTTGAAGCAGCAGCCCACTTCCGTGTTTGAAGGGATATAGGTGAAGGGAGCATCAAGAACTCCTTTGTTCATCAGTTTCACCTGCAGCAGCAAGAAAACAAAATGCAAGTACACGTGAAATCTTCCCTTCTTGGGAGTCATTTTCTAATGGCGCAATTAACACCCAGAAAAGGCAGAAGATGCTTTGTGCTGCTGGACGGCAGAAGTCAAAAAAATACAACAGGACAAGTTCTGCCTTTGGGTTTTCATGCGAAGCTCACATAACTCCACATAACTGGAGTCACCCTGGGGTTATCCCACGGACACAGAGCAGTCCACCTCTGGTCAGTAGCACCAAGCTCATTCAGACCTGGCCCTGAGAGCAACGTGGGGTGATTGCAGCTGCGTAGTGAATCACCACAGAGCTGCTGCTGCCCCAGTCAGCACAGCTCCAGCAGTACCGTATCTACGCATTTACCTTTTCCCATACCGTGAAAACAATACACTGAGAAGGAGGCATCAACATCAAAATGTACAGACAGCGCCATCTTTTGGTAAGAAAACTCAACGTGTCTTTCTCTTCCACAACCAAACTTCTGAAAGTGTCTGGCATGATGTAGTGCCTCGTTTTCTGCCTCTTTCAGTTGCTCTCTCTTTTTTTTTTGCAAACTTGACCCCCAACAGGGGGGAGGCAAATAGGTAGAAAAATCTTTTGCTTTATTCCCAGGAACACTTTTCTCTTTGTAGAGCCAGAGATGCACCAAGCCTGAAGTGTGGTGAGGGATTGGACAGCAAGGGAAAGAATCCTCAAGCCCTTTGCAAGGGCCTGCACTGAGCCAGGAGGCTGGATGGCTTTCCTGTGACTTCCAGGAATGAGCAGGAGACACTTGACTAAAAATTGTTTGCGGTGGACTGAAGCTCAAATGTAGCCAGCTTGTCCCAGCTGCTTCCGAACAGCCCAGTACAAAGGTGCCTTGTGTCTGGTGCTGCCACAAAAGCCTCTGAACAGCTTTTTGACCCAGCGTTGGGTCAAAAGGGGTTGTTTTGCAGGAAGCCTCCCAGCTGATCCCTATGGAAGGCTGCCCAAAAGAAGGGACTGGGGCTTCATGAACAACAGACACATTTTTCTGGAACACCCCCTTCCCCCCCGCGCCCAGATTTGACCAGTGCATCAGCTATTCCCTGCTCACAACTGCCCAGGTTGCCAGGAATTCCACAGGTCCACCAGGCTTGCTGCTGCCTCAGGAGCCATCAGGATCCATCCCAACCCCTGGTGCTCACCTCATGGGTGTGGGCGGTTTTGACAAAAACTTCCCCAAGGTTCAGGGTATCACAGCTGAGTTCAACCAAGGGTCTGCGGCCTTCCCCTCTGAGGTGCAGGGCCAGCCTGCTCTCACGGCCTGGGGAGAGATGTCCATTTCAGTACAATAATTCCCTCTGTTCTACTGGATTTTCCAGGCTGCCTCAATGCTAGACCCTGATTCTGAGCTGCATGCAACCAGCTCTTGATGCTGCAGCAGAAGATATGGACCCTTCTCTTCCCTCAGGAGATATCCCCTGGGGCTGACTTGCAATTTCTAACCCATTCCTTGGGCTGGTTTCCAATTTTAGCCACCAGTTTGCTGAGTTTAAAACATCTCTGGTGTCCTGTAGCAACAGGCCAAGGAGTGACAGGTATAAATTGAAAGAAAGGAAATTTAGGTTAGATATTGAGAAGAATTTTTTTACTGTGAGGTGGTGAGACGCTGGAGTAGGTTCCCCAGGGGAGTTGTGGAGGTTCCAGCCCTGAAAGTGTTGAAAGCCAGGCTGGATGGGGCTTGGAGCTACCTGGTCTAGTGGGAGGTGTCCCTGCCCATGGCAGGGGCCTTGGCACTAGACAGTCTTTGAGGTCCGTTCCATCCTTAACATACTATGACTCTAGGGTTTCCTCCCCATGCACTTAGAGGAGCTTTGAAATCCATTCGGTGAAGGCACAAAGCTCACGAAGACTTTGGCAATTGCTACCTGGCAAACTGCCAGGCAACAACTGCCAAACCACCTGGCCCAGCAGCACAGGACTGCTGTCCTCCACTTCTGACACTCGGCACTGTGTTCTGTTTGCACAGACTGAGAGCTGCAAGGTGACAATTCCCACACAGGGAGAGAAGCAGGTGCTGGCCAAGGGTGGTCCTTCTACCAACACCCTGGGCTCAGCGGGGCTCCGCCTCCGCTGGCCTGGTGGTGTCTGGAGGTGATCCAGGCTCAGGGAGCACATTTCTAACTCAGTTCCGACTGCCTGATGGTGGATCCACGTCAAATGGACCCATCCTGGAGGTCAGTGGTCTAGAGGGGCTTAGTGCTTGTTCACTAAAGCTGTTCTGCTCTGCAGCTCCTTGGCCTTTGAGGAAATGCTGGCAAAGCTGTGCCATGAAAACATCTCCCTGCACTGCCTGGGTTGTTCTGGGATCAGCAATCCAGACACAGGTGTTCCGAGCCCTGGCCTTGCATGGGAGACTCCCTGGAAGCTGCAGGGACACTGGGGATGTGCCAGCACTGCCCTGCTGACCAGGAACTCTTCCCAGCAGTTACATGGGAGCCCAGTGGGCTCAGGCTTGCTCCATGGCTTCACTGTGGGTGAGAGAAGCAGGGGAAAGGAGCTGTACCTGAGATGTCACAGTAGGCCACACTCTGATACTCCAGTGCTTCCAGGGGTTTAAAGGTCACCTTGATTTCAGCCGAACAACGTGGCCCAATCTCTCCCTCCTGAAACAGAAAGAGACAGAAAAAGATTTATCTTCAAACTTCACACTTCTTGTTTTCAACCACTCCTCTAAGCCTTTCTTTAGAGCATCAGTGATGAGCGAACAACATAAGGAGCCCAAGGAAACACTCTAAACCCAGCTCAACACACCACTGGGCGCTCTCAATGCTCAGCTGATCAGCCCCCACTCTCCACAATGTTCCTGCTGCTCTGACACAAGCTCCTGGTCACATCATGCTGCAGTCAGCTACAGTGGTACCTAACTGCCATTGTGCACTGGTGGCTCTTGGCCTTAGATGGGCCATAGGAGTAACCAAGAACACGATCCCCTTCCTTGGAAAGAAAAATATTAGTTTAACCTTTTTTCAAAGAAAGCAGAGGTTGGGATTATTCTAGGATTTACTCCAGGATGAGAAGGGATTTTGCACTGTGCAGACACCAGGCATTCATCATCTCTCACAATGCCAATACTCAGAATCAGGGCTCTGGCTGATGGGAGGACATGGGCGTTTGCTTGCATAAACAGAAAAAGAAAAGGTTTACTGTCCCCGTGTGCAAGAGAACTCAAAATGCCCATTATAACCTCCCACCCTTGTGTCCAGGCTCACAGATGACACTGGGAGACTCACAAACAGTGCGAGTCGTGGTTAGAGGAAGGGACAGGCATTTCTACGATTAACCTTGGGCTGAATTTGGCCTCCTTTTCCCAGCGAACCCTTGCATGCTTCAGGTCAATCCATGAACTGGCACTGCTCCAACACCCTCCGCTGAACCCCACGCAGCAGCACGTGTCGGGGGAGCCCCTACCTACAAAAACTGGTCCCTGTGGACACTTCAAGGACACGGAGTGCCCTGAGCTCGAGCCCTGGCAGCAGAGCTCAGCTTTGTCAGGCTCCCAGCCCTGCCTTGAGCCTGCAGGGCAGAAATACTTTCAGCAGTGAGCTCTGCAGCCGCACCAGAAACTCCATGTCCTCCCTCTGAGCACACCGAGCCAGCTGAGGACCTGCTGAGTGACCGCACCCGGGGGAAGGGGCGGGGGTAGGGTGGGCGGGAGGAGGAAGAGGAGGAGGAGGAGGAGAAGGAAGAGGAGGAGGAAGAGGAGGAGGAAGAGGAGGAGGAGGAAGAAGAGGAGGAGGAGGAGAAGGAGGAGAAGGAGGAGAAGGAGGAGAAGGAAGAGGAGGAGGACGAGGAGAAAGAGAAGGAAGAGAAGGAAGAGAAGGAAGAGAAGGAAGAGGAGGAAAATGAGGTTCTCAGCTATCACTTACCATTGGCTCAATGAAAAAAAAGTCATTGGAGAACAGCAGGGGGTCTTCTTGCACCTTTGCCTTCTCCTCCTGGACCTTTTGGCTCAGGAGGGAGGTGCGATTTTCACAAAAGCCCTTCACCTTCTTTATTTTTTTCTCCTCCATGAAGTCTTCCATCCAGACCTTTGGTGGCGGCTCCAGCAAATCACACTGCCTGCAGCCGCAGGGAGAGACAAAGCCAGCAGGTCATTTAATATATTTGCAGAGAGAAGCGGAAGTGCGGGAGAGCAAAGCACTTGGGGAGGAGCGGCAGCTCCCCAGCAAGGGCTGACCCCAAGCCACGAGGGTCCCAATCGGATCAGAAGATAACTTGTTGTGCACAAGCTCAGCAGGTAGCTTTACTCCACACTTGCAAGCTCAGGAGAGCTTTGGAAAGCCAGCATCCCTCAAGAGAATCTCCTGCCTCAAAGCCTCTGCCAAAACTGAGGGAGAATCCACCAGCCACCTCAGCTGGCTTTTCCTACCACTGAGCTGCTCGGGGGAAGCAGATAAAGATCACGGAGCACCCACTGCAGGACTTCCCTGGGAAAGGGAGACGAAGCTGGGTTGTGGTTACGTGTTACCAGCATCGCTCTTTGTTTCTTCCATTTTGGACCTGCCCTGTTCCCTACTCTGCCTTTCACAAGAGCATCCCAGAGCACTTCCAAAGGAAATTGATGAATTCAGGCACCGCATCCCTTCAGTGACATCCAAGGTTTTATATGCATGAAAACAGAGGCTGTGAGAGGGGAAGGGACTTCTTGGTGCAGGAGACAGACAGCAAACTCCTGGAGAGATCATCTTTTCAGGATCCAGAGCTTTTTGGGTCCCATCCCAGTGCATGGTAGTAGAATGGCCAGAGAGGGAAAGGATCCTGCACTAGCTCCTCTCATAAAAAAAAGTCCTCTCTGCTCTGAGATCTCAAAAGCATCTCTGACAGCAGGAGAGTAGGCCTTAGAGCTAACACCATCCCTAAGACTGGAAGTAAGGAAAAACAAAATGTCCTGGTGACAGGCTAGGACACAAACTGGCATGAAAATAAATGTAATTGGAAAAAAGTATTACGAAGAAAAGAAGGGTAGTGGTAGTAAGTGAATCCCTTCTAAGGGGAAATGAGGGCCCTGTATATCGAGCGGATCCGTTCCACAGGGAAGCCTGCTGCCTCCCTGGGATCCAGGTACTGGATATCACCAGGAGATTCCCTAAGAACTAAAAGAACTTCATCTGTTCACCACTGTCTGGGGGTACAGTGACTGTGAAATAACAGAGTTTTCAACATTCAGTGAAACAAGGAGGGGCATCAACAAAACTTCCACTCTGGTCTTCTGGAAGGCAGCCTTCGGCCTGTTCAAGAGATTGTTTTGGAGAGGACCTTGGGAAACAGCCTTTACAAACAAAGGGGTCCAGGAAGGATGGACATACTTCAAGAAAGAAGTCTTGAAGGCACAGGAACAGACTGTCCCTGTGTGCTGAAAGATGAGCTGACAGGGAAGACAACGAGCCTGGATGGGCAAGGAGATTTGGAAGGAACTAAGGGGAAAAAAGAGGGCGTATTGCCTTTGCAAAGAGGGGCTGGCAACTCAGGAAACGTTTAAGGATGTTGCCAGGTCATGTAGGAAGAAGATTAGGGAGGCAAAAGCCCAATTAGAACTTGAGGAAATCCAGTCATTGCAATCAACCTTTCCTTCCCAAAATGCCATCCTTGGTTGGAGTATAAATGGAACTGGAATGCTGTGCTGAGCTCCTGCAGCCCAGGGACACACACCCTAATGCCAGGGATGGTTTACTTGGCCTAAACCATTCAAAATCACCAACACCCCCCTG
Source organism: Chamaea fasciata (assembly GCF_029207755.1). NCBI lineage: Eukaryota > Metazoa > Chordata > Aves > Passeriformes > Sylviidae > Chamaea > Chamaea fasciata. Next base: position 20,846,351 of record NW_027094097.1, on the reverse strand, counting down.
AGGCCATGCATTAGTTTCAGTCTTGGGCCATGTATCTCACTGAAACGTATCTTTCAAACCAACCTCCTCTTCTCTTCATTGTCGGCTTCCTCAGTAGGAAACATCTTCCACTGGAAGTGGGCTGTGATGTTACTCCTGTTTCTGATGAACATGCTTGTGTGGCTTGATGTGGTGATGAAAGTCTTCTCAACCTTCATGGAATATGTGCTCAATCCAATGTTGACATCTGCAGCTTCTGCGCGAAGGAATGTGAAGAAACTTTCTTCACCTGGAACAAAGCAGAGTCTTTGCTCAGCTAGCTCAGTTGCTGATGGAAGCACAAGGAACAAAGCAAACCACAGGTCACGGAAGAAAGTGTCATAGCTTTTAAATGTATTAGCAGTTCCATGGATCAGTACATTTATCACGTCCTGACAGCTCTGTGTGTACTGCGTGAGGATGTCCTGGGCACCTCCTTAACCACCTTATTTCCAAGGTGTTTGTAGAGATTTGGCCCCAAGGTGACAGTATGTACAGTGGGATTTGTCAGATGTGCTCAGGTGACCCACTCAGACCACTGGGATTTCTGCATCAAAGTCCTTCAGGTGACACTGAGGAGCCCTGGTCAATCCTGGCTTGCCGAGGTCTCCCCTGCGCATCCCACGAGACTCCTGCCCCTCCTGATCCCTTGGATCCCTTGTTGCTGACAAGCAAATACGCCTGGGGGCATGTGGGCAGAAAAAGGAGACCCAGAGGAACAGGTGAAGTGACAGCCCACAGCAGGAGGGGACACAGGAGAGGAAACACAACCAGCCTGGCTTTGCAATATGACAAACCACTACAAAATGAACACCATAAAAATCATCATCATCGTCATCTTCCTGTCCAAACCCACAGCCCCATCAGTCTTGAAATATTTCATATTGTCCTGATCTCAAAAACCAAGATGGAGCACTTCAGGTTAAATACAAAAGGACAAGGAAAGATTAATAAGTACAGAGCAGCTTCTATATGAAGTCTGAATGGGATTCCTCAGTCTAGAAATCAAATGGGAGATGTGAGAGGTTTGCAACAGCATGAACGGCCTGGGAAATGGGGACGAGGAAAAATTTGTCTTGATTTGTCACCATACAGGAACTTGAGGGCCTGAAGATGTTATTAGGCAAAAACTGCATGGATGTGTAGAGGGCAACATAGTAAAAGGGTCTGTGACAAGCCAGTGGAGAAGCGGCATACAGGACAGAGGTGTGCAAGAAATACACTGCATTGGAGAGAGTCTGATGGAGACCTCGCAGCTCACATACAGCACTGCCCAGGAGTAAAATAAAACTTCACCCAGGCGTAGCCACACAGTAGTGGAGAATCAGGGTTCCTCCTTCCTCCACTCTGCAACACCCAGCAAAACAGAATTCCAAAAATCTCAGCCCTGTTAGAGGGGATCCACTTTTTCAACCATTTAAACACCAGCTATTTCAGTTTTCTTTGGGGCAGAGCTGGAACAGAGGAGGTACATCTAGAGGGAATTGAGGGGGATGAACAGGGAGTGATGGTGGAGAACTGTCCTGTGTCCCATGCGTTGCCCAGCACTCACCTATGCAGCGCGCCACCAGGGACCCGAAATGGTCACCGCACGTCAGCGGGTGAAATCCCACTGTCACCTGCATGGTGTGACCAGGGCCCAGAATTCCTTCGGCTGGAACCACGGAGAAAGGACTGCAACACAAAGAGAGGATCAGGACTTGGGGGGAATTCTGGCCATGACATTCTTTCTGCAGTGCAGGTCACTTCAGCTCACTTGGGCAAGCAGGGAGCAAACAAACTACGGCCAAGACAGACAGAACAGCCAGGATCAGAAACAGCTACTGACCCACTTCTGAGGAGATCCAGCCCTCAGAAGATCCTGTGGGATAAAACGACCTAATCTCCCCCATACTCTGCATCCAGCCTTCTGACTGCCAGCAATCCCATCAGAGAATGGTTTGTGAAAAGCACAGAGAGAGTTAAGAGCTATCTGCATGCATAACTTGACGCTGACTGCCTCAGGAATTTCTCATTTCCTGCTACCTATAAACTTCCTCTCAAGAGATGCAAATGTTAGGGCACTATCTCTCTTGTGAGATTACAGCCTAGGAATCAGACAGGGAGAAGGAACTTTCTCTTGAAGACCACGGAATAACTACTGTTGAATTTGCAGCGTGGCTCTTTGGTTTATTTTACCTTGAAAAGATCCTGAATTAGCACATTTTGTCAGCATTTCAATGAAAGCTGCTCTACAAAAAGGAGCAATCAAAACTCTGAAAGAGTGCAAATGCAGATTAGAGCAATACAGTGACATGGAAACAAGACCCAAAAGGAGGATGCCATTTACAATCTGAAGGATCCAATCCCAGCCATATGAAGCACCATTAGCAGGAGCACATCGAGGAGGCAGAACAGGAGGGTTTTGTGTATTTACCAGCAGTGCAGTCTGGGGCCCTGGGTTGTCATCCAGGCTGGTAACTGTTTGCTTGGCTCACCAGACAAACTCTGCGCAATGTGTTGGAAATAATTACGCAAATGTCTTGGTGCACTTTGGATGTAACAGGAGCAATTAGGATTGGTCACCAGGTGAACAGTTCTTGCCTGACAAACACAAGACTCCGTGCTTTGATGCTCAGGGACAGCTCAGGTGAAATGTGCTTCTGCCCAGAAGTTGCTGGGCTTTGTGCTCTTCCACAGCCCCACTGAGGAAACAAAAGTTCCTCAGTGCTTTGCTGGTGGTCAATCTGTGCACAGAAAGGGTGTTCTGGGGAGTTTGGTGATGAACTTATCACACACAAAAATATAGAGAACATCTGGCAAGCTGAATTTCATTCATGTCAGTAGTGACAGCTGATGAACTTGCTTCAGGTTCTGCTCACTAAGGACCTATTGCTGCAGTTATGGGCCTGACCTGCTCCATTACCACTAGTGAGAACATCACTAGTGGCTGATGGAGAAGCCTTGGGCCAGCAATGTTTATGTGCTGGATGTGAGACTTTGGGGAGAGAGGAGGAAAGACAAGGCCCCAGCAGCCCCGGAGCCCGATTACTGTACGAGCTCCCACATCTGCCCCGAGGGTGAGCCAGCACTGCTGCAGGTCTCTGCTGGGGCTTGGGGGATCGGTGCCTGGTGTGGGCAAGGCACAGGATTTTTTTCTTATTGTTTTGTCAGGAATTTTGCCAGAAAGAGAAGCTGCCAGTTAAGGGAGTCCCTGGCCACACTTCAGCACTCCCTTCCCTTCCCTTCCCTTCCCTTCCCTTCCCTTCCCTTCCCTTCCCTTCCCTTCCCTTCCCTTCCCTTCCCTTCCCTTCCCTTCCCTTCCCTTCCCTTCCCTTCCCTTCCCTTCCCTTCCCTTCCCTTCCCTTCCCTTCCCTTCCCTTCCCTTCCCTTCCCTTCCCTTCCCTTCCCTTCCCTTCCCTTCCCTTCCCTTCCCTTCCCTTCCCTTCCCTTCCCTTCCCTTCCCTTCCCTTCCCTTCCCTTCCCTTCCCTTCCCTTCCCTTCCCTTCCCTTCCCTTCCCTTCCCACTCCTGCCCCATGTTACATACTCCTGCCCTCAGATGGCAGGATGTGAATAACACTCCTGGGAGTGACCTCAGGGGTTGCGTGAGAAAGAAGATATCTTCTTATTTTCAAATTACCAGGAGAAGAGGATCCAGCCAAGTTTCAGTTGTCAGGGCTGAAAAACTGAGTGCAAATCAGCCCTTGCATCTCCTACATCCCACCCCAGGCTGTACCCACCAGACTCCCCTGTTCCTGCTGGAGCAGTCATCTCTCATATAGACCTGGCTCCCCAAGACCCAAGGACACAAGCTCTACAGTTAAACTTAACTCCTCTGAATTTCAGTCAACATCACTAAGCTGTTCCCTGAGCCCACAGATAAGAAGGACTGTGAAGGAGACATCCCTGACGCTATAATAACCAAATGAAAACCACTGCCAAGAGATGGGGCTGGCAGGATAAATTTTGGCCTTTTATGGCTTGATTAGAGCAATATAGTGAGTTAATTGTCAGCTGTTCCTTAAGATAGTTCTCATCCTGTTAGATCTACCCTTTCAATGAATCACTACTGCACCCGACAGGCAGAAAAGATAAGGTCATGGAGGGGTTTTAATAGGTCTTCTTCGGCTTTTTAACTAGTCCATTTGTATGTTTGTTTCCTTGTATGGCATCTAAAGACAACTCCAGATCTCCCAATGGCCCCTTGCAATCCCCGGACACTGGTCTTGCTTTGAGCAGCGTATTTGCTCGGACAATTTCCAGAGGTCCCCTCTAGAGAAAGTTATTCTATACTTTTATCTTCTAAATCAGCCCAATTGCTTTTCACATAGTCACTAAATGTCTCATGTTTCTAATACACCTGTGCCTATGCCTATGGGCATGTGGTGTATTGATAGGCCTTGGAGGAGCTTGACATTTATGAAAGTTCCCAATGAAGAATTCATGATCTTTTGGCAAACATTTAACACAAACCAAAATGAAAAAACAGCAGAAACACAGGAACTTCAGAATATGTAAAATGAGATCTCAATGAAAGGGGGGACGACCTTATTCAGAGATTTAAAGCACGTGTTTGAAATTTTAAACCGGCTTTCAAAGGTTCATCGTGGAACAGAAGAGGGGACTGATGCCCTCAGCTGACAAGGGAAATCAGATCAGCTTTAAGTAACAGGAACTGCACCGGCTGCCTGCAACACAGCTCATGTTGGGCATCTGATGCAGGCACCACTGGAAAGCCATGTGCCTGTGTCCTCCCAGAGAATGGGTCTGTTTGGCTGACAGTGGTGAGTACCCATTTCAGAAGCTGCTTGTGCTCAGGAGGGCGCAAGCCAGCAACTAACATGTTCCAGCACCCCCCAGGAAATCTGGGGCAGAGAAAGCTCAAAGGCTGCATCCTGCTAAGAACACTGAAAGCAAGAGCAGATGCCATCCATCCTGCCCATTTCCAGCCGGCGACGCAGGGCAGCAGCTCCCATGCTCTGGTTCCTTTTGTTGTTCTTTCCCAACTCTGTTATCCCCCAAAGGTGTTTTGCACAAGGACAGATGAGCTGCCTCACCTCTCGGTGCCCAGCTGGTAATGAGCTGCCACACTACCACAATTCTGAATCAGCAGACTCTTGCGGGTGCTGCCCTTGACCGGACACTTTGAGAAGTCCAGCTCGTCTGGGAAGTCCAGGATAGCTCGGGCAGGGATGGCCCGAATTGGCACAACTATCCTTTCCTCTCCACTGACGCAGACGAGCTCATGGGAATAAACCTGCAGGAAAAGAAACTGTCTCAGCACAGGTCATTTGGTGCCATCTCCATGGCAGAAGAAAAGCCATTTCCTATATCCCTTCAAGGGTATCAATTTACCTATTCCACCCCCAAATGAACAATAAGTTCTACTAATATCTCACATTTTAAAGGCAGCAGTGCACTTTGCAAAACCTATCTCAGTGGCATTAAGCTCTTGTGTCACTTGGGTCATACAGACAAGTGCCCAGGGCCACCATAATTTTTACTCTCAATTTTAATGATGTTAAATAATTCCTAAGTCCCTTCTAAGGAACATGGAGCTAGGGAACACAGGACATTCCTCCTTAGGTTACTATATTCCCACGGATTGAGAATAGGACAAAGTGTTAAACTGAATCTAAGCAGCAAAAGGAAACTGAGAGAACAGCTGCACCCAAAGAGATCCTGGACCTCTGGCCTGGTGTAGAAATATCTGTTTGCTCAGAACTCCCCTCTAATTTTGCCTCTCCAACCAAGTCACGAGAAGAACAGTGCTAAGAGGTAGCAGGATGCTGTTGCAAAGAGCCTCTCTTTGTTTCCCTGCAAGGCCTCCTCCCTTCCATGCCATGTCCTAAACCCCTCTGTATGAACGAGCCTCCAGATCACAGCGCTGAGAGCAGACTTGCCAGGGCCTCGGCACTGGTGTTCAAACTTGCACGCAAAAGCACAATTGGCATGGAATGGGCGCCAGCTGACAGAGCAGCCACAGTGACAGGCATGAAGACAGAGCCGCAGCAGTGTCGCTGCCACCGGCTCTGGGCCCACAGGTCTGCCTGCCTGCAGGCTGTACCTGCCCTACACGAGCTCTTTCAGGCAGGTGTCCAAGTCCCCTGCAGCTCACCAAGCTCCTGCTGACTAAGGGCACATAGAGCTCAGTGTGCCTGTGCCAGGCTGGGCCCACGGGCACAGCACATCCTCTGCCCTGGCCTTGCAGCCGTGTCATGGTCAGCTGTGCTCTGGGACAGCACAGCCGCAAGGCTGGAGAACAGAGGGTGTGAAAAAGCACCGTCCTTGCTCCAGCCCCGGGTGAGGCAGGGAAGCTGTTGCCCGTCAGGAAGGCGGAAAGCTCTCTGACCTCTTTGTTCCTCTAGTACTTTGCAGAATAACGAAACCCCTTCCACTATACCTAGAGATGGCCAGACATCTATCAACACCCCTCTACCGTTTGCCTACTGTTCCCTGGGCATCTTTCTTCCCTTGGGAATGCTCAGAGGAATGTGCAGCGAGGGGAAGCAGGGCCTGTCAGGCCTGGGTGCAGGGCCTGACAGCACATGCCAAGCTGGGACTGGCTGCAGGCTGCCTGCCCACGGCCTGGAGCCAAGCTCACAGCATGGGCTGTACCCAGAGTGCAGGGACAACAATGGCTTTGGAGATAATTCTGTGTTTTGGCTCCTCCAGTCTCACCTTGTTCTCGTCAGGAGTGAAGTGGACGTGCACATCGGTAATGGCGCCTCCTGGCACGGCACGGCATGCATCACTGGGGCCCGCCAGCTGGAAGTAAGGTGAGCTCTCCATGGAGACCTGCACCCCCTGAAGATTCTGCAGGAAAGACATGGAACCATGATTTTGCCACTTGAGGAAACAGGACAAGAGGAGACCTGTCCATGCCCTGGTGACGTCCTTCCTTGACCCCTTTTCCAAAGCCCTTTCTGCTGTGGAGGTACAGGCACAGAATTCCCAAGGGTGAACTTGAATCCCTTCTGTCTGGCTCCAGCATTTTGGCCAGGGGCAGTAGGGCAGTGCCTGGTGGGAAGGAAGGGCCGAGCAGGTCAGCACCGGCAGGATGGAGACAAGAGCACCTGAACCAAATCATCTGCATATTCAACAGGGCCAAAAACCTGCTGATTTCTGCCTGCACACAGCTATGCAGTCGTGTTCCACGGAGGGAATGGGCTACCTGAAAGCATAACAGCACATTCTCCTGCGGGGAGGAAGAAATTCCTTTCTAGCAGGTCAGCTTTGGATAGGGCAGTTCTGGGGGATACAGTCATGCAGGCAGAGCAGCAAGAGAGGAGACCAAACACTGTGGCCTTACTGGGAACAAAAGCAAACCTGAAAAGCAAAAGAAGGAACACAGCAATCCCTAAAAAAGGGAGATGACAAAGAGAATTTAAAGCGCCAGTAAAGCAGCAAGGAAGAATCATCAACTGATTACAGCAATCACCTCCCCGAAAGTGATGGAAACACAGACAGGTTGTGCCTGTTGACTGTGGGCTTCAAAGGCATTTTCCTCCTGGAGAAACCTTGCAATTCTTTAGGGGAATGGTCTCTCGCCTTTTGACCCTTCTGGAATTTCCTCCCTACATGTCCACACCTAATTGGCTGAATGCCAGGACCCTCCCAAAATAGGAGACTAGATAAGACCCCTGGATTTCTTTGTTCTCTCTCTTTCGGCCCCTGGACCCCTTTGAGGAATAAACGACTTGGAATAATCTGGGGGTAAGAGCCTCTTTTGAAATCTTTTGTCCTGTCCCTTTGGAGATATTCCTCCAAAGCCTCTCCAGAGCTAGCCCTGGGGAGGGGGGCCGGGCCTGCGGGGGGAATATTTCAAAACATGACCAGCACTGACTCACAGTGTGGTTTCAGTATTAAAAGCCAACCTTGGCTCTCCAGGGGTTCTTGCTGCCTGTGCAGGCAAGCTGGGCTGCTGGGCATTCCCGCTTGCAGCCAGCAGGCCAAGTTCTGCTCTCTGGGATACACAGACACAGCAAACATGCATTTTCAACACATAGATATCAACCCCTGAGCACCAAAATGCTCTCAAAAAGTCTAAACCAGATGATTTTGAGTCCTTCCTGTCTCTTCCCACCAGCCCACTCTTGGCACAAGCCTCATTTAAGAAAATGTTTCCCTGACTGAAATTCAAATGGTCTCAGTTTTCCCCTTTAGAGTCCAACACGACTGCTGACGTTTTTCAACTTTTTCCCTCTCAGCTCTCTTGGGAAACTGCAAAACAGGAGCACATGGCTTTGGATGTTCTGTGGTTCTCCGAGGGGAAAGCAGAGCACCATGCTGCTTTTGGAAAATCTGAGCAGAGCTGGATGAATCTTAGCAGGAGCCTGAAGTGGCACCTAAAGGCCTCCTACTGCTTCTGCTACATCAATCTGATTCCAGGGCTGTTTCAGAACATTTCCTGCCGTGCCAGTGCCACTAATGATAGTGATTCCAGCAGAAAGCGTAGACGACTCAGCCCCTGAGCTTTGACTGTGAGCTGCACAAAGGGAGCCAAACAGGCTCATTTCCCCAGGCAAATGTCAAGGGACTGTGGAACGAGCCCAGGGGAGGGGATCTGATGCTTCCCCAGCTCAGCCCGTGGTGGGGACCTCACCTGCGCCTTGCGGGAGAAGCCTGGCAGCACCAAGTCCACAGACTCTCCTGGCTTCAGGTCCATTGACAGCGGCTCCAGCCCAAACACGGGGGCCGTACGTTTGCGCCTCTGGGAATCACGTTTGGCCTTGGGGCTACTGTGGGCTGAGGTGCTCTGGCCCTCCTTCCCAGCTGGCCTGTTACATTCCACCTTCCAGAAGAGCTGATGGAAGTGGTGGCCCCCATCTGTTAGTCTGAACTGACGAGCACAGGGAAGGAGGCTAGAAGACCAACCAGAATGGAAAATAGTATGGGAGAAGCTATTGTCCTGGTCATCAGATTGCTCCCAATGAGGATTCTGAGCTGTTAATAGCTTGGAGACCGTCTTCATTTGCAGCTCTTAATGTGGACCGGGAACAGTGTCTGATAAGCTGCCCTTCTGATGTCGTTATTGCAAGGAGGAATATGTTTCTAATGGTAATGTAGCATTTTCCAGGCCAGGCTAACAGGATCTGGTGTTTTCCTCCAAAATGTGTGTGCTGGGGTGATTCATACTGTTACTGTATTTTGCATTAATCTGCACCCGAAACTGTTATTGAATCTTTGAGATCCTGCACCTGAGGCCCTTGTGTGCGGGGGTATGATTGCAGGCATTTTTAAAAGCCAGCGCGGAGGAAGTTTCTGGACGATCCCAGCAAGCTGCTAGAAATCATCTGTCTGCTCTAGGAGAGGAAACCAGGGGAGCAGGGGCTCTCTCGTTCATAGAAGCTTTGGTTTTGCACTGGTGGTCATTTGTAGAAACTTCATTTCGCAATCAGAAACTGTTTTGAAGTGAACTTTGCAAACTCTGCTGGCAACGGAAAAATGAGCAAGGTCCTGTGTAGAAGTGTACCTCACCTGGTAGGGTTTGCAGCCCCACAGTGGCAAGGAGGCTTCCATTTAAGGGAAGGATTTGGGTTCCATTCTTTGTTTCACTCATGAGGTAAAAACCAGAGGTTTTGATACCTTTTTTGGCCTTGTGCCAGGACGGACGCAGCCCTTGGATCTTTGAGACTGTGCCTCAAGCCCTGTTCCTATTTCTATTGGGCAGGATGCCAAGAATCCGGCCTGGATTGTTACATGCTTAAGAGAATAGACCAAGATCCTCAGGGCATTTTTGGGGTGTTGTAGCAAGTGCAAAGGTCCTCCTTGCACTCGGCACAGCTTTTTCTCTTTTTTCTGCATGGCTTCTTATTTTCACCTTAATTAAAACAGTTTTGCTTTTCAAACACCTCTGATCATGCTGCCTCGCTAATATTTTAGGCCATCCTGAGGCTGCCGGTCAAACCCAGAGGTGATGCACCTGAGAGGGCACCCTAACATTCTGGCCTCCCGCACAAGCATCAGTCCTGGGCAGGCAGGGCAGCAGCAGAGCCCACGAGCAGCGTGAGGAAGCGTTGGCAGCGGCACTGCAGGCCCCACACAAACCAGCAAGTTTCCATCTGCCTCTGGAACTGCTCTGCGGGCTCCTGCCTTCCCAGGGGGATTGTCACCCTCCCGTCTCTTTGTTCCCAGGGCCCCTGCTTGCCTGGCAGGTGCCATTTTGGAAGGGAAGGGTGCGATGCCATCTTCCCTTGGTCCCGCAGCCACACGGAGGGCCCGCCTCATCCAGGCGCCATTTTGGGAACCTTTTGTTCTGGGGGAGCCTGCGAGATCATTACTTGACCAAGTGAGGACATAGATGTGTTAGAACTGAAGGCAATTCAGTGGCAATTGAGCAACTGGTTTCTCTTTCAGTGGTTTTTGAGGGTACCTAGCAACGCTCAACTGGCCATCACATGTCTCTAAAGGTATCTCTGCCTTCAGGGAAGGAGTCAGGGTCTTTGAACACTGAAGAAGATCGTGCCTGAAGGACTACAGCAAAACTGCTCCTTGTTGAGACAGAAGGAGAGGTGGGAGTGGGAGATCTCCTACCTGAATTGGTATCCCAAGTTGAGCTCCGGGGCAAGTGGTTTGTCTGTGACAATTGTGGTGCCAGTGCCAAAAGCCAGGAGGGTGGAGGTGGTCCAAAGTCTGTTCCCAATGAACAGCTGGAGAGCATCAGCAAAAACCCCAGTGTCATCCAGGGTTGCTGTGACAGTCACATGAACATCACCCCTGGCGGGGATCACTCCTTCCCTGGGTTCAATAACATAGCAGTGAGGTTTACAAGCCTGTAAGACACGCATAATGTGCATTTAGGATGGAAACCATACACCCTGGTCTCTTATGGGGTGTAAGAAAAGGAGAAGACTAAAGAGGGGAGGATAAAAATCCTAAAGGCCTAATTTCCCTAAATTTAAGCTGCAGTATTGGGGAACAGCAGAGCTTACACAACCTGTATTTTCCCCTCCTTTAACAGACTCTCACCTAATTAACCCAGTTTTGCCCAACCCAAGGGACGCTTATCCTCAGGAGAGTGTTCCTTCCCCAGTCCTTCTCTGGAGTGTGTGCCAAGGAAAGCTGCTTTCTCTCTCCTGGCTTCTCACAAAGGCTCAGGGCCAGAGGAAGTCATGACGGCTCAAATCCCACTCCAGAAACCACACAGCTGGAGGACACTGCTGAGAGCCTGAAGAATATCTCCGCAAAACCAGTTGAGCAAAACCCCAACACCAAACTATCCTTTCCCAAGAGGCCATCAATGCTTTTCAACGTCCCCTAAAGGACCGAGGCCCTCACTTCCCACTGATCATCCGCTGTAGAGAGGTGCCCCAGGGCCTTCTGCTTTGGAAAAGTCACCTCTAAATGGTTATGGCAGAGCAGGAAAGAAGGAAGCAGAGGGAAAACTGGATGACATGTGCTCAGTGGGCATGGCCCACTCTTCCTAAGAACTCGTGTCCTCTGATTTCTCATGGGCTTCACAGATTGGCCAAGAGAGCTGGAAGCTGCCCAAAGGAGGGAGGAAAGGCCCCGCACCAGCACAGCTGTACAGACACAGCTCTGCAGGTCCAGCCCTGGAACGAGCACGTGAAGCCCATCCTTTACACACCAGGCCCACCCAGCCAAGGTGCATTGCTCCCTGAAGAGGTGGAAGGCAGAATTTCATTGTGTAGTTCGAGAAAGCTGTCCTGGAAAAATCCCTCACTTTAAGGTTACATTTATCCCCCAAACTGCAGGAAAAGCAGCAAGAGGAAAAATCATGCCCCTCCTCCTTGGCTCAGGAGGCTGTGGCTGGACTTTCCCACATGGCCTGATGCTTTATCCACAGACACAAACAAGTCCACAGGATCAGGTTTTAACCAGCTCCAAGTTCAACACACCCAGCATGGAGAAGAACAGACCTCAAGCCCCTCAGAGATCTCCCCCTCCAGCAGACATCCCACCCAGCCCCAGGCCCAGCCTACAAGCCCTTCCTGGCTGCAGCAGCCCTGCTCTCCCTGCCAGGGGAGCAGCCCCAGCTCCTCTGCCCTATGCAGCCTTCACATATTAAACAGCCATTCTCTGCAGCCGGTCCCCAAAGATGCTCTTCAAAGGCACAGAGACCACAGGCTGGGGGGGTGCACAACCCCCACACATGTCTTTGTGTGGACAGCCCAACTGGCCTGACCCACAGCAGGTGTGAAAATTGCCTCCCCACCAGCAGTCTGAGGACAGACCTCACACCCTCTTCTCTACCATGAACAGCAGTTTGGCACAAAGCAAATGTAGATGGCACAGGGAAAGCACAGGGAAACCCATGCTCTCCGAGGAGCAAAGGACCACAGGTTTCTCTTGATCTCAGAGCTCAAAAACCGTGACACACACAGCTAAAGACCTTCCATAAAATTATGGGAGAACTCGTCAACACAATCCAGACGAATTTCTGCTCCAACATCTCTGCACCTGATTTCACTGAGGAGTGCCCCAGCTAAAACCACTCCAGAGCCAGGTTCCTTTTGCCTCACCCAGATGGAATCTTGGAGTATCTCGCTTCCTCTCACACAGGCCGATGCATATAAAAACCACGTCATGGCAGCTTGTAATGTCAACCAGTCAATTTCCCTGGAAAACGGCCCCACAGATACTTACAATCTCTAGCCTGAAGTCTAAATCGACGAGACCTTCGTTGAAGAGGCCAAAAGCTTGTGAATTAGGCCTTAGCACTGGCATCCTGCCGAACTCTATCAGCCTTGGACTTATGTAGACTGCTGACAGCCGTCCAAGGCTCTGTAGTTCTGTTCTCTGTTACAGAAAGCAGGCAAGAAAGATTTAAAAAAAAAAAAAATCAAACCCAAACAGGGAAACCTAAAAAAGCTTAAACAGCTCAACCCAGCTCAAGTTATTTCTTTAGGGACAGCTACCATTCTCCAGCTGAATTCCTGGGATTTTGGGGGGAAAAAAATAAAGCTTATGTATTCACCTCCAAATTGAAAAGGATTAAGTAAAGAGAAACTTTCAAACTACAAATTATTGGTCCAAAGGTAGAAGCTTTGCAAGAAATCTCTAGTTAAGATCAGGCTGACAGTTAAACAACTGGTTCTTCGGGTGGGGAGAAACTCTTCTCTTTAGGTAAGCAATCTGATAGTTGAAAGCAAGTGCTCAGTCAAACTTCAGGCTCCCTGGCACAGCCTGCACTGCCTGTCCTCCCTGTTGACTGGTTTACATGCAGTGCCACAATGGCCCAGGTTCAGATGTTTGGTGCCATCCAGGGAATTTGGCATCATCATTTCCATGTTTTAATGTAAGCTTAAATCCTTGCAACTACTCTTCAGATGCCAGCTTTCCTTTCTTTTACAGAAAGCCCAAGGTTCCCAGAAATCTTCTGACATCCTCTTTTGTGCTGAGAGGTAACATTTTAAAAAAGATGTTTCCAAAGTTAAGAGCATTTTAAAGATTCATTAAAATGATCCTCAATTCCAGCTTAGATGAACTACCTTCTGGGTCAGACACTGACATTGCCACCTATAAGGCACGAGCTGTTTATGCCACCTGCCCCTGCTGTCCTTCTCCACAGCAGCCTGTGCCTCTTTTCCCCGGAAGAATCCCCGCACACTGTGCACCCTGCCAGGACCAGTTGCACGAAGGCACACACCTCCCCTTGCACTCACCAGTGGGTTTCTTGCATCCCCAAACACGCCGGTACAAACACTGGTGCAACACTTGCCCAATCTTTGGATTTCAACTGTAACTGGAATCTCTGCAGCGCTCCGAGGCTGGAGAATCCCACAGGGTCTGGGGCTGGAGTAGAGCACAGGAGAGTCCTCCTCGGGTTCCTAGAAGGGACAGAATCAAATCCAGCTTCAGAGGGACCTCTGAAGAAACTTCAAACTCCTTAACATCCATCCCAACAGCAACTTACACACATTTTTAAAAATCCCCAGGACAAAGGTAAAAGGCACAAACAAGATCCAAGAATTGTAGGCTTAGCATTCTCAGGGGGTTCTGCAAGGAGGCTGCCAGCACAAGCACTGGTGTCTGTGGATGCAGCAGCTTTTCACAACCCTCGAAGATCTCCCACAAGAAAACACCCTGAAGACTAGAACGTAAGCCCTTTCCTCAAGAGATTAAACTGCATCCTAAAGCTAACATTCAGGTAGGATCCTGTTCTCAGCAGATCTTTAAGACTGAATAGAAACCGGCAAGGTCTTATCCAAACCCTCTTCCCCCCTAATAATCTCCACAGTAATATTTCAGAGGAGGAGGTGGATGCGATGCCAAACCTGGGGAATAAGCCCGTAGCAGCCAGGAAGGTGGGTGTTATTCCAAATGAAGAACTTCCTCACGAACGGCGCCTTCAGGTCGCACTCATGGAACCCCCAGTTTTGGGGGTACACTTGCAGCTCAGGAACGAAACATCTGGGCAAAGAGATGACCCCAAGGGAATCAGAGATACTGAGAGAATGGAGAACGTTTACCCCCAAAGATTGTGAAATGGAGCACAACACCTTTGTCACTGTCAAATACACATTTAACAGCCCTACGGTGAAAAATTGCCTTCAAAGTCTTCCCACTCAAACATGTCTTGTCGAGGAGGGGCAAAACCTGAGAGGCAGCACCCAGAGGCTGCCAAGTGCCCCAGGCAGAGCACTTGGTCCCACAGCTGCCTCAGCCCCTCCTTCGCCCAAGAAGGTTTGCAAGAACTCCTGGAACAGTCCCAGTGATCCATGAGCTCTGGGGGAGCCTTCCCAACAGGGATCAGTGCTCAGTAAGGCTCCAGGAACACACGACTCTAGTGTCTCAGTAAAAAGGACTCCCTTCTCTCCCATGGTGCTGTTACCCTGCCTGAGAACTCAGCTGTTTGCCCCAGCCTTGGAGGGCATGAGACATCACCTGCCCCACAGAGTGGGAGATCACTCCCTCCCAGTTCCTACAACTCCCCTGGTCCTTCACTCCACAGGTCCAAACACTGACTGTCCCCAATGGCACTTGCTTTTCAAACATGGCAGCCCAGGCACTGACGAGATGGCTCTGCCTGGGAGTGGGAACAGCACCAGGGAATTGCATCCCTCTTGTCATTAAACTGACACCTAGAGCAGCACAGCAGGATGGAATTCTGCTGGAGCAAGAACAACTTTTGCTTTAAGCCTGAGAACATCAAAGCTCAAAACAGGAAGCAGAGAGAAGGGGAAAAAATAGAGCTGACCTGCCACATCAAGGACTGATTTCCCCTCTGAAGATCCTGCCCTCACCTCTCTTGCTGTGAGCCACTTCCCCACTGTCACGTGCCCTCGTTAACAGAACCAGACCCTGACCCTCAGCAGACTGCTTGGTGTGCCCCAAGCCAACGTGGCCTGGTTGCAACCCAGCACAACTCCACCTCTTGCAGGAAGAAGGCGAGGAGGCCCTTGGGAAATTTGCTTCACCTCAAGCACCAGGTCAATAAATGATATCATTCCTGGTCCCTTTAGAAAACGACCCAGGACCACGCTGGGCTGTCAGCAGGGCTGCTTTTCACCACAGGCTGCTTTTCAAGCACTGCTGTTCTCATGTCCAGCTGGGCAGAACATGAGGTCATTAAACAACACGTCTCCTTGGGAGCTGCAGCCAGCACGTCCTGTGCAAGGCAGTGCACTGGGGGAGGCCAGGGAAGTGCTGGTACCTGGCCTTGATGATCAGTGATGCCACTCCCTTGCCAAACCACTCCAGGTCCACCAGCAATTTCCGGTTGTATTCCGTCACAGTGTTGGAACACAGGGTCACCTGGTGGAAGAGAAGAGCAGTAAATTCTTCTTTACAAAAGCTCATGACTCACGTGTGATGTCCTCCAGTTTTTGTGGTAAGAAAAGGGAGGATTTTGCCTTAATTCTTCTGCCGCTCCACGTGTAGAGCACAGTCTCTAAGAGTGACAAAAGCCTTCTGGCAAATACCAGATTTGTTAAGCACACCTTGCTATCAGGGCATAGGTCAGCTAAATTAAAACATTAGACTAAAGCTCTGTGCAGCACTGTGTTCAAATCAAGGGGCAAATTTTCATCTGACTACAATGACATAAATGCAGTGGAAATCTGCTGACTTGAACAGAATGAGTTCAGCTTTACAGCAGGAAGCTGAAGACAAAGCGTGGGCCAGCAGGTGCTGGGCAGTTCATGGCCGCAGAGTTTTTTGCCTTCACTGGAGATCCCTGCAGTGAACACAAATCATTCTACTCCCCAGGACAGGAGAAATGAGACCAAGAAGAAAAGCAAACTGCTTTATATAATGACATCTGTCTAACAGCCACCTTTGGTCCTCGTCCGTCCTCTGCCCACTTGCAATCAAAGACATTGCTCTCAAAAACACCAAAATGCCTTCAGTACTTGACCATTATGGGACATGATTTCAGCTTGTGATTTTGGAAACAAATCAGTGCTCCTTCAGGAACGTCCCGAGTAACCCAGCTCACAGAGGCCCCACGCCAGTGCAGATCCTCGCTCACACGATGATCAGAGCTGGCATCAGAGCTAAAGCCCTCCCACACTCCCGTGAAGCTTCAGACCCGCTGCTGAAGTGTGTGTGGCTGGACTCTTCCCATACCTCGATATCCTGGTGTTCCTGGGATTGGAGGGTCCTTTCGCTGGGGTTCAGTGTAAACTCCCTTGGCTTCACAGAAAAATGAATTCCCTCCCTCCAGGAGGGCTCACTGTCGCTGAGTATTTGCTCAAAGCTGCTAACAGCAGGCTGAGTGCCATCGTCCGACACCCGCGAGGTGTTAGTGAGGCGACAGGTCTTGGTGTAGGGAAAGCCTAGGAAAAGGACACAAATATCCATTTAGGCACCAGTTATGTCGTGACTCCTGGTGGGAATACCCTGGTAGCATGAAAGCGTGATTGGAGTTTAGCTCTTTATTATCTGAACTACAGATTACTGAGAAGCTGCAAGAGGAATTAGTCGTCACTTAGTTCCCTTTAACACTGATTCCAGACTGCAGCCTTGAAAATGCCTGCTCTTAGCCCTGCTCAACACTGCAAGCTTCTCTCTTTCTGATGGGGAGAAGCTCCCTCACCTGCCCCAAACCAGCACCAGTTATTTCTCCCTGATGACTGTGCACCCAGACCAAGCATTTCCTCTGAAAATTCAAACTGTAAAATTCCCTGTTAAGTCTGCCAACACTCCTACCCTTTTCAAGATACATAAAGAGTGAGTCGCCATTGAGAAGAAGCTACAGCAGAAGAAAGTGAGGATGAAATCAGGAACTAGAACGTGATGCAAAGCACCCTAATGCAGTTTCTCTCTGCAGAATTCTTAAGGCGTCTTTTGGTTTGGGCCAAACAGACTGGGCATGTGACAGCTCAGAGCCCACTCAGCTGGAGGCAAACCCGAGCCTTGACCCAACAAGCGGGGACATCGCACCCATACTACTCACTGTGATTGCTGCCTGCAAGGGTTTACCCCACCTTAACTCTGAGATTTGCTTTCCATATTGGAAAGCCAGAGATAGTGCCACGCATGGTGGGGATGTCCTGCAGAGCCCGGACACCAGCCACAACCCGCTCTGCAGTGGACTGGCTGGCCAGCTCTGTGGGGAGGAGACTTCTCCCCAGGCCTGCTCACCAAGAGTCATTTGAACACAGGTGGGGGAAAAAAACAACTGCAGGCGCAGCCCAGAGCTTCTCTGTGCCCATCAACAGTAATCACTGCCGGCTCCAGCAGTGACTCCAGCAGGGAGGCAAGAGAAGCACAAAAGGGACAAACACAGATGTCAAAACCTCAAATGAGACTGAGGTCACCACATGCAGACAACAGTCAACAACAGTTAAAAAGAAGCAAAGATACAACAGCTGCCTTCAGCTGAAGAGACCTTAGGAATGCGTTTCTACCTGTTGCCTTTCTTGTTTCATTTATTCAAAAGGCAACTTAACAAGTGCCTCAGTGGTGATGCAGGGTGGCGAAGAAGCAGATCAGGAGAGGCAATTAGTTTTCTTAAAACGTTCAACAACTTCATTGTTATGAGTTTAGGTTTCGTAGTGAATTTTGGCCTCAGTCTGGGAAGGGAAATACAGGGGGTTTGGGGTGGTCTCGGCTGTGCGGGTGGGCTTTTCCATCCGGGGCTCTTTGGGAGCTGTGCCGTGATGCCGCGGGCGGTTGTGAAGTCGGAGCCGAGGTTTGCAGGGGGCAGACCTTTCCGTCCTTCCGCCGGGGCTCGGGAAGGTCGGCAGCGTGCTGCTGCGGGACGTCGTGCGCTTGACGCCGGGCTCAGCACCGTGATCGAACCTGCCCGCCGTCCCCGCTTCTGCCTGCTCCCGATTGCCAGTGCCCACATCTCCTGCTGCCCGTAGTTTGCAAAAGCAGCGATTTCCTCCTTCCCTCCCTGCCCGTGCCGGCTGGGAGGGAAATCACTGCCCTGCCAGAGCCCACCGCTCCTCCAGCCTGTGATCATAACCACACCAAAGGGGAAAACAGGACTCGGCGGGTTGGAAACTTCTGGCATTGCGTTGTTGTCTGTGCTGTCCGGATATACTCTAGTAACGAACTGCTATTCCTTTTCCATATTTTTGCCTGGAAGCCCTGTAATTTCAAAGGTATAGTAATTTGGAGAGAGGAGGGTCATCATTCCATTCCGTGAAGATTGCCACCTTCCTTGGCAGAATCTGTCTTTTAAACCAGGACAGAGACACCAGAAAATACTTGCTCCTATTTGATCCCACAATGGCAAAATGCTACCTGAGGCACCTGCAGTTCACACCCTGAAGAGGCTGTTGTGGCAGAACATGAGCAGTGCTGGATGCTTTTACGTTCAAGTGCTCCATTTTGGAGCACACAGATCCCTCCCGCTGTGTCCCAGCGCAGGGAACACTCACCAAAGGAGATGTCACCGAAGTCGAGCTCATCGGTGTCGAAGTGTAAAGTCGGCCCGACGACACACCCCCTGCGATGACAGGGACACAGGAGGAAATGGCTGCGTTAAAGGGAATTGCAAAGCCTCCGGCTGTCGTGGCTTGGGGGCACAAAACCTGGTGTCAGGGGCATCGTGGGTTTCAAATCAACACACCACCATGTGCTCAGCACAGTGTCCATGTGCACAGGAGGCAGCTAAAGCCAAGAGGCCAGCAGCCCACAGCCACTGATGGGGCTTTGGACGCAGGGCAGGCAGGAAAAGCCCCCAAGTTGCCGGTGGTCCCATGGGGGACCCTGAACACCTACCCAGATGTGTCTCCGTGCCTCAGTTTCCCCATCTGTAATGGGATGGACATAAAGGTGTCCCCATAAACTTCTGTAACCAGCCTTTCCAGCCACAGGTTCCCTGCTTTGCTACTTGGCTGTAACTGGTCTTCCCATGGAGGAGCTTTCTCAGGAGATTTTGACCCACACAATCATTACAGACAGAGTTTTGAGACATGAAGCCAGGGGAGCCCCAAACATCCTCCAAAAAGAGCATTAACAGTTCTACACAGTGGACAGATGAATCCTAGAGGAAAGGACCAGCTTGTCACTAGTGCACCAGCTGGCACAGCCAGGAGCAATAGCTTAAACAACCAAACATGGGTGTCCTGAATCTACCACACCTCCTCCCCTGGCCTTGAACTCAGCAGACAGGCACTAAAAGTCACCAACATCCACTGAAGGCAGCACTTGAAGCTGCCCAACACGAGTTTATTTCATGGTTGACGCCAATCAATGCGCACCCTGCCTTTTGGTTAAAAGTCAAGGACCAGTGAACTGTGTCTTCTACTGTGTTCACAGGACTGCCCCTGGCTCCGCTCTACACATCTCAACAAGAGACACCTTCTCTTGCTCAAGGAGAAAGCTGCTTATGGAATAACATCCCACGCATGACCAGTTTGGGGGAGGGACAGAGGAGAATCAATTATTTGATGGTGAAAGGTTCCCTCTTGATTTCCAAAATAAAAATAGCAGCACTTTTTCTCCAAAAGCAAAGCCAGTGTAGTTGTTTCTCTACTATGGGCAGACCTAGTCAACACTGTTCTCCTGCTAAGTAATAAGTTTCATGTTCTTTTTAATCCATCTCCCTTATCTTATTGGTATAATCAACTGCAGATTGCTTTCATTTCTTTATTGCCCTGATCCAGTGCCTCCCAACAGCAGCAGCCTAGCTCCAAAGCTCCAGAGCAGCCAGCATCAGCTTTCCTGCTTACACTACGTTATCCTACCAGCACACGCCTCAGGCTAGCAGGGACAAGCCCTCATGCTGCTGTGGTCCTGAGGACTGAGCTCTGCCTCCCCCATCATCACCCCTTCTCCCTTCTGCAGGGCCAGGATTATGGGATGAAGCCCATGTCCTTGGGACGGTTCCTGCTGCACAGTTCCCTGTCTCCCACATCAGCCTTTTCCTGGCTGTGGAAAGGAGGTAGCAGAGCACTCTGCACAGGAGCTCGGAGCACAGCCTGCCTCCATGCATGGCCATGAGAGGTGAGCTGAGGCTGCTGCTGCCCGTTTGGGATGGATTATTAACAGAAGTTTTTCAAAACACTGCTGCTGGTGGAGAATCACCCAGGCTGGCCCATCTCCAAAGCCCTGGGGGCCTTGCTGGGTGCTCAGGGGGGACATCCCAGAGCAGCTACTGCCCAAAGCTGATCCATGCCACTGCCTGCCATGGCCCAAGGCAGAGGGACATCCCTGCAGGGAGGAGTCATTCCAGCTCCCGGGTACCACACAGGGCAGCAGGCACCCCCACACTAAGGCAATGCCAAGATCAGAGCAGAGATTAAGACCTCAGGAAACATCTTTTTTCTCTGCCCGACCCCAAAATGAGGTAGGTGGGGGATGTCCCAGAGACAGCTACAGATGTGCCCACCCAGAGTAAGCTCCCAGAGTCCTTACTCGATGGTCAGGATCACAGGCGTAGGAGATCCAGCCACACGGAACTGGAATGGTTCCTCAAACCGCCCCAACACGGCGGCATCCAAGGAGATCTGAATAGTCTGGATCCCACCTGGTGCAATGAGGCCCTCCTCGGGTACAAACTTGAAGCAGCAGCCCACTTCCGTGTTTGAAGGGATATAGGTGAAGGGAGCATCAAGAACTCCTTTGTTCATCAGTTTCACCTGCAGCAGCAAGAAAACAAAATGCAAGTACACGTGAAATCTTCCCTTCTTGGGAGTCATTTTCTAATGGCGCAATTAACACCCAGAAAAGGCAGAAGATGCTTTGTGCTGCTGGACGGCAGAAGTCAAAAAAATACAACAGGACAAGTTCTGCCTTTGGGTTTTCATGCGAAGCTCACATAACTCCACATAACTGGAGTCACCCTGGGGTTATCCCATGGACACAGAGCAGTCCACCTCTGGTCAGTAGCACCAAGCTCATTCAGACCTGGCCCTGAGAGCAACGTGGGGTGATTGCAGCTGCGTAGTGAATCACCACAGAGCTGCTGCTGCCCCAGTCAGCACAGCTCCAGCAGTACCGTATCTACGCATTTACCTTTTCCCATACCGTGAAAACAATACACTGAGAAGGAGGCATCAACATCAAAATGTACAGACAGCGCCATCTTTTGGTAAGAAAACTCAACGTGTCTTTCCCTTCCACAACCAAACTTCTGAAAGTGTCTGGCATGATGTAGTGCCTCGTTTTCTGCCTCTTTCAGTTGCTCTCTCTTTTTTTTTGCAAACTTGACCCCCAACAGGGGGGAGGCAAATAGGTAGAAAAATATTTTGCTTTATTCCCAGGAACACTTTTCTCTTTGTAGAGCCAGAGATGCACCAAGCCTGAAGTGTGGTGAGGGATTGGACAGCAAGGGAAAGAATCCTCAAGCCCTTTGCAAGGGCCTGCACTGAGCCAGGAGGCTGGATGGCTTTCCTGTGACTTCCAGGAATGAGCAGGAGACACTTGACTAAAAATTGTTTGCGGTGGACTGAAGCTCAAATGTAGCCAGCTTGTCCCAGCTGCTTCTGAACAGCCCAGTACAAAGGTGCCTTGTGTCTGGTGCTGCCACAAAAGCCTCTGAACAGCTTTTTGACCCAGCGTTGGGTCAAAAGGGGTTGTTTTGCAGGAAGCCTCCCAGCTGATCCCTATGGAAGGCTGCCCAAAAGAAGGGACTGGGGCTTCATGAACAACAGACACATTTTTCTGGAACACCCCCTTCCCCCCCGCGCCCAGATTTGACCAGTGCATCAGCTATTCCCTGCTCACAACTGCCCAGGTTGCCAGGAATTCCACAGGTCCACCAGGCTTGCTGCTGCCTCAGGAGCCATCAGGATCCATCCCAACCCCTGGTGCTCACCTCATGGGTGTGGGCGGTTTTGACAAAAACTTCCCCAAGGTTCAGGGTATCACAGCTGAGTTCAACCAAGGGTCTGCGGCCTTCCCCTCTGAGGTGCAGGGCCAGCCTGCTCTCACGGCCTGGGGAGAGATGTCCATTTCAGTACAATAATTCCCTCTGTTCTACTGGATTTTCCAGGCTGCCTCAATGCTAGACCCTGATTCTGAGCTGCATGCAACCAGCTCTTGATGCTGCAGCAGAAGATATGGACCCTTCTCTTCCCTCAGGAGATATCCCCTGGGGCTGACTTGCAATTTCTAACCCATTCCTTGGGCTGGTTTCCAATTTTAGCCACCAGTTTGCTGAGTTTAAAACATCTCTGGTGTCCTGTAGCAACAGGCCAAGGAGTGACAGGTATAAATTGAAAGAAAGGAAATTTAGGTTAGATATTGAGAAGAATTTTTTTACTGTGAGGTGGTGAGACGCTGGAGTAGGTTCCCCAGGGGAGTTGTGGAGGTTCCAGCCCTGAAAGTGTTCAAAGCCAGGCTGGATGGGGCTTGGAGCTACCTGGTCTAGTGGGAGGTGTCCCTGCCCATGGCAGGGGCCTTGGCACTAGACAGTCTTTGAGGTCCGTTCCATCCTTAACATACTATGACTCTAGGGTTTCCTCCCCATGCACTTAGAGGAGCTTTGAAATCCATTCATTGAAGGCACAAAGCTCACGAAGACTTTGGCAATTGCTACCTGGCAAACTGCCAGGCAACAACTGCCAAACCACCTGGCCCAGCAGCACAGGACTGCTGTCCTCCACTTCTGACACTCGGCACTGTGTTCTGTTTGCACAGACTGAGAGCTGCAAGGTGACAATTCCCACACAGGGAGAGAAGCAGGTGCTGGCCAAGGGTGGTCCTTCTACCAACACCCTGGGCTCAGCGGGGCTCCGCCCCTGCTGGCCTGGTGGTGTCTGGAGGTGATCCAGGCTCAGGGAGCACATTTCTAACTCAGCTGCGACTGCCTGATGGTGGATCCATGTCAAATGGACCCATCCTGGAGGCCAGTGGTCTAGAGGGGCTTAGTGCTTGTTCACTAAAGCTGTTCTGCTCTGCAGCTCCTTGGCCTTTGAGGAAATGCTGGCAAAGCCGTGCCATGAAAACATCTCCCTGCACTGCCTGGGTTGTTCTGGGATCAGCAATCCAGACACAGGTGTTCCGAGCCCTGGCCTTGCATGGGAGACTCCCTGGAAGCTGCAGGGACACTGGGGATGTGCCAGCACTGCCCTGCTGACCAGGAACTCTTCCCAGCAGTTACATGGGAGCCCAGTGGGCTCAGGCTTGCTCCATGGCTTCACTGTGGGTGAGAGAAGCAGGGGAAAGGAGCTGTACCTGAGATGTCACAGTAGGCCACACTCTGATACTCCAGTGCTTCCAGGGGTTTAAAGGTCACCTTGATTTCAGCCGAACAACGTGGCCCAATCTCTCCCTCCTGAAACAGAAAGAGACAGAAAAAGATTTATCTTCAAACTTCACACTTCTTGTTTTCAACCACTCCTCTAAGCCTTTCTTCAGAGCATCAGTGATGAGCGAACAACATAAGGAGCCCAAGGAAACACTCTAAACCCAGCTCAACACACCACTGGGCGCTCTCAATGCTCAGCTGATCAGCCCCCACTCTCCACAATGTTCCTGCTGCTCTGACACAAGCTCCTGGTCACATCATGCTGCAGTCAGCTACAGTGGTACCTAACTGCCATTGTGCACTGGTGGCTCTTGGCCTTAGACGGGCCATAGGAGTAACCAAGAACACGATCCCCTTCCTTGGAAAGAAAAATATTAGTTTAACCTTTTTTCAAAGAAAGCAGAGGTTGGGATTATTCTAGGATTTACTCCAGGATGAGAAGGGATTTTGCACTGTGCAGACACCAGGCATTCATCATCTCTCACAATGCCAATACTCAGAATCAGGGCTCTGGCTGATGGGAGGACATGGGCGTTTGCTTGCATAAACAGAAAAAGAAAAGGTTTACTGTCCCCGTGTGCAAGAGAACTCAAAATGCCCATTATAACCTCCCACCCTTGTGTCCAGGCTCACAGATGACACTGGGAGACTCACAAACAGTGCGAGTCGTGGTTAGAGGAAGGGACAGGCATTTCTACGATTAACCTTGGGCTGAATTTGGCCTCCTTTTCCCAGCGAACCCTTGCATGCTTCAGGTCAATCCGTGAACTGGCACTGCTCCAACACCCTCCGCTGAACCCCACGCAGCAGCACGTGTCGGGGGAGCCCCTACCTACAAAAACTGGTCCCTGTGGACACTTCAAGGACACGGAGTGCCCTGAGCTCGAGCCCTGGCAGCAGAGCTCAGCTTTGTCAGGCTCCCAGCCCTGCCTTGAGCCTGCAGGGCAGAAATACTTTCAGCAGTGAGCTCTGCAGCCGCACCAGAAACTCCATGTCCTCCCTCTGAGCACACCGAGCCAGCTGAGGACCTGCTGAGTGACCGCACCCGGGGAAAGGGGCGGGGGTAGGGTGGGCGGGAGGAGGAAGAGGAGGAGGAGGAGGAGAAGGAAGAGGAGGAGGAGGAGGAGGAGGAAGAGGAGGAGGAGGAGAAGGAGGAGAAGGAGGAGAAGGAAGAGGAGGAGGACGAGGAGAAAGAGAAGGAGGAGAAGGAAGAGGAGGAGGACGAGGAGAAAGAGAAGGAAGAGAAGGAAGAGGAGGAAAATGAGGTTCTCAGCTATCACTTACCATTGGCTCAATGAAAAAAAAGTCATTGGAGAACAGCAGGGGGTCTTCTTGCACCTTTGCCTTCTCCTCCTGGACCTTTTGGCTCAGGAGGGAGGTGCGATTTTCACAAAAGCCCTTCACCTTCTTTATTTTTTTCTCCTCCATGAAGTCTTCCATCCAGACCTTTGGTGGCGGCTCCAGCAAATCACACTGCCTGCAGCCGCAGGGAGAGACAAAGCCAGCAGGTCATTTAATATATTTGCAGAGAGAAGCGGAAGTGCGGGAGAGCAAAGCACTTGGGGAGGAGCGGCAGCTCCCCAGCAAGGGCTGACCCCAAGCCACGAGGGTCCCAATCAGATCAGAAGATAACTTGTTGTGCACAAGCTCAGCAGGTAGCTTTACTCCACACTTGCAAGCTCAGGAGAGCTTTGGAAAGCCAGCATCCCTCAAGAGAATCTCCTGCCTCAAAGCCTCTGCCAAAACTGAGGGAGAATCCACCAGCCACCTCAGCTGGCTTTTCCTACCACTGAGCTGCTCGGGGGAAGCAGATAAAGATCACGGAGCACCCACTGCAGGACTTCCCTGGGAAAGGGAGACGAAGCTGGGTTGTGGTTACGTGTTACCAGCATCGCTCTTTGTTTCTTCCATTTTGGACCTGCCCTGTTCCCTACTCTGCCTTTCACAAGAGCATCCCAGAGCACTTCCAAAGGAAATTGATGAATTCAGGCACCGCATCCCTTCAGTGACATCCAAGGTTTTATATGCATGAAAACAGAGGCTGTGAGAGGGGAAGGGACTTCTTGGTGCAGGAGACAGACAGCAAACTCCTGGAGAGATCATCTTTTCAGGATCCAGAGCTTTTTGGGTCCCATCCCAGTGCATGGTAGTAGAATGGCCAGAGAGGGAAAGGATCCTGCACTAGCTCCTCTCATAAAAAAAAGTCCTCTCTGCTCTGAGATCTCAAAAGCATCTCTGACAGCAGGAGAGTAGGCCTTAGAGCTAACACCATCCCTAAGACTGGAAGTAAGGAAAAACAAAATGTCCTGGTGACAGGCTAGGACACAAACTGGCATGAAAATAAATGTAATTGGAAAAAAGTATTACGAAGAAAAGAAGGGTAGTGGTAGTAAGTGAATCCCTTCTAAGGGGAAATGAGGGCCCTGTATATCGAGCGGATCCGTTCCACAGGGAAGCCTGCTGCCTCCCTGGGATCCAGGTACTGGATATCACCAGGAGATTCCCTAAGAACTAAAAGAACTTCATCTGTTCACCACTGTCTGGGGGTACAGTGACTGTGAAATAACAGAGTTTTCAACATTCAGTGAAACAAGGAGGGGCATCAACAAAACTTCCACTCTGGTCTTCTGGAAGGCAGCCTTCGGCCTGTTCAAGAGATTGTTTTGGAGAGGACCTTGGGAAACAGCCTTTACAAACAAAGGGGTCCAGGAAGGATGGACATACTTCAAGAAAGAAGTCTTGAAGGCACAGGAACAGACTGTCCCTGTGTGCTGAAAGATGAGCTGACAGGGAAGACAACGAGCCTGGATGGGCAAGGAGATTTGGAAGGAACTAAGGGGAAAAAAGAGGGCGTATTGCCTTTGCAAAGAGGGGCTGGCAACTCAGGAAACGTTTAAGGATGTTGCCAGGTCATGTAGGAAGAAGATTAGGGAGGCAAAAGCCCAATTAGAACTTGAGGAAATCCAGTCATTGCAATCAACCTTTCCTTCCCAAAATGCCATCCTTGGTTGGAGTATAAATGGAACTGGAATGCTGTGCTGAGCTCCTGCAGCCCAGGGACACACACCCTAATGCCAGGGATGGT
This sequence comes from Chamaea fasciata, assembly GCF_029207755.1. Taxonomy (NCBI): domain Eukaryota; kingdom Metazoa; phylum Chordata; class Aves; order Passeriformes; family Sylviidae; genus Chamaea; species Chamaea fasciata. Next base: position 20,819,654 of record NW_027094097.1, on the reverse strand, counting down.
TTACTTGGCCTAAACCATTCAAAATCACCAACACCCCCCTGAGGCCATGCATTAGTTTCAGTCTTGGGCCATGTATCTCACTGAAACGTATCTTTCAAACCAACCTCCTCTTCTCTTCATTGTCGGCTTCCTCAGTAGGAAACATCTTCCACTGGAAGTGGGCTGTGATGTTACTCCTGTTTCTGATGAACATGCTTGTGTGGCTTGATGTGGTGATGAAAGTCTTCTCAACCTTCATGGAATATGTGCTCAATCCAATGTTGACATCTGCAGCTTCTGCGCGAAGGAATGTGAAGAAACTTTCTTCACCTGGAACAAAGCAGAGTCTTTGCTCAGCTAGCTCAGTTGCTGATGGAAGCACAAGGAACAAAGCAAACCACAGGTCACGGAAGAAAGTGTCATAGCTTTTAAATGTATTAGCAGTTCCATGGATCAGTACATTTATCACGTCCTGACAGCTCTGTGTGTACTGCGTGAGGATGTCCTGGGCACCTCCTTAACCACCTTATTTCCAAGGTGTTTGTAGAGATTTGGCCCCAAGGTGACAGTATGTACAGTGGGATTTGTCAGATGTGCTCAGGTGACCCACTCAGACCACTGGGATTTCTGCATCAAAGTCCTTCAGGTGACACTGAGGAGCCCTGGTCAATCCTGGCTTGCCGAGGTCTCCCCTGCGCATCCCACGAGACTCCTGCCCCTCCTGATCCCTTGGATCCCTTGTTGCTGACAAGCAAATACGCCTGGGGGCATGTGGGCAGAAAAAGGAGACCCAGAGGAACAGGTGAAGTGACAGCCCACAGCAGGAGGGGACACAGGAGAGGAAACACAACCAGCCTGGCTTTGCAATATGACAAACCACTACAAAATGAACACCATAAAAATCATCATCATCGTCATCTTCCTGTCCAAACCCACAGCCCCATCAGTCTTGAAATATTTCATATTGTCCTGATCTCAAAAACCAAGATGGAGCACTTCAGGTTAAATACAAAAGGACAAGGAAAGATTAATAAGTACAGAGCAGCTTCTATATGAAGTCTGAATGGGATTCCTCAGTCTAGAAATCAAATGGGAGATGTGAGAGGTTTGCAACAGCATGAACGGCCTGGGAAATGGGGACGAGGAAAAATTTGTCTTGATTTGTCACCATACAGGAACTTGAGGGCCTGAAGATGTTATTAGGCAAAAACTGCATGGATGTGTAGAGGGCAACATAGTAAAAGGGTCTGTGACAAGCCAGTGGAGAAGCGGCATACAGGACAGAGGTGTGCAAGAAATACACTGCATTGGAGAGAGTCTGATGGAGACCTCGCAGCTCACATACAGCACTGCCCAGGAGTAAAATAAAACTTCACCCAGGCGTAGCCACACAGTAGTGGAGAATCAGGGTTCCTCCTTCCTCCACTCTGCAACACCCAGCAAAACTTCCTCCACTCTGCAACACCCAGCAAAACAGAATTCCAAAAATCTCAGCCCTGTTAGAGGGGATCCACTTTTTCAACCATTTAAACACCAGCTATTTCAGTTTTCTTTGGGGCAGAGCTGGAACAGAGGAGGTACATCTAGAGGGAATTGAGGGGGATGAACAGGGAGTGATGGTGGAGAACTGTCCTGTGTCCCATGCGTTGCCCAGCACTCACCTATGCAGCGCGCCACCAGGGACCCGAAATGGTCACCGCACGTCAGCGGGTGAAATCCCACTGTCACCTGCATGGTGTGACCAGGGCCCAGAATTCCTTCGGCTGGAACCACGGAGAAAGGACTGCAACACAAAGAGAGGATCAGGACTTGGGGGGAATTCTGGCCATGACATTCTTTCTGCAGTGCAGGTCACTTCAGCTCACTTGGGCAAGCAGGGAGCAAACAAACTACGGCCAAGACAGACAGAACAGCCAGGATCAGAAACAGCTACTGACCCACTTCTGAGGAGATCCAGCCCTCAGAAGATCCTGTGGGATAAAACGACCTAATCTCCCCCATACTCTGCATCCAGCCTTCTGACTGCCAGCAATCCCATCAGAGAATGGTTTGTGAAAAGCACAGAGAGAGTTAAGAGCTATCTGCATGCATAACTTGACGCTGACTGCCTCAGGAATTTCTCATTTCCTGCTACCTATAAACTTCCTCTCAAGAGATGCAAATGTTAGGGCACTATCTCTCTTGTGAGATTACAGCCTAGGAATCAGACAGGGAGAAGGAACTTTCTCTTGAAGACCACGGAATAACTACTGTTGAATTTGCAGCGTGGCTCTTTGGTTTATTTTACCTTGAAAAGATCCTGAATTAGCACATTTTGTCAGCATTTCAATGAAAGCTGCTCTACAAAAAGGAGCAATCAAAACTCTGAAAGAGTGCAAATGCAGATTAGAGCAATACAGTGACATGGAAACAAGACCCAAAAGGAGGATGCCATTTACAATCTGAAGGATCCAATCCCAGCCATATGAAGCACCATTAGCAGGAGCACATCGAGGAGGCAGAACAGGAGGGTTTTGTGTATTTACCAGCAGTGCAGTCTGGGGCCCTGGGTTGTCATCCAGGCTGGTAACTGTTTGCTTGGCTCACCAGACAAACTCTGCGCAATGTGTTGGAAATAATTACGCAAATGTCTTGGTGCACTTTGGATGTAACAGGAGCAATTAGGATTGGTCACCAGGTGAACAGTTCTTGCCTGACAAACACAAGACTCCGTGCTTTGATGCTCAGGGACAGCTCAGGTGAAATGTGCTTCTGCCCAGAAGTTGCTGGGCTTTGTGCTCTTCCACAGCCCCACTGAGGAAACAAAAGTTCCTCAGTGCTTTGCTGGTGGTCAATCTGTGCACAGAAAGGGTGTTCTGGGGAGTTTGGTGATGAACTTATCACACACAAAAATATAGAGAACATCTGGCAAGCTGAATTTCATTCATGTCAGTAGTGACAGCTGATGAACTTGCTTCAGGTTCTGCTCACTAAGGACCTATTGCTGCAGTTATGGGCCTGACCTGCTCCATTACCACTAGTGAGAACATCACTAGTGGCTGATGGAGAAGCCTTGGGCCAGCAATGTTTATGTGCTGGATGTGAGACTTTGGGGAGAGAGGAGGAAAGACAAGGCCCCAGCAGCCCCGGAGCCCGATTACTGTACGAGCTCCCACATCTGCCCCGAGGGTGAGCCAGCACTGCTGCAGGTCTCTGCTGGGGCTTGGGGGATCGGTGCCTGGTGTGGGCAAGGCACAGGATTTTTTTCTTATTGTTTTGTCAGGAATTTTGCCAGAAAGAGAAGCTGCCAGTTAAGGGAGTCCCTGGCCACACTTCAGCACTCCCCTTCCCTTCCCTTCCCTTCCCTTCCCTTCCCTTCCCTTCCCTTCCCTTCCCTTCCCTTCCCTTCCCTTCCCTTCCCTTCCCTTCCCTTCCCTTCCCTTCCCTTCCCTTCCCTTCCCTTCCCTTCCCTTCCCTTCCCTTCCCTTCCCTTCCCTTCCCTTCCCTTCCCTTCCCTTCCCTTCCCTTCCCTTCCCTTCCCTTCCCTTCCCTTCCCTTCCCACTCCTGCCCCATGTTACATACTCCTGCCCTCAGATGGCAGGATGTGAATAACACTCCTGGGAGTGACCTCAGGGGTTGCGTGAGAAAGAAGATATCTTCTTATTTTCAAATTACCAGGAGAAGAGGATCCAGCCAAGTTTCAGTTGTCAGGGCTGAAAAACTGAGTGCAAATCAGCCCTTGCATCTCCTACATCCCACCCCAGGCTGTACCCACCAGACTCCCCTGTTCCTGCTGGAGCAGTCATCTCTCATATAGACCTGGCTCCCCAAGACCCAAGGACACAAGCTCTACAGTTAAACTTAACTCCTCTGAATTTCAGTCAACATCACTAAGCTGTTCCCTGAGCCCACATATAAGAAGGACTGTGAAGGAGACATCCCTGACGCTATAATAACCAAATGAAAACCACTGCCAAGAGATGGGGCTGGCAGGATAAATTTTGGCCTTTTATGGCTTGATTAGAGCAATATAGTGAGTTAATTGTCAGCTGTTCCTTAAGATAGTTCTCATCCTGTTAGATCTACCCTTTCAATGAATCACTACTGCACCCGACAGGCAGAAAAGATAAGGTCATGGAGGGGTTTTAATAGGTCTTCTTCGGCTTTTTAACTAGTCCATTTGTATGTTTGTTTCCTTGTATGGCATCTAAAGACAACTCCAGATCTCCCAATGGCCCCTTGCAATCCCCGGACACTGGTCTTGCTTTGAGCAGCGTATTTGCTCGGACAATTTCCAGAGGTCCCCTCTAGAGAAAGTTATTCTATACTTTTATCTTCTAAATCAGCCCAATTGCTTTTCACATAGTCACTAAATGTCTCATGTTTCTAATACACCTGTGCCTATGCCTATGGGCATGTGGTGTATTGATAGGCCTTGGAGGAGCTTGACATTTATGAAAGTTCCCAATGAAGAATTCATGATCTTTTGGCAAACATTTAACACAAACCAAAATGAAAAAACAGCAGAAACACAGGAACTTCAGAATATGTAAAATGAGATCTCAATGAAAGGGGGGACGACCTTATTCAGAGATTTAAAGCACGTGTTTGAAATTTTAAACCGGCTTTCAAAGGTTCATCGTGGAACAGAAGAGGGGACTGATGCCCTCAGCTGACAAGGGAAATCAGATCAGCTTTAAGTAACAGGAACTGCACCGGCTGCCTGCAACACAGCTCATGTTGGGCATCTGATGCAGGCACCACTGGAAAGCCATGTGCCTGTGTCCTCCCAGAGAATGGGTCTGTTTGGCTGACAGTGGTGAGTACCCATTTCAGAAGCTGCTTGTGCTCAGGAGGGCGCAAGCCAGCAACTAACATGTTCCAGCACCCCCCAGGAAATCTGGGGCAGAGAAAGCTCAAAGGCTGCATCCTGCTAAGAACACTGAAAGCAAGAGCAGATGCCATCCATCCTGCCCATTTCCAGCCGGCGACGCAGGGCAGCAGCTCCCATGCTCTGGTTCCTTTTGTTGTTCTTTCCCAACTCTGTTATCCCCCAAAGGTGTTTTGCACAAGGACAGATGAGCTGCCTCACCTCTCGGTGCCCAGCTGGTAATGAGCTGCCACACTACCACAATTCTGAATCAGCAGACTCTTGCGGGTGCTGCCCTTGACCGGACACTTTGAGAAGTCCAGCTCGTCTGGGAAGTCCAGGATAGCTCGGGCAGGGATGGCCCGAATTGGCACAACTATCCTTTCCTCTCCACTGACGCAGACGAGCTCATGGGAATAAACCTGCAGGAAAAGAAACTGTCTCAGCACAGGTCATTTGGTGCCATCTCCATGGCAGAAGAAAAGCCATTTCCTATATCCCTTCAAGGGTATCAATTTACCTATTCCACCCCCAAATGAACAATAAGTTCTACTAATATCTCACATTTTAAAGGCAGCAGTGCACTTTGCAAAACCTATCTCAGTGGCATTAAGCTCTTGTGTCACTTGGGTCATACAGACAAGTGCCCAGGGCCACCATAATTTTTACTCTCAATTTTAATGATGTTAAATAATTCCTAAGTCCCTTCTAAGGAACATGGAGCTAGGGAACACAGGACATTCCTCCTTAGGTTACTATATTCCCACGGATTGAGAATAGGACAAAGTGTTAAACTGAATCTAAGCAGCAAAAGGAAACTGAGAGAACAGCTGCACCCAAAGAGATCCTGGACCTCTGGCCTGGTGTAGAAATATCTGTTTGCTCAGAACTCCCCTCTAATTTTGCCTCTCCAACCAAGTCACGAGAAGAACAGTGCTAAGAGGTAGCAGGATGCTGTTGCAAAGAGCCTCTCTTTGTTTCCCTGCAAGGCCTCCTCCCTTCCATGCCATGTCCTAAACCCCTCTGTATGAACGAGCCTCCAGATCACAGCGCTGAGAGCAGACTTGCCAGGGCCTCGGCACTGGTGTTCAAACTTGCACGCAAAAGCACAATTGGCATGGAATGGGCGCCAGCTGACAGAGCAGCCACAGTGACAGGCATGAAGACAGAGCCGCAGCAGTGTCGCTGCCACCGGCTCTGGGCCCACAGGTCTGCCTGCCTGCAGGCTGTACCTGCCCTACACGAGCTCTTTCAGGCAGGTGTCCAAGTCCCCTGCAGCTCACCAAGCTCCTGCTGACTAAGGGCACCTAGAGCTCAGTGTGCCTGTGCCAGGCTGGGCCCACGGGCACAGCACATCCTCTGCCCTGGCCTTGCAGCCGTGTCATGGTCAGCTGTGCTCTGGGACAGCACAGCCGCAAGGCTGGAGAACAGAGGGTGTGAAAAAGCACCGTCCTTGCTCCAGCCCCGGGTGAGGCAGGGAAGCTGTTGCCCGTCAGGAAGGCGGAAAGCTCTCTGACCTCTTTGTTCCTCTAGTACTTTGCAGAATAACGAAACCCCTTCCACTATACCTAGAGATGGCCAGACATCTATCAACACCCCTCTACCGTTTGCCTACTGTTCCCTGGGCATCTTTCTTCCCTTGGGAATGCTCAGAGGAATGTGCAGCGAGGGGAAGCAGGGCCTGTCAGGCCTGGGTGCAGGGCCTGACAGCACATGCCAAGCTGGGACTGGCTGCAGGCTGCCTGCCCACGGCCTGGAGCCAAGCTCACAGCATGGGCTGTACCCAGAGTGCAGGGACAACAATGGCTTTGGAGATAATTCTGTGTTTTGGCTCCTCCAGTCTCACCTTGTTCTCGTCAGGAGTGAAGTGGACGTGCACATCGGTAATGGCGCCTCCTGGCACGGCACGGCATGCATCACTGGGGCCCGCCAGCTGGAAGTAAGGTGAGCTCTCCATGGAGACCTGCACCCCCTGAAGATTCTGCAGGAAAGACATGGAACCATGATTTTGCCACTTGAGGAAACAGGACAAGAGGAGACCTGTCCATGCCCTGGTGACGTCCTTCCTTGACCCCTTTTCCAAAGCCCTTTCTGCTGTGGAGGTACAGGCACAGAATTCCCAAGGGTGAACTTGAATCCCTTCTGTCTGGCTCCAGCATTTTGGCCAGGGGCAGTAGGGCAGTGCCTGGTGGGAAGGAAGGGCCGAGCAGGTCAGCACCGGCAGGATGGAGACAAGAGCACCTGAACCAAATCATCTGCATATTCAACAGGGCCAAAAACCTGCTGATTTCTGCCTGCACACAGCTATGCAGTCGTGTTCCACGGAGGGAATGGGCTACCTGAAAGCATAACAGCACATTCTCCTGCGGGGAAGAAGAAATTCCTTTCTAGCAGGTCAGCTTTGGATAGGGCAGTTCTGGGGGATACAGTCATGCAGGCAGAGCAGCAAGAGAGGAGACCAAACACTGTGGCCTTACTGGGAACAAAAGCAAACCTGAAAAGCAAAAGAAGGAACACAGCAATCCCTAAAAAAGGGAGATGACAAAGAGAATTTAAAGCGCCAGTAAAGCAGCAAGGAAGAATCATCAACTGATTACAGCAATCACCTCCCCGAAAGTGATGGAAACACAGACAGGTTGTGCCTGTTGACTGTGGGCTTCAAAGGCATTTTCCTCCTGGAGAAACCTTGCAATTCTTTAGGGGAATGGTCTCTCGCCTTTTGACCCTTCTGGAATTTCCTCCCTACATGTCCACACCTAATTGGCTGAATGCCAGGACCCTCCCAAAATAGGAGACTAGATAAGACCCCTGGATTTCTTTGTTCTCTCTCTTTCGGCCCCTGGACCCCTTTGAGGAATAAACGACTTGGAATAATCTGGGGGTAAGAGCCTCTTTTGAAATCTTTTGTCCTGTCCCTTTGGAGATATTCCTCCAAAGCCTCTCCAGAGCTAGCCCTGGGGAGGGGGGCCGGGCCTGCGGGGGGAATATTTCAAAACATGACCAGCACTGACTCACAGTGTGGTTTCAGTATTAAAAGCCAACCTTGGCTCTCCAGGGGTTCTTGCTGCCTGTGCAGGCAAGCTGGGCTGCTGGGCATTCCCGCTTGCAGCCAGCAGGCCAAGTTCTGCTCTCTGGGATACACAGACACAGCAAACATGCATTTTCAACACATAGATATCAACCCCTGAGCACCAAAATGCTCTCAAAAAGTCTAAACCAGATGATTTTGAGTCCTTCCTGTCTCTTCCCACCAGCCCACTCTTGGCACAAGCCTCATTTAAGAAAATGTTTCCCTGACTGAAATTCAAATGGTCTCAGTTTTCCCCTTTAGAGTCCAACACGACTGCTGACGTTTTTCAACTTTTTCCCTCTCAGCTCTCTTGGGAAACTGCAAAACAGGAGCACATGGCTTTGGATGTTCTGTGGTTCTCCGAGGGGAAAGCAGAGCACCATGCTGCTTTTGGAAAATCTGAGCAGAGCTGGATGAATCTTAGCAGGAGCCTGAAGTGGCACCTAAAGGCCTCCTACTGCTTCTGCTACATCAATCTGATTCCAGGGCTGTTTCAGAACATTTCCTGCCGTGCCAGTGCCACTAATGATAGTGATTCCAGCAGAAAGCGTAGACGACTCAGCCCCTGAGCTTTGACTGTGAGCTGCACAAAGGGAGCCAAACAGGCTCATTTCCCCAGGCAAATGTCAAGGGACTGTGGAACGAGCCCAGGGGAGGGGATCTGATGCTTCCCCAGCTCAGCCCGTGGTGGGGACCTCACCTGCGCCTTGCGGGAGAAGCCTGGCAGCACCAAGTCCACAGACTCTCCTGGCTTCAGGTCCATTGACAGCGGCTCCAGCCCAAACACGGGGGCCGTACGTTTGCGCCTCTGGGAATCACGTTTGGCCTTGGGGCTACTGTGGGCTGAGGTGCTCTGGCCCTCCTTCCCAGCTGGCCTGTTACATTCCACCTTCCAGAAGAGCTGATGGAAGTGGTGGCCCCCATCTGTTAGTCTGAACTGACGAGCACAGGGAAGGAGGCTAGAAGACCAACCAGAATGGAAAATAGTATGGGAGAAGCTATTGTCCTGGTCATCAGATTGCTCCCAATGAGGATTCTGAGCTGTTAATAGCTTGGAGACCGTCTTCATTTGCAGCTCTTAATGTGGACCGGGAACAGTGTCTGATAAGCTGCCCTTCTGATGTCGTTATTGCAAGGAGGAATATGTTTCTAATGGTAATGTAGCATTTTCCAGGCCAGGCTAACAGGATCTGGTGTTTTCCTCCAAAATGTGTGTGCTGGGGTGATTCATACTGTTACTGTATTTTGCATTAATCTGCACCCGAAACTGTTATTGAATCTTTGAGATCCTGCACCTGAGGCCCTTGTGTGCGGGGGTATGATTGCAGGCATTTTTAAAAGCCAGCGCGGAGGAAGTTTCTGGACAATCCCAGCAAGCTGCTAGAAATCATCTGTCTGCTCTAGGAGAGGAAACCAGGGGAGCAGGGGCTCTCTCGTTCATAGAAGCTTTGGTTTTGCACTGGTGGTCATTTGTAGAAACTTCATTTCGCAATCAGAAACTGTTTTGAAGTGAACTTTGCAAACTCTGCTGGCAACGGAAAAATGAGCAAGGTCCTGTGTAGAAGTGTACCTCACCTGGTAGGGTTTGCAGCCCCACAGTGGCAAGGAGGCTTCCATTTAAGGGAAGGATTTGGGTTCCATTCTTTGTTTCACTCATGAGGTAAAAACCAGAGGTTTTGATACCTTTTTTGGCCTTGTGCCAGGACGGACGCAGCCCTTGGATCTTTGAGACTGTGCCTCAAGCCCTGTTCCTATTTCTATTGGGCAGGATGCCAAGAATCCGGCCTGGATTGTTACATGCTTAAGAGAATAGACCAAGATCCTCAGGGCATTTTTGGGGTGTTGTAGCAAGTGCAAAGGTCCTCCTTGCACTCGGCACAGCTTTTTCTCTTTTTTCTGCATGGCTTCTTATTTTCACCTTAATTAAAACAGTTTTGCTTTTCAAACACCTCTGATCATGCTGCCTCGCTAATATTTTAGGCCATCCTGAGGCTGCCGGTCAAACCCAGAGGTGATGCACCTGAGAGGGCACCCTAACATTCTGGCCTCCCGCACAAGCATCAGTCCTGGGCAGGCAGGGCAGCAGCAGAGCCCACGAGCAGCGTGAGGAAGCGTTGGCAGCGGCACTGCAGGCCCCACACAAACCAGCAAGTTTCCATCTGCCTCTGGAACTGCTCTGCGGGCTCCTGCCTTCCCAGGGGGATTGTCACCCTCCCGTCTCTTTGTTCCCAGGGCCCCTGCTTGCCTGGCAGGTGCCATTTTGGAAGGGAAGGGTGCGATGCCATCTTCCCTTGGTCCCGCAGCCACACGGAGGGCCCGCCTCATCCAGGCGCCATTTTGGGAACCTTTTGTTCTGGGGGAGCCTGCGAGACCATTACTTGACCAAGTGAGGACATAGATGTGTTAGAACTGAAGGCAATTCAGTGGCAATTGAGCAACTGGTTTCTCTTTCAGTGGTTTTTGAGGGTACCTAGCAACGCTCAACTGGCCATCACATGTCTCTAAAGGTATCTCTGCCTTCAGGGAAGGAGTCAGGGTCTTTGAACACTGAAGAAGATCGTGCCTGAAGGACTACAGCAAAACTGCTCCTTGTTGAGACAGAAGGAGAGGTGGGAGTGGGAGATCTCCTACCTGAATTGGTATCCCAAGTTGAGCTCCGGGGCAAGTGGTTTGTCTGTGACAATTGTGGTGCCAGTGCCAAAAGCCAGGAGGGTGGAGGTGGTCCAAAGTCTGTTCCCAATGAACAGCTGGAGAGCATCAGCAAAAACCCCAGTGTCATCCAGGGTTGCTGTGACAGTCACATGAACATCACCCCTGGCGGGGATCACTCCTTCCCTGGGTTCAATAACATAGCAGTGAGGTTTACAAGCCTGTAAGACACGCATAATGTGCATTTAGGATGGAAACCATACACCCTGGTCTCTTATGGGGTGTAAGAAAAGGAGAAGACTAAAGAGGGGAGGATAAAAATCCTAAAGGCCTAATTTCCCTAAATTTAAGCTGCAGTATTGGGGAACAGCAGAGCTTACACAACCTGTACTTTCCCCTCCTTTAACAGACTCTCACCTAATTAACCCAGTTTTGCCCAACCCAAGGGACGCTTATCCTCAGGAGAGTGTTCCTTCCCCAGTCCTTCTCTGGAGTGTGTGCCAAGGAAAGCTGCTTTCTCTCTCCTGGCTTCTCACAAAGGCTCAGGGCCAGAGGAAGTCATGACGGCTCAAATCCCACTCCAGAAACCACACAGCTGGAGGACACTGCTGAGAGCCTGAAGAATATCTCCGCAAAACCAGTTGAGCAAAACCCCAACACCAAACTATCCTTTCCCAAGAGGCCCTCAATGCTTTTCAACGTCCCCTAAAGGACCGAGGCCCTCACTTCCCACTGATCATCCGCTGTAGAGAGGTGCCCCAGGGCCTTCTGCTTTGGAAAAGTCACCTCTAAATGGTTATGGCAGAGCAGGAAAGAAGGAAGCAGAGGGAAAACTGGATGACATGTGCTCAGTGGGCATGGCCCACTCTTCCTAAGAACTCGTGTCCTCTGGTTTCTCATGGGCTTCACAGATTGGCCAAGAGAGCTGGAAGCTGCCCAAAGGAGGGAGGAAAGGCCCCGCACCAGCACAGCTGTACAGACACAGCTCTGCAGGTCCAGCCCTGGAACGAGCACGTGAAGCCCATCCTTTACACACCAGGCCCACCCAGCCAAGGTGCATTGCTCCCTGAAGAGGTGGAAGGCAGAATTTCATTGTGTAGTTCGAGAAAGCTGTCCTGGAAAAATCCCTCACTTTAAGGTTACATTTATCCCCCAAACTGCAGGAAAAGCAGCAAGAGGAAAAATCATGCCCCTCCTCCTTGGCTCAGGAGGCTGTGGCTGGACTTTCCCACATGGCCTGATGCTTTATCCACAGACACAAACAAGTCCACAGGATCAGGTTTTAACCAGCTCCAAGTTCAACACACCCAGCATGGAGAAGAACAGACCTCAAGCCCCTCAGAGATCTCCCCCTCCAGCAGACATCCCACCCAGCCCCAGGCCCAGCCTACAAGCCCTTCCTGGCTGCAGCAGCCCTGCTCTCCCTGCCAGGGGAGCAGCCCCAGCTCCTCTGCCCTATGCAGCCTTCACATATTAAACAGCCATTCTCTGCAGCCGGTCCCCAAAGATGCTCTTCAAAGGCACAGAGACCACAGGCTGGGGGGGTGCACAACCCCCACACATGTCTTTGTGTGGACAGCCCAACTGGCCTGACCCACAGCAGGTGTGAAAATTGCCTCCCCACCAGCAGTCTGAGGACAGACCTCACACCCTCTTCTCTACCATGAACAGCAGTTTGGCACAAAGCAAATGTAGATGGCACAGGGAAAGCACAGGGAAACCCATGCTCTCCGAGGAGCAAAGGACCACAGGTTTCTCTTGATCTCAGAGCTCAAAAACCGTGACACACACAGCTAAAGACCTTCCATAAAATTATGGGAGAACTCGTCAACACAATCCAGACGAATTTCTGCTCCAACATCTCTGCACCTGATTTCACTGAGGAGTGCCCCAGCTAAAACCACTCCAGAGCCAGGTTCCTTTTGCCTCACCCAGATGGAATCTTGGAATATCTTGCTTCCTCTCACACAGGCCGATGCATATAAAAACCACGTCATGGCAGCTTGTAATGTCAACCAGTCAATTTCCCTGGAAAACGGCCCCACAGATACTTACAATCTCTAGCCTGAAGTCTAAATCGACGAGACCTTCGTTGAAGAGGCCAAAAGCTTGTGAATTAGGCCTTAGCACTGGCATCCTGCCGAACTCTATCAGCCTTGGACTTATGTAGACTGCTGACAGCCGTCCAAGGCTCTGTAGTTCTGTTCTCTGTTACAGAAAGCAGGCAAGAAAGAGTAAAAAAAAAAAATCAAACCCAAACAGGGAAACCTAAAAAAGCTTAAACAGCTCAACCCAGCTCAAGTTATTTCTTTAGGGACAGCTACCATTCTCCAGCTGAATTCCTGGGATTTTGGGGGGAAAAAAATAAAGCTTATGTATTCACCTCCAAATTGAAAAGGATTAAGTAAAGAGAAACTTTCAAACTACAAATTATTGGTCCAAAGGTAGAAGCTTTGCAAGAAATCTCTAGTTAAGATCAGGCTGACAGTTAAACAACTGGTTCTTCGGGTGGGGAGAAACTCTTCTCTTTAGGTAAGCAATCTGATAGTTGAAAGCAAGTGCTCAGTCAAACTTCAGGCTCCCTGGCACAGCCTGCACTGCCTGTCCTCCCTGTTGACTGGTTTACATGCAGTGCCACAATGGCCCAGGTTCAGATGTTTGGTGCCATCCAGGGAATTTGGCATCACCATTTCCATGTTTTAATGTAAGCTTAAATCCTTGCAACTACTCTTCAGATGCCAGCTTTCCTTTCTTTTACAGAAAGCCCAAGGTTCCCAGAAATCTTCTGACATCCTCTTTTGTGCTGAGAGGTAACATTTTAAAAAAGATGTTTCCAAAGTTAAGAGCATTTTAAAGAGTAATTAAAATGATCCTCAATTCCAGCTTAGATGAACTACCTTCTGGGTCAGACACTGACATTGCCACCTATAAGGCACGAGCTGTTTATGCCACCTGCCCCTGCTGTCCTTCTCCACAGCAGCCTGTGCCTCTTTTCCCCGGAAGAATCCCCGCACACTGTGCACCCTGCCAGGACCAGTTGCACGAAGGCACACACCTCCCCTTGCACTCACCAGTGGGTTTCTTGCATCCCCAAACACGCCGGTACAAACACTGGTGCAACGCTTGCCCAATCTTTGGATTTCAACTGTAACTGGAATCTCTGCAGCGCTCCGAGGCTGGAGAATCCCACAGGGTCTGGGGCTGGAGTAGAGCACAGGAGAGTCCTCCTCGGGTTCCTAGAAGGGACAGAATCAAATCCAGCTTCAGAGGGACCTCTGAAGAAACTTCAAACTCCTTAACATCCATCCCAACAGCAACTTACACACATTTTTAAAAATCCCCAGGACAAAGGTAAAAGGCACAAACAAGATCCAAGAATTGTAGGCTTAGCATTCTCAGGGGGTTCTGCAAGGAGGCTGCCAGCACAAGCACTGGTGTCTGTGGATGCAGCAGCTTTTCACAACCCTTGAAGATCTCCCACAAGAAAACACCCTGAAGACTAGAACGTAAGCCCTTTCCTCAAGAGATTAAACTGCATCCTAAAGCTAACATTCAGGTAGGATCCTGTTCTCAGCAGATCTTTAAGACTGAATAGGAACCGGCAAGGTCTTATCCAAACCCTCTTCCCCCCTAATAATCTCCACAATAATATTTCAGAGGAGGAGGTGGATGCGATGCCAAACCTGGGGAATAAGCCCGTAGCAGCCAGGAAGGTGGGTGTTATTCCAAATGAAGAACTTCCTCACGAACGGCGCCTTCAGGTCGCACTCATGGATCCCCCGGTTTTGGGGGTACACTTGCAGCTCAGGAACGAAACATCTGGGCAAAGAGATGACCCCAAGGGAATCAGAGATACTGATTTACCCCCAAAGATTGTGAAATGGAGCACAACACCTTTGTCACTGTCAAATACACATTTAACAGGCCTACAGTGAAAAATTGCCTTTAAAGTCCTCCCACTCAAACATGTCTTGTCGAGGAGGGGCAAAACCTGAGAGGCAGCACCCAGAGGCTGCCAAGTGCCCCAGGCAGAGCACTTGGTCCCACAGCTGCCTCAGCCCCTCCTTCACCCAAGAAGGTTTGCAAGAACTCCTGGAACAGTCCCAGTGATCCATGAGCTCTGGGGGAGCCTTCCCAACAGGGATCAGTGCTCAGTAAGGCTCCAGGAACACACGACTCTAGTGTCTCAGTAAAAAGGACTCCCTTCTCTCCCATGGTGCTGTTACCCTGCCTGAGAACTCAGCTGTTTGCCCCAGCCTTGGAGGGCATGAGACATCACCTGCCCCACAGAGTGGGAGATCACTCCCTCCCAGTTCCTACAACTCCCCTGGTCCTTCACTCCACAGGTCCAAACACTGACTGTCCCCAATGGCACTTGCTTTTCAAACATGGCAGCCCAGGCACTGACGAGATGGCTCTGCCTGGGAGTGGGAACAGCACCAGGGAATTGCATCCCTCTTGTCATTAAACTGACACCTAGAGCAGCACAGCAGGATGGAATTCTGCTGGAGCAAGAACAACTTTTGCTTTAAGCCTGAGAACATCAAAGCTCAAAACAGGAAGCAGAGAGAAGGGGAAAAAGTAGAGCTGACCTGCCACATCAAGGACTGATTTCCCCTCTGAAGATCCTGCCCTCACCTCTCTTGCTGTGAGCCACTTCCCCACTGTCACGTGCCCTCGTTAACAGAACCAGACCCTGACCCTCAGCAGACTGCTTGGTGTGCCCCAAGCCAACGCGGGCTGGTTGCAACCCAGCACAACTCCACCTCTTGCAGGAAGAAGGCGAGGAGGCCCTTGGGAAATTTGCTTCACCTCAAGCACCAGGTCAATAAATGATATCATTCCTGGTCCCTTTAGAAAACGACCCAGGACCACGCTGGGCTGTCAGCAGGGCTGCTTTTCACCACAGGCTGCTTTTCAAGCACTGCTGTTCTCATGTCCAGCTGGGCAGAACATGAGGTCATTAAACAACACGTCTCCTTGGGAGCTGCAGCCAGCACGTCCTGTGCAAGGCAGTGCGCTGGGGGAGGCCAGGGAAGTGCTGGTACCTGGCCTTGATGATCAGTGATGCCACTCCCTTGCCAAACCACTCCAGGTCCACCAGCAATTTCCGGTTGTATTCCGTCACAGTGTTGGAACACAGGGTCACCTGGTGGAAGAGAAGAGCAGTAAATTCTTCTTTACAAAAGCTCATGACTCACGTGTGATGTCCTCCAGTTTTTGTGGTAAGAAAAGGGAGGATTTTGCCTTAATTCTTCTGCCGCTCCACGTGTAGAGCAGTCTCTAAGAGTGACAAAAGCCTTCTGGTAAATACCAGATTTGTTAAGCACACCTTGCTATCAGGGCATAGGTCAGCTAAATTAAAACATTAGACTAAAGCTCTGTGCAGCACTGTGTTCAAATTAAGGGGCAAATTTTCATCTGACTACAATGACATAAATGCAGTGGAAATCTGCTGACTTGAACAGAATGAGTTCAGCTTTACAGCAGGAAGCTGAAGACAAAGCGTGGGCCAGCAGGTGCTGGGCAGTTCATGGCCGCAGAGTTTTTTGCCTTCACTGGAGATCCCTGCAGTGAACACAAATCATTCTACTCCCCAGGACAGGAGAAATGAGACCAAGAAGAAAAGCAAACTGCTTTATATAATGACATCTCTCTAACAGCCACCTTTGGTCCTCGTCCGTCCTCTGCCCACTTGCAATCAAAGACATTGCTCTCAAAAACACCAAAATGCCTTCAGTACTTGACCATTATGGGACATGATTTCAGCTTGTGATTTTGGAAACAAATCAGTGCTCCTTCAGGAACGTCCCGAGTAACCCAGCTCACAGAGGCCCCACGCCAGTGCAGATCCTCGCTCACACGATGATCAGAGCTGGCATCAGAGCTAAAGCCCTCCCACACTCCCGTGAAGCTTCAGACCCGCTGCTGAAGTGTGTGTGGCTGGACTCTTCCCATACCTCGATATCCTGGTGTTCCTGGGATTGGAGGGTCCTTTCGCTGGGGTTCAGTGTAAACTCCCTTGGCTTCACAGAAAAATGAATTCCCTCCCTCCAGGAGGGCTCACTGTCGCTGAGTATTTGCTCAAAGCTGCTAACAGCAGGCTGAGTGCCATCGTCCGACACCACGAGGTGTTAGTGAGGCGACAGGTCTTGGTGTAGGGAAAGCCTAGGAAAAGGACACAAATATCCATTTAGGCACCAGTTATGTCGTGACTCCCGGTGGGAATACCCTGGTAGCATGAAAGCGTGATTGGAGTTTAGCTCTTTATTATCTGAACTACAGATTACTGAGAAGCTGCAAGAGGAATTAGTCGTCACTTAGTTCCCTTTAACACTGATTCCAGACTGCAGCCTTGAAAATGCCTGCTCTTAGCCCTGCTCAACACTGCAAGCTTCTCTCTTTCTGATGGGGAGAAGCTCCCTCACCTGCCCCAAACCAGCACCAGTTATTTCTCCCTGATGACTGTGCACCCAGACCAAGCATTTCCTCTGAAAATTCAAACTGTAAAATTCCCTGTTAAGTCTGCCAACACTCCTACCCTTTTCAAGATACATAAAGAGTGAGTCGCCATTGAGAAGAAGCTACAGCAGAAGAAAGTGAGGATGGAATCAGGAACTAGAACGTGATGCAAAGCACCCTAATGCAGTTTCTCTCTGCAGAATTCTTAAGGCGTCTTTTGGTTTGGGCCAAACAGACTGGGCATGTGACAGCTCAGAGCCCACTCAGCTGGAGGCAAACCCGAGCCTTGACCCAACAAGCGGGGACATCGCACCCATACTACTCACTGTGATTGCTGCCTGCAAGGGTTTACCCCACCTTAACTCTGAGATTTGCTTTCCATATTGGAAAGCCAGAGATAGTGCCACGCATGGTGGGGATGTCCTGCAGAGCCCGGACACCAGCCACAACCCGCTCTGCAGTGGACTGGCTGGCCAGCTCTGTGGGGAGGAGACTTCTCCCCAGGCCTGCTCACCAAGAGTCATTTGAACACAGGTGGGGGAAAAAAACAACTGCAGGCGCAGCCCAGAGCTTCTCTGTGCCCATCAACAGTAATCACTGCCGGCTCCAGCAGTGACTCCAGCAGGGAGGCAAGAGAAGCACAAAAGGGACAAACACAGATGTCAAAACCTCAAATGAGACTGAGGTCACCACATGCAGACAACAGTCAACAACAGTTAAAAAGAAGCAAAGATACAACAGCTGCCTTCAGCTGAAGAGACCTTAGGAATGCGTTTCTACCTGTTGCCTTTCTTGTTTCATTTATTCAAAAGGCAACTTAACAAGTGCCTCAGTGGTGATGCAGGGTGGCGAAGAAGCAGATCAGGAGAGG
Source organism: Chamaea fasciata (assembly GCF_029207755.1). Taxonomy (NCBI): domain Eukaryota; kingdom Metazoa; phylum Chordata; class Aves; order Passeriformes; family Sylviidae; genus Chamaea; species Chamaea fasciata. Next base: position 20,801,773 of record NW_027094097.1, on the reverse strand, counting down.
CAATTAGTTTTCTTAAAACGTTCAACAACTTCATTGTTATGAGTTTAGGTTTCGTAGTGAATTTTGGCCTCAGTCTGGGAAGGGAAATACAGGGGGTTTGGGGTGGTCTCGGCTGTGCGGGTGGGCTTTTCCATCCGGGGCTCTTTGGGAGCTGTGCCGTGATGCCGCGGGCGGTTGTGAAGTCGGAGCCGAGGTTTGCAGGGGGCAGACCTTTCCGTCCTTCCGCCGGGGCTCGGGAAGGTCGGCAGCGTGCTGCTGCGGGACGTCGTGCGCTTGACGCCGGGCTCAGCACCGTGATCGAACCTGCCCGCCGTCCCCGCTTCTGCCTGCTCCCGATTGCCAGTGCCCACATCTCCTGCTGCCCGTAGTTTGCAAAAGCAGCGATTTCCTCCTTCCCTCCCTGCCCGTGCCGGCTGGGAGGGAAATCACTGCCCTGCCAGAGCCCACCGCTCCTCCAGCCTGTGATCATAACCACACCAAAGGGGAAAACAGGACTCGGCGGGTTGGAAACTTCTGGCATTGCGTTGTTGTCTGTGCTGTCCGGATATACTCTAGTAACGAACTGCTATTCCTTTTCCATATTTTTGCCTGGAAGCCCTGTAATTTCAAAGGTACAGTAATTTGGAGAGAGGAGGGTCATCATTCCATTCCGTGAAGATTGCCACCTTCCTTGGCAGAATCTGTCTTTTAAACCAGGACAGAGACACCAGAAAATACTTGCTCCTATTTGATCCCACAATGGCAAAATGCTACCTGAGGCACCTGCAGTTCACACCCTGAAGAGGCTGTTGTGGCAGAACATGAGCAGTGCTGGATGCTTTTACGTTCAAGTGCTCCATTTTGGAGCACACAGATCCCTCCCGCTGTGTCCCAGCGCAGGGAACACTCACCAAAGGAGATGTCACCGAAGTCGAGCTCATCGGTGTCGAAGTGTAAAGTCGGCCCAACGACACACCCCCTGCGATGACAGGGACACAGGAGGAAATGGCTGCGTTAAAGGGAATTGCAAAGCCTCCGGCTGTCGTGGCTTGGGGGCACAAAACCTGGTGTCAGGGGCATCGTGGGTTTCAAATCAACACACCACCATGTGCTCAGCACAGTGTCCATGTGCACAGGAGGCAGCTAAAGCCAAGAGGCCAGCAGCCCACAGCCACTGATGGGGCTTTGGACGCAGGGCAGGCAGGAAAAGCCCCCAAGTTGCCGGTGGTCCCATGAGGGACCCTGAAAACCCATCCAGATGTGTCTCCGTGCCTCAGTTTCCCCATCTGTAATGGGATGGACATAAAGGTGTCCCCACAAACTTCTGTAACCAGCCTTTCCAGCCACAGGTTCCCTGCTTTGCTACTTGGCTGTAACTGGTCTTCCCATGGAGGAGCTTTCTCAGGAGATTTTGACCCACACAATCATTACAGACAGAGTTTTGAGACATGAAGCCAGGGGAGCCCCAAACATCCTCCAAAAAGAGCATTAACAGTTCTACACAGTGGACAGATGAATCCTAGAGGAAAGGACCAGCTTGTCACTAGTGCACCAGCTGGCACAGCCAGGAGCAATAGCTTAAACAACCAAACATGGGTGTCCTGAATCTACCACACCTCCTCCCCTGGCCTTGAACTCAGCAGACAGGCACTAAAAGTCACCAACATCCACTGAAGGCAGCACTTGAAGCTGCCCAACACGAGTTTATTTCATGGTTGACGCCAATCAATGCGCACCCTGCCTTTTGGTTAAAAGTCAAGGACCAGTGAACTGTGTCTTCTACTGTGTTCACAGGATTGTCCCTGGCTCCGCTCTACACATCTCAACAAGAGACACCTTCTCTTGCTCAAGGAGAAAGCTGCTTATGGAATAACATCCCACGCATGACCAGTTTGGGGGAGGGACAGAGGAGAATCAATTATTTGATGGTGAAAGGTTCCCTCTTGATTTCCAAAATAAAAATAGCAGCACTTTTTCTCCAAAAGCAAAGCCAGTGTAGTTGTTTCTCTACTATGGGCAGACCTAGTCAACACTGTTCTCCTGCTAAGTAATAAGTTTCATGTTCTTTTTAATCCATCTCCCTTATCTTATTGGTATAATCAACTGCAGATTGCTTTCATTTCTTTATTGCCCTGATCCAGTGCCTCCCAACAGCAGCAGCCTAGCTCCAAAGCTCCAGAGCAGCCAGCATCAGCTTTCCTGCTTACACTACGTTATCCTACCAGCACACGCCTCAGGCTAGCAGGGACAAGCCCTCATGCTGCTGTGGTCCTGAGGACTGAGCTCTGCCTCCCCCATCATCACCCCTTCTCCCTTCTGCAGGGCCAGGATTATGGGATGAAGCCCATGTCCTTGGGACGGTTCCTGCTGCACAGTTCCCTGTCTCCCACATCAGCCTTTTCCTGGCTGTGGAAAGGAGGTAGCAGAGCACTCTGCACAGGAGCTCGGAGCACAGCCTGCCTCCATGCATGGCCATGAGAGGTGAGCTGAGGCTGCTGCTGCCCGTTTGGGATGGATTATTAACAGAAGTTTTTCAAAACACTGCTGCTGGTGGAGAATCACCCAGGCTGGCCCATCTCCAAAGCCCTGGGGGCCTTGCTGGGTGCTCAGGGGGGACATCCCAGAGCAGCTACTGCCCAAAGCTGATCCATGCCACTGCCTGCCATGGCCCAAGGCAGAGGGACATCCCTGCAGGGAGGAGTCATTCCAGCTCCCGGGTACCACACAGGGCAGCAGGCACCCCCACACTAAGGCAATGCCAGGATCAGAGCAGAGATTAAGACCTCAGGAAACATCTTTTTTCTCTGCCCGACCCCAAAATGAGGTAGGTGGGGGATGTCCCAGAGACAGCTACAGATGTGCCCACCCAGAGTAAGCTCCCAGAGTCCTTACTCGATGGTCAGGATCACAGGCGTAGGAGATCCAGCCACACGGAACTGGAATGGTTCCTCAAACCGCCCCAACACGGCGGCATCCAAGGAGATCTGAATAGTCTGGATCCCACCTGGTGCAATGAGGCCCTCCTCGGGTACAAACTTGAAGCAGCAGCCCACTTCCGTGTTTGAAGGGATATAGGTGAAGGGAGCATCAAGAACTCCTTTGTTCATCAGTTTCACCTGCAGCAGCAAGAAAACAAAATGCAAGTACACGTGAAATCTTCCCTTCTTGGGAGTCATTTTCTAATGGCGCAATTAACACCCAGAAAAGGCAGAAGATGCTTTGTGCTGCTGGACGGCAGAAGTCAAAAAAATACAACAGGACAAGTTCTGCCTTTGGGTTTTCATGCGAAGCTCACATAACTCCACATAACTGGAGTCACCCTGGGGTTATCCCACGGACACAGAGCAGTCCACCTCTGGTCAGTAGCACCAAGCTCATTCAGACCTGGCCCTGAGAGCAACGTGGGGTGATTGCAGCTGCGTAGTGAATCACCACAGAGCTGCTGCTGCCCCAGTCAGCACAGCTCCAGCAGTACCGTATCTACGCATTTACCTTTTCCCATACCGTGAAAACAATACACTGAGAAGGAGGCATCAACATCAAAATGTACAGACAGCGCCATCTTTTGGTAAGAAAACTCAACGTGTCTTTCTCTTCCACAACCAAACTTCTGAAAGTGTCTGGCATGATGTAGTGCCTCGTTTTCTGCCTCTTTCAGTTGCTCTCTCTTTTTTTTTTGCAAACTTGACCCCCAACAGGGGGGAGGCAAATAGGTAGAAAAATCTTTTGCTTTATTCCCAGGAACACTTTTCTCTTTGTAGAGCCAGAGATGCACCAAGCCTGAAGTGTGGTGAGGGATTGGACAGCAAGGGAAAGAATCCTCAAGCCCTTTGCAAGGGCCTGCACTGAGCCAGGAGGCTGGATGGCTTTCCTGTGACTTCCAGGAATGAGCAGGAGACACTTGACTAAAAATTGTTTGCGGTGGACTGAAGCTCAAATGTAGCCAGCTTGTCCCAGCTGCTTCCGAACAGCCCAGTACAAAGGTGCCTTGTGTCTGGTGCTGCCACAAAAGCCTCTGAACAGCTTTTTGACCCAGCGTTGGGTCAAAAGGGGTTGTTTTGCAGGAAGCCTCCCAGCTGATCCCTATGGAAGGCTGCCCAAAAGAAGGGACTGGGGCTTCATGAACAACAGACACATTTTTCTGGAACACCCCCTTCCCCCCCGCGCCCAGATTTGACCAGTACATCAGCTATTCCCTGCTCACAACTGCCCAGGTTGCCAGGAATTCCACAGGTCCACCAGGCTTGCTGCTGCCTCAGGAGCCATCAGGATCCATCCCAACCCCTGGTGCTCACCTCATGGGTGTGGGCGGTTTTGACAAAAACTTCCCCAAGGTTCAGGGTATCACAGCTGAGTTCAACCAAGGGTCTGCGGCCTTCCCCTCTGAGGCGCAGGGCCAGCCTGCTCTCACGGCCTGGGGAGAGATGTCCATTTCAGTACAATAATTCCCTCTGTTCTACTGGATTTTCCAGGCTGCCTCAATGCTAGACCCTGATTCTGAGCTGCATGCAACCAGCTCTTGATGCTGCAGCAGAAGATATGGACCCTTCTCTTCCCTCAGGAGATATCCCCTGGGGCTGACTTGCAATTTCTAACCCATTCCTTGGGCTGGTTTCCAATTTTAGCCACCAGTTTGCTGAGTTTAAAACATCTCTGGTGTCCTGTAGCAACAGGCCAAGGAGTGACAGGTATAAATTGAAAGAAAGGAAATTTAGGTTAGATATTGAGAAGAATTTTTTTACTGTGAGGTGGTGAGACGCTGGAGTAGGTTCCCCAGGGGAGTTGTGGAGGTTCCAGCCCTGAAAGTGTTGAAAGCCAGGCTGGATGGGGCTTGGAGCTACCTGGTCTAGTGGGAGGTGTCCCTGCCCATGGCAGGGGCCTTGGCACTAGACAGTCTTTGAGGTCCGTTCCATCCTTAACATACTATGACTCTAGGGTTTCCTCCCCATGCACTTAGAGGAGCTTTGAAATCCATTCGGTGAAGGCACAAAGCTCACGAAGACTTTGGCAATTGCTACCTGGCAAACTGCCAGGCAACAACTGCCAAACCACCTGGCCCAGCAGCACAGGACTGCTGTCCTCCACTTCTGACACTCGGCACTGTGTTCTGTTTGCACAGACTGAGAGCTGCAAGGTGACAATTCCCACACAGGGAGAGAAGCAGGTGCTGGCCAAGGGTGGTCCTTCTACCAACACCCTGGGCTCAGCGGGGCTCCGCCTCCGCTGGCCTGGTGGTGTCTGGAGGTGATCCAGGCTCAGGGAGCACATTTCTAACTCAGTTCCGACTGCCTGATGGTGGATCCACGTCAAATGGACCCATCCTGGAGGTCAGTGGTCTAGAGGGGCTTAGTGCTTGTTCACTAAAGCTGTTCTGCTCTGCAGCTCCTTGGCCTTTGAGGAAATGCTGGCAAAGCTGTGCCATGAAAACATCTCCCTGCACTGCCTGGGTTGTTCTGGGATCAGCAATCCAGACACAGGTGTTCCGAGCCCTGGCCTTGCATGGGAGACTCCCTGGAAGCTGCAGGGACACTGGGGATGTGCCAGCACTGCCCTGCTGACCAGGAACTCTTCCCAGCAGTTACATGGGAGCCCAGTGGGCTCAGGCTTGCTCCATGGCTTCACTGTGGGTGAGAGAAGCAGGGGAAAGGAGCTGTACCTGAGATGTCACAGTAGGCCACACTCTGATACTCCAGTGCTTCCAGGGGTTTAAAGGTCACCTTGATTTCAGCCGAACAACGTGGCCCAATCTCTCCCTCCTGAAACAGAAAGAGACAGAAAAAGATTTATCTTCAAACTTCACACTTCTTGTTTTCAACCACTCCTCTAAGCCTTTCTTTAGAGCATCAGTGATGAGCGAACAACATAAGGAGCCCAAGGAAACACTCTAAACCCAGCTCAACACACCACTGGGCGCTCTCAATGCTCAGCTGATCAGCCCCCACTCTCCACAATGTTCCTGCTGCTCTGACACAAGCTCCTGGTCACATCATGCTGCAGTCAGCTACAGTGGTACCTAACTGCCATTGTGCACTGGTGGCTCTTGGCCTTAGATGGGCCATAGGAGTAACCAAGAACACGATCCCCTTCCTTGGAAAGAAAAATATTAGTTTAACCTTTTTTCAAAGAAAGCAGAGGTTGGGATTATTCTAGGATTTACTCCAGGATGAGAAGGGATTTTGCACTGTGCAGACACCAGGCATTCATCATCTCTCACAATGCCAATACTCAGAATCAGGGCTCTGGCTGATGGGAGGACATGGGCGTTTGCTTGCATAAACAGAAAAAGAAAAGGTTTACTGTCCCCGTGTGCAAGAGAACTCAAAATGCCCATTATAACCTCCCACCCTTGTGTCCAGGCTCACAGATGACACTGGGAGACTCACAAACAGTGCGAGTCGTGGTTAGAGGAAGGGACAGGCATTTCTACGATTAACCTTGGGCTGAATTTGGCCTCCTTTTCCCAGCGAACCCTTGCATGCTTCAGGTCAATCCATGAACTGGCACTGCTCCAACACCCTCCGCTGAACCCCACGCAGCAGCACGTGTCGGGGGAGCCCCTACCTACAAAAACTGGTCCCTGTGGACACTTCAAGGACACGGAGTGCCCTGAGCTCGAGCCCTGGCAGCAGAGCTCAGCTTTGTCAGGCTCCCAGCCCTGCCTTGAGCCTGCAGGGCAGAAATACTTTCAGCAGTGAGCTCTGCAGCCGCACCAGAAACTCCATGTCCTCCCTCTGAGCACACCGAGCCAGCTGAGGACCTGCTGAGTGACCGCACCCGGGGGAAGGGGCGGGGGTAGGGTGGGCGGGAGGAGGAAGAGGAGGAGGAGGAGGAGAAGGAAGAGGAGGAGGAAGAGGAGGAGGAAGAGGAGGAGGAGGAAGAAGAGGAGGAGGAGGAGAAGGAGGAGAAGGAGGAGAAGGAGGAGAAGGAAGAGGAGGAGGACGAGGAGAAAGAGAAGGAAGAGAAGGAAGAGAAGGAAGAGAAGGAAGAGGAGGAAAATGAGGTTCTCAGCTATCACTTACCATTGGCTCAATGAAAACAAAAGTCATTGGAGAACAGCAGGGGGTCTTCTTGCACCTTTGCCTTCTCCTCCTGGACCTTTTGGCTCAGGAGGGCGGTGCGATTTTCACAAAAGCCCTTCACCTTCTTTATTTTTTTCTCCTCCATGAAGTCTTCCATCCAGACCTTTGGTGGTGGCTCCAGCAAATCACACTGCCTGCAGCCGCAGGGAGAGACAAAGCCAGCAGGTCATTTAATGAGCCGCATATTTGCAGAGAGAAGCGGAAGTGCGGGAGAGCAAAGCACTTGGGGAGGAGCGGCAGCTCCCCAGCAAGGGCTGACCCCAAGCCACGAGGGTCCCAATTGGATCAGAAGATAACTTGTTGTGCACTAGCTCAGCAGGTAGCTTTACTCCACACTTGCAAGCTCAGGAGAGCTTTGGAAAGCCAGCATCCCTCAAGAGAGTCTCCTGCCTCAAAGCCTCTGCCAAAACTTAGGGAGAATCCACCAGCCACCTCAGCTGGCTTTTCCTACAACTGAGCTGCTCGGGGGAGGCAGATAAAGATCACGGAGCACCCACTGCAGGACTTCCCTGGGAAAGGGAGACGAAGCTGGGTTGTGGTTACGTGTTACCAACATCGCTCTTTTTTTCTTCCATTTTGGACCTGCCCTGTTCCCTACTCTGCCTTTCACAAGAGCATCCCAGAGCACTTCCAAAGGAAATTGATGAATTCAGGCACCGCATCCCTTCAGTGACATCCAAGGTTTTATATGCATGAAAACAGAGGCTGTGAGAGGGGAAGGGACTTCTTGGTGCAGGAGACAGACAGCAAACTCCTGGAGAGATCATCTTTTCAGGATCCAGAGCTTTTTGGGTCCCATCCCAGTGCATGGTAGTAGAATGGCCAGAGAGGGAAAGGATCCTGCACTAGCTCCTCTCATAAAAAAAAGTCCTCTCTGCTCTGAGATCTCAAAAGCATCTCTGACAGCAGGAGAGTAGGCCTTAGAGCTAACACCATCCCTAAGACTGGAAGTAAGGAAAAACAAAATGTCCTGGTGACAGGCTAGGACACAAACTGGCATGAAAATAAATGTAATTGGAAAAAAGTATTACGAAGAAAAGAAGGGTAGTGGTAGTAAGTGAATCCCTTCTAAGGGGAAATGAGGGCCCTGTATATCGAGCGGATCCGTTCCACAGGGAAGCCTGCTGCCTCCCTGGGATCCAGGTACTGGATATCACCAGGAGATTCCCTAAGAACTAAAAGAACTTCATCTGTTCACCACTGTCTGGGGGTACAGTGACTGTGAAATAACAGAGTTTTCAACATTCAGTGAAACAAGGAGGGGCATCAACAAAACTTCCACTCTGGTCTTCTGGAAGGCAGCCTTCGGCCTGTTCAAGAGATTGTTTTGGAGAGGACCTTGGGAAACAGCCTTTACAAACAAAGGGGTCCAGGAAGGATGGACATACTTCAAGAAAGAAGTCTTGAAGGCACAGGAACAGACTGTCCCTGTGTGCTGAAAGATGAGCTGACAGGGAAGACAACGAGCCTGGATGGGCAAGGAGATTTGGAAGGAACTAAGGGGAAAAAAGAGGGCGTATCGCCTTTGCAAAGAGGGGCTGGCAACTCAGGAAACGTTTAAGGATGTTGCCAGGTCATGTAGGAAGAAGATTAGGGAGGCAAAAGCCCAATTAGAACTTGAGGAAATCCAGTCATTGCAATCAACCTTTCCTTCCCAAAATGCCATCCTTGGTTGGAGTATAAATGGAACTGGAATGCTGTGCTGAGCTCCTGAAGCCCAGGGACACACACCCTAAGGCCAGGGATGGTTTACTTGGCCTAAACCATTCAAAATCACCAACACCCCCCTGAGGCCATGCATTAGTTTCAGTCTTGGGCCATGTATCTCACTGAAACGTATCTTTCAAACCAACCTCCTCTTCTCTTCATTGTCGGCTTCCTCAGTAGGAAACATCTTCCACTGGAAGTGGGCTGTGATGTTACTCCTGTTTCTGATGAACATGCTTGTGTGGCTTGATGTGGTGATGAAAGTCTTCTCAACCTTCATGGAATATGTGCTCAATCCAATGTTGACATCTGCAGCTTCTGCGCGAAGGAATGTGAAGAAACTTTCTTCACCTGGAACAAAGCAGAGTCTTTGCTCAGCTAGCTCAGTTGCTGATGGAAGCACAAGGAACAAAGCAAACCACAGGTCACGGAAGAAAGTGTCATAGCTTTTAAATGTATTAGCAGTTCCATGGATCAGTACATTTATCACGTCCTGACAGCTCTGTGTGTACGGCGTGAGGATGTCCTGGGCACCTCCTTAACCACCTTATTTCCAAGGTGTTTGTAGAGATTTGGCCCCAAGGTGACAGTATGTACAGTGGGATTTGTCAGATGTGCTCAGGTGACCCACTCAGACCACTGGGATTTCTGCATCAAAGTCCTTCAGGTGACACTGAGGAGCCCTGGTCAATCCTGGCTTGCCGAGGTCTCCCCTGCGCATCCCACGAGACTCCTGCCCCTCCTGATCCCTTGGATCCCTTGTTGCTGACAAGCAAATACGCCTGGGGGCATGTGGGCAGAAAAAGGAGACCCAGAGGAACAGGTGAAGTGACAGCCCACAGCAGGAGGGGACACAGGAGAGGAAACACAACCAGCCTGGCTTTGCAATATGACAAACCACTACAAAATGAACACCATAAAAATCATCATCATCGTCATCTTCCTGTCCAAACCCACAGCCCCATCAGTCTTGAAATATTTTACATTGTCCTGATCTCAAAAACCAAGATGGAGCATTTCAGGTTAAATACAAAAGGACAAGGAAAGATTAATAAGTACAGAGCAGCTTCTATATGAAGTCTGAATGGGATTCCTCAGTCTAGAAATCAAATGGGAGATGTGAGAGGTTTGCAACAGCATGAACGGCCTGGGAAATGGGGACGAGGAAAAATTTGTCTTGATTTGTCACCATACAGGAACTTGAGGGCCTGAAGATGTTATTAGGCAAAAACTGCATGGATGTGTAGAGGGCAACATAGTAAAAGGGTCTGTGACAAGCCAGTGGAGAAGCGGCATACAGGACAGAGGTGTGCAAGAAATACACTGCATTGGAGAGAGTCTGATGGAGACCTCGCAGCTCACATACAGCACTGCCCAGGAGTAAAATAAAACTTCACCCAGGCGTAGCCACACAGTAGTGGAGAATCAGGGTTCCTCCTTCCTCCACTCTGCAACACCCAGCAAAACAGAATTCCAAAAATCTCAGCCCTGTTAGAGGGGATCCACTTTTTCAACCATTTAAACACCAGCTATTTCAGTTTTCTTTGGGGCAGAGCTGGAACAGAGGAGGTACATCTAGAGGGAATTGAGAGGGATGAACAGGGAGTGATGGTGGAGAACTGTCCTGTGTCCCGTGCGTTGCCCAGCACTCACCTGTGCAGCGCGCCACCAGGGACCCGAAATGGTCACCGCACGTCAGCGGGTGAAATCCCACTGTCACCTGCATGGTGTGACCAGGGCCCAGAATTCCTTCGGCTGGAACCACGGAGAAAGGACTGCAACACAAAGAGAGGATCAGGACTTGGGGGGAATTCTGGCCATGACATTCTTTCTGCAGTGCAGGTCACTTCAGCTCACTTGGGCAAGCAGGGAGCAAACAAACTACGGCCAAGACAGACAGAACAGCCAGGATCAGAAACAGCTACTGACCCACTTCTGAGGAGATCCAGCCCTCAGAAGATCCTGTGGGATAAAACGACCTAATCTCCCCCATACTCTGCATCCAGCCTTCTGACTGCCAGCAATCCCATCAGAGAATGGTTTGTGAAAAAGCACAGAGAGAGTTAAGAGCTATCTGCATGCATAACTCGACGCTGACTGCCTCAGGAATTTCTCATTTCCTGCTACCTATAAACTTCCTCTCAAGAGATGCAAATGTTAGGGCACTATCTCTCTTGTGAGATTACAGCCTAGGAATCAGACAGGGAGAAGGAACTTTCTATTGAAGACCACGGAATAACTACTGTTGAATTTGCAGCGTGGCTCTTTGGTTTATTTTACCTTGAAAAGATCCTGAATTAGCACATTTTGTCAGCATTTCAATGAAAGCTGCTCTACAAAAAGGAGCAATCAAAACTCTGAAAGAGTGCAAATGCAGATTAGAGCATTACAGTGACATGGAAACAAGACCCAAACGGAGGATGCCATTTACAATCTGAAGGATCCAATCCCAGCCATATGAAGCACCATTAGCAGGAGCACATCGAGGAGGCAGAACAGGAGGGTTTTGTGTATTTACCAGCAGTGCAGTCTGGGGCCCTGGGTTGTCATCCAGGCTGGCAACTGTTTGCTTGGCTCACCAGACAAACTCTGCGCAATGTGTTGGAAATAATTACGCAAATGTCTTGGTGCACTTTGGATGTAACAGGAGCAATTAGGATTGGTCACCAGGTGAACAGTTCTTGCCTGACAAACACAAGACTCCGTGCTTTGATGCTCAGGGACAGCTCAGGTGAAATGTGCTTCTGCCCAGAAGTTGCTGGGCTTTGTGCTCTTCCACAGCCCCACTGAGGAAACAAAAGTTCCTCAGTGCTTTGCTGGTGGTCAATCTGTGCACAGAAAGGGTGTTCTGGGGAGTTTGGTGATGAACTTATCACACACAAAAATATAGAGAACATCTGGCAAGCTGAATTTCATTCATGTCAGTAGTGACAGCTGATGAACTTGCTTCAGGTTCTGCTCACTAAGGACCTATTGCTGCAGTTATGGGCCTGACCTGCTCCATTACCACTAGTGAGAACATCACTAGTGGCTGATGGAGAAGCCTTGGGCCAGCAATGTTTATGTGCTGGATGTGAGACTTTGGGGAGAGAGGAGGAAAGACAAGGCCCCAGCAGCCCCGGAGCCCGATTACTGTACGAGCTCCCACATCTGCCCCGAGGGTGAGCCAGCACTGCTGCAGGTCTCTGCTGGGGCTTGGGGGATCGGTGCCTGGTGTGGGCAAGGCACAGGATTTTTTTCTTATTGTTTTGTCAGGAATTTTGCCAGAAAGAGAAGCTGCCAGTTAAGGGAGTCCCTGGCCACACTTCAGCACTCCCTTCCCTTCCCTTCCCTTCCCTTCCCTTCCCTTCCCTTCCCTTCCCTTCCCTTCCCTTCCCTTCCCTTCCCTTCCCTTCCCTTCCCTTCCCTTCCCTTCCCTTCCCTTCCCTTCCCTTCCCTTCCCTTCCCTTCCCTTCCCTTCCCTTCCCTTCCCTTCCCTTCCCTTCCCTTCCCTTCCCTTCCCTTCCCTTCCCTTCCCTTCCCTTCCCTTCCCTTCCCTTCCCACTCCTGCCCCATGTTACATACTCCTGCCCTCAGATGGCAGGATGCGAATAACACTCCTGGGAGTGACCTCAGGGGTTGCGTGAGAAAGAAGATATCTTCTTATTTTCAAATTACCAGGAGAAGAGGATCCAGCCAAGTTTCAGTTGTCAGGGCTGAAAAACTGAGTGCAAATCAGCCCTTGCATCTCCTACATCCCACCCCAGGCTGTACCCACCAGACTCCCCTGTTCCTGCTGGAGCAGTCATCTCTCATATAGACCTGGCTCCCCAAGACCCAAGGACACAAGCTCTACAGTTAAACTTAACTCCTCTGAATTTCAGTCAACATCACTAAGCTGTTCCCTGAGCCCACAGATAAGAAGGACTGTGAAGGAGACATCCCTGACGCTATAATAACCAAATGAAAACCACTGCCAAGAGATGGGGCTGGCAGGATAAATTTTGGCCTTTTATGGCTTGATTAGAGCAATATAGTGAGTTAATTGTCAGCTGTTCCTTAAGATAGTTCTCATCCTGTTAGATCTACCCTTTCAATGAATCACTACTGCACCCGACAGGCAGAAAAGATAAGGTCATGGAGGGGTTTTAATAGGTCTTCTTCGGCTTTTTAACTAGTCCATTTGTATGTTTGTTTCCTTGTATGGCATCTAAAGACAACTCCAGATCTCCCAATGGCCCCTTGCAATCCCCGGACACTGGTCTTGCTTTGAGCAGCGTATTTGCTCGGACAATTTCCAGAGGTCCCCTCTAGAGAAAGTTATTCTATACTTTTATCTTCTAAATCAGCCCAATTGCTTTTCACATAGTCACTAAATGTCTCATGTTTCTAATACACCTGTGCCTATGCCTATGGGCATGTGGTGTATTGATAGGCCTTGGAGGAGCTTGACATTTATGAAAGTTCCCAATGAAGAATTCATGATCTTTTGGCAAACATTTAACACAAACCAAAATGAAAAAACAGCAGAAACACAGGAACTTCAGAATATATAAAATGAGATCTCAATGAAAGGGGGCACGACCTTATTCAGAGATTTAAAGCACGTGTTTGAAATTTTAAACCGGCTTTCAAAGGTTCATCGTGGAACAGAAGAGGGGACTGATGCCCTCAGCTGACAAGGGAAATCAGATCAGCTTTAAGTAACAGGAACTGCACCGGCTGCCTGCAACACAGCTCATGTTGGGCATCTGATGCAGGCACCACTGGAAAGCCATGTGCCTGTGTCCTCCCAGAGAATGGGTCTGTTTGGCTGACAGTGGTGAGTACCCATTTCAGAAGCTGCTTGTGCTCAGGAGGGCGCAAGCCAGCAACTAACATGTTCCAGCACCCCCCAGGAAATCTGGGGCAGAGAAAGCTCAAAGGCTGCATCCTGCTAAGAACACTGAAAGCAAGAGCAGATGCCATCCATCCTGCCCATTTCCAGCCGGCGACGCAGGGCAGCAGCTCCCATGCTCTGGTTCCTTTTGTTGTTCTTTCCCAACTCTGTTATCCCCCAAAGGTGTTTTGCACAAGGACAGATGAGCTGCCTCACCTCTCGGTGCTCAGCTGGTAATGAGCTGCCACACTACCACAATTCTGAATCAGCAGACTCTTGCGGGTGCTGCCCTTGACCGGACACTTTGAGAAGTCCAGCTCGTCTGGGAAGTCCAGGATAGCTCGGGCAGGGATGGCCCGAATTGGCACAACTATCCTTTCCTCTCCACTGACGCAGACGAGCTCATGGGAATAAACCTGCAGGAAAAGAAACTGTCTCAGCACAGGTCATTTGGTGCCATCTCCATGGCAGAAGAAAAGCCATTTCCTATATCCCTTCAAGGGTATCAATTTACCTATTCCACCCCCAAATGAACAATAAGTTCTACTAATATCTCACATTTTAAAGGCAGCAGTGCACTTTGCAAAACCTATCTCAGTGGCATTAAGCTCTTGTGTCACTTGGGTCATACAGACAAGTGCCCAGGGCCACCATAATTTTTACTCTCAATTTTAATGATGTTAAATAATTCCTAAGTCCCTTCTAAGGAACATGGAGCTAGGGAACACAGGACATTCCTCCTTAGGTTACTATATTCCCACTGATTGAGAATAGGACAAAGTGTTAAACTGAATCTAAGCAGCAAAAGGAAACTGAGAGAACAGCTGCACCCAAAGAGATCCTGGACCTCTGGCCTGGTGTAGAAATATCTGTTTGCTCAGAACTCCCCTCTAACTTTGCCTCTCCAACCAAGTCACGAGAAGAACAGTGCTAAGAGGTAGCAGGATGCTGTTGCAAAGAGCCTCTCTTTGTTTCCCTGCAAGGCCTCCTCCCTTCCATGCCATGTCCTAAACCCCTCTGTATGAACGAGCCTCCAGATCACAGCGCTGAGAGCAGACTTGCCAGGGCCTCGGCACTGGTGTTCAAACTATCACGCAAAAGCACAATTGGCATGGAATGGGCGCCAGCTGACAGAGCAGCCACAGTGACAGGCATGAAGACAGAGCCGCAGCAGTGTCGCTGCCACCGGCTCTGGGCCCACAGGTCTGCCTGCCTGCAGGCTGTACCTGCCCTACACGAGCTCTTTCAGGCAGGTGTCCAAGTCCCCTGCAGCTCACCAAGCTCCTGCTGACTAAGGGCACCTAGAGCTCAGTGTGCCTGTGCCAGGCTGGGCCCACGGGCACAGCACATCCTCTGCCCTGGCCTTGCAGCCGTATCATGGTCAGCTGTGCTCTGGGACAGCACAGCCGCAAGGCTGGAGAACAGAGGGTGTGAAAAAGCACCGTCCTTGCTCCAGCCCCGGGTGAGGCAGGGAAGCTGTTGCCCGTCAGGAAGGCGGAAAGCTCTCTGACCTCTTTGTTCCTCTAGTACTTTGCAGAATAATGAAACCCCTTCCACTATACCTAGAGATGGCCAGACATCTATCAACACCCCTCTACCGTTTGCCTACTGTTCCCTGGGCATCTTTCTTCCCTTGGGAATGCTCAGAGGAATGTGCAGCGAGGGGAAGCAGGGCCTGTCAGGCCTGGGTGCAGGGCCTGACAGCACATGCCAAGCTGGGACTGGCTGCAGGCTGCCTGCCCACGGCCTGGAGCCAAGCTCACAGCATGGGCTGTACCCAGAGTGCAGGGACAACAATGGCTTTGGAGATAATTCTGTGTTTTGGCTCCTCCAGTCTCACCTTGTTCTCGTCAGGAGTGAAGTGGACGTGCACATCGGTAATGGCGCCTCCTGGCACGGCACGGCATGCATCACTGGGGCCCGCCAGCTGGAAGTAAGGTGAGCTCTCCATGGAGACCTGCACCCCCTGAAGATTCTGCAGGAAAGACATGGAACCATGATTTTGCCACTTGAGGAAACAGGACAAGAGGAGACCTGTCCATGCCCTGGTGACGTCCTTCCTTGACCCCTTTTCCAAAGCCCTTTCTGCTGTGGAGGTACAGGCACAGAATTCCCAAGGGTGAACTTGAATCCCTTCTGTCTGGCTCCAGCATTTTGGCCAGGGGCAGTAGGGCAGTGCCTGGTGGGAAGGAAGGGCCGAGCAGGTCAGCACCGGCAGGATGGAGACAAGAGCACCTGAACCAAATCATCTGCATATTCAACAGGGCAAAAAACCTGCTGATTTCTGCCTGCACACAGCTATGCAGTCGTGTTCCACGGAGGGAATGGGCTACCTGAAAGCGTAACAGCACATTCTCCTGTGGGGAGGAAGAAATTCCTTTCTAGCAGGTCAGCTTTGGATAGGGCAGTTCTGGGGGATACAGTCATGCAGGCAGAGCAGCAAGAGAGGAGACCAAACACTGTGGCCTTACTGGGAACAAAAGCAAACCTGAAAAGCAAAAGAAGGAACACAGCAATCCCTAAAAAAGGGAGATGACAAAGAGAATTTAAAGCGCCAGTAAAGCAGCAAGGAAGAATCATCAACTGATTACAGCAATCACCTCCCCGAAAGTGATGGAAACACAGACAGGTTGTGCCTGTTGACTGCGGGCTTCAAAGGCATTTTCCTCCTGGAGAAACCTTGCAATTCTTTAGGGGAATGGTCTCTCGCCTTTTGACCCTTCTGGAATTTCCTCCCTACATGTCCACACCTAATTGGCTGAATGCCAGGACCCTCCCAAAATAGGAGACTAGATAAGACCCCTGGATTTCTTTGTTCTCTCTCTTTTGGCCCCTGGACCCCTTTGAGGAATAAACGACTTGGAATAATCTGGGGGTAAGAGCCTCTTTTGAAATCTTTTGTCCTGTCCCTTCGGAGATATTCCTCCAAAGCCTCTCCAGAGCTAGCCCTGGGGAGGGGGGCCGGGCCTGCGGGGGGAATATTTCAAAACATGACCAGCACTGACTCACAGTGTGGTTTCAGTATTAAAAGCCAACCTTGGCTCTCCAGGGGTTCTTGCTGCCTGTGCAGGCAAGCTGGGCTGCTGGGCATTCCCGCTTGCAGCCAGCAGGCCAAGTTCTGCTCTCTGGGATACACAGACACAGCAAACATGCATTTTCAACACATAGATATCAACCCCTGAGCACCAAAATGCTCTCAAAAAGTCTAAACCAGATGATTTTGAGTCCTTCCTGTCTCTTCCCACCAGCCCACTCTTGGCACAAGCCTCATTTAAGAAAATGTTTCCCTGACTGAAATTCAAATGGTCTCAGTTTTCCCCTTTAGAGTCCAACACGACTGCTGACGTTTTTCAACTTTTTCCCTCTCAGCTCTCTTGGGAAACTGCAAAACAGGAGCACATGGCTTTGGATGTGCTGTGGTTCTCCAAAGGGAAAGCAGAGCACCATGCTGCTTTTGGAAAACCTGAGCAGAGCTGGATGAAGCTTAGCAGGAGCCTGAAGTGGCACCTAAAGGCCTCCTACTGCTTCTGCTACATCAATCTGATTCCAGGGCTGTTTCAGAACATTTCCTGCCGTGCCAGTGCCACTAATGATAGTGATTCCAGCAGAAAGCGTAGACGACTCAGCCCCTGAGCTTTGACTGTGAGCTGCACAAAGGGAGCCAAACAGGCTGAGAGAGGCAGAAATTCCTACCAGGAACCAAGATTAACCAAGGAGACACAAGATGTGGTATAGACTCAAGCAAAGCATGAGAGCAGGTAAGAACTGTACAACCCTCAACATTCCTATCAATCAGAGCTTTCAAAAGAAGGAAACTCCTTTGGGATAGATACTGTCAGCCCATGGGCAAAATCAGGGGAGAGTTCCCAGCACAGGAAGATTTCCACCATCGTGCAGAACAAGATGCTGAGACATTTTCTTCTGGATGTGCTGCAGCAGATAACTTGCTTTGCTGTACACTATGGGAATTACACCACTCTTCCAGCACAGTGTTAACACTCCATGTCCCAGCACTTACCTCGCCCTTATTCATGAGAGACACCACCATTTCATAGACCTCATGAACGACAAAGTTCTGAAATACCACCTCTGGTGGGGAAACGCGAAACGATCTCTTTTTCCGGGGAGTTGATGACAGCTGGAGAGGCAAGAGAGAGCAGGGAGACGTTCAGCTGCTGGGAGGAAGGTTCATGAAGGAGAATCTTACACTGATCCCCACTGAAGTACAGACTCATGGCGAGCACCTCTGCCCAGGCCACACTAGGGAAACAGTAGCTCACCCACCTCTGCTCTCAGCTGATCAAGAGCTGCAGGGCCACAGAGAGCAGGCTCAAGCCAAGCTGCTCTTTTGGCACCTATTTCTCCGGGTTTCCTTCTCCAGAATGCCAGGCAGCACTTACCTTAAGCACTGCCCTGTGCCCATGAGGTCACAGAGCTCTGGGGCACTGACTGAGGACTCACGGAGGAAGTAAAACCCATAAATTTACATCAGACTCCATGGGAAACAATTTTGGGATGTCCGTTGTTCTGAGACAGGGAAACTGAGGCCCACACAACTGCAAATATCTTTTTTTCATCTAGAACTTAGACATCAGTAAGAAGAGAACAGTACCAGAGGAGGTGTGAGAGATGAGGTGATATTTTGCTGAACAATGTCAAAAGGTTATTGTGATGGATGAGAATTGTTATGGAGTTATAAGTTGTTGGCTATAGAGTTGGAATGTTTAGTTAAAATCAGTTCAAGAGTTATAATGCTGTTTAGCAGTTTTGTCCACTCTGTATCCCTTACCCCAAAATCCCACTTACCTGATTCCGTCGCCTTTCCGTCGGGTCAAGCCGTTGCTGCTCCCTGGCATCACTGCTCTCCATTTCTGCTGCTGCTCTACCTGCCTGCACCCAGCCTATCCCACTGGCTCGTTCCCTGCTTGCTCCACTTCCTACTACCTGTCGGATCCTCTTCCTCCTTCCTGCTGACAACCGGCCTGTCAGTCAGGCTGCTGCTGCCACCCTTATGGAAATTGAAAGAGCCCAGCTGCATGATGGGACCATATCAACACCAAGAGCCCCTGGCCGAAACGAGCCAACTCAAAATTTAAATCTGCCAAGGACAGCACTGGACTGACCATACCCAAGGGTATTTATGCCGAGGGTATTCATAGACAAGCTCTTCTATCTCACCATAACTTCCAAAGGACTTAAAGAGCGAGAGACCCCTGGACTCTAGAAGCCAAGAGGAGTTCTTTGGAATTGCCGTGAGCCGACAAGTCCCGCTCTGCAGCGCAGGCAGCACAGTGGATTGCACCTCCTTCTCAGTGGTGTGGACGAAAGGGAGCAGCAGCAGCAGCAGCGGCGGCGTAGGCCACTCCTGAAGACCCCTGCTTATTAATAAAGGCATTTAAAGGAGGAAACTGTGTCTCCTGCCATTTGTAACAGTTATTAAGTTAAAGAATGAAAGTTGTTGGTTCTGTGTGTTGTTTGTGGTTTGGATTTTTTCAGGTTGGTCTGTTGCATGCTGCTGTGAGCTGGGAGAAGGACGTGGTTGAAGACCTGACCAAAAGGAAGTAGGAGGAGAGGGGAGGGGACAGAAAGGTTGGTGGTCAGAGCGAATGGAAGTTCCCGAGTACCGTCCAACGGGAAAGGGGCCGGGGGCCGCCCCAGGCAGGTATAAAGGGTATAGAAAGATTGCCATTTTGCTGGAGGGTGTCTTTGTTCGTCTCCGGGGAGAGGGAGACACGCCCAGCTCAGTTGAATCGTTACTAATAAACAGCTTTCTTTTGCTTGGATGATTTTGTCCCCTTTAATTGTATTTAAAAGTTAGTGCATTGCTAGCAGAGGTAAAGGCAAAAGTAAAGTAACACAGAAGTTAGGAAAAAGACAAATGAGGTGATTGCTGAATGAGGATAAGGGTCAGTTCTTTTCTCAGCAAGTTGGCATCTCCTTTTTAAACGGGTGCTTTCTTGTAACCTGTTACTGCCATCTTATTTAATACCGTTGTAGAGCACATCTGGAATGACACAACAGCAACAAATGCTTCTGGAGCAGAGACCTTGCTTTGAGAAAACTCTCCCCTGCTTTGTCTGCCCTCTCCAGACACACTGCTGTCACTCCAGAGACACAAGCAGGAATCCTCCGTGACTTGACAGGAGGCACACTCTGCCCAAGGGAGTGGCTGCAGCACGCTGTCCCCTTAGTGGTGCCCTTCTCTGAGGTGTTCCCAACCCCCCCTCTCCAGGGCGATCCTTAACCACTTTGTTACACATCTCATGCTGCCAATTTCCTGCTCAACTGCCCACCTCGGTCACCTACCCGTTTGGAGTGGGCTTTATACTGAGCCAGTCCTGCAAGAAAAGCAGCTTTAAACACACCTCTAAGTAGGCACTGATCCACATAAAGCACATCCATTCCCCTCTGCCCAGGGTGAGTCCCCTGTACATCTGGCAGCCTGCAAAATCTAACACCACGTCAGGGTTCCAACCCAAAGCATGAATGCAATGAGTTTTGTTAAATCTGAAGTAATTACTGCAGCTACTCGGCCTTCAAAGGCCAACGCTGCCACTGTGGAGGGAATCCTATGACCCCAAGCATTTGCTGGTGACCGCACCTAAGCAAGAGGCGGCTGTTTCAGCAGGAGAATGGCAAATGGTAATTTTGTGCCTTTGCGTCCCCAGCCTTCCCCCCCTTGTTTTAGCAATGGCAGCTACACTCCAGCAAAGCCCAGCAGCTTCAGCAGAGGTTATTTGTGTTGGCTTAGTGCAGATCAGGACTCCAAGTCCACCACAAGCAGCAGTTTGCAATGGCAGGACCTGGACACTGAGATGTTTTGCTGGAGGCGAGCCTGTCACAAGCACACATCCTCTTCAAACTTCACAACAAACAGAAAGAAAAAGAGCAGGAAAAGGCTACCTTTTGACGACTCAGTCTCAAGATTTGAAATGGGCTAATGCTGGGCAGAATAGGCCTCCCAGTCCTGGCCTGAACCTTCCCCCTCAGGAATGTAGATGGAAGCAGCTGAAAGGCAAAAAAAAAAAAAAAAAAAAAACCAACAAAAACAAACAAACAAAAAAAAAAAAACCAAAAACAAAACAAAACAAAACAAAAAAAACAACAAAAAAAACCCACACGCAGCAAGAGCCTCAGAGATGCCACTGTTCACATAGACTTTCTCTTGAACAAGCGGCACTGGTGAATAATTTGTGATCGCATGTCTAAGACAGTCCTGGAAGCCCTGGAAGTTACTTGCTGAAATACTAAGCATCAGTAAATTAATAATACAGAGTAAAATACACATACTCCAACCACACGGCTCCGTCCCATTAGCTTCTCCATGATTTGATGTGACTTGTTTGGGGATTTCTGCTCTTTGGGCAATTTTTTCAGAAAGCTGCTCCTCCTCAGATAGCTTCGTCATGTCATTAGGGTCTATCTCCGGAAACTCTGCCTCGTCCTCATAAAACGGCTCCTCAGAAAACTCTTCCTCCTCCTCCTCCTCCTCCTCCTCTATGTAAAGCCACTCCTCCTCAGAAAGCTGCTGCTCCTCAGGCTGCTGCTGCTCCTTGGAATCCTCCTCCTCCTGCTGCTGCTGCTGCTGCTGCTCAGAATCGTGCTGCTCGGCAAGCTGCTGCAGCTGCCACAGCTCAGAAGGATGGATCTCAAAAGGATGGTCCTGCTCCCACCAGAAACGACTCACCAGCTTCTTCTGATGCCTTACAGTAGTAGAAGACAGGAACCGCCCTGCAGAGAGGAAGAGGACACCTTTCAAAGACAAAACCCTGTGTTCCCAGCAACTCTGCCTCCTGCTGCAGGTAGGTGGAAGAGAGCTGGGATGCACTTGGAGCATCTCTGGCCAAGTACTTTCAGCAGGAAATAGAGCGTCTGGGAGTAGGGTCCCTGCCTGCAGCACACACTCCCGTGCCAGAGCAGGAGAGCTGGTTTTAGACAATGACTTTGCATTTGCCCTGGAATGGGGAACTGCACACGGACAGGGGCTGTAGGGCAGCTCACGCATTACACCATTGTTTTTCCCAGTCTCAGACTTCTCTCAGAGATGACCTGATGTCCCCTTCCCAGCCCTGACCCAGGCACGTGGCTTTCCCCAGAGTCTGCCTCAGCTCCTTTGCAGAGCACAGGTGGCAGGGCGAGAACAAAAGGGGCTGAAAGGCAGAGGGGGGCAAGGAGAAAACTCCAGCTGCAGCTGGGAAGATGCTGATGAAAGTGGATGTGTGGACAAGGATGAAAAAGCAAGTCATGTTTTGGAGTGAAGTGGCAGGGTGTTCTCCCCAGGCCCTCAGCTACCGAGTGAAATGCCCTTACGCATCAGAGTGGTTGAGAATGGCTTCTTCACTGCTTCACTATCTGCAGCTTCCTCCCAGGAGTATTCCAGGGCTACCTTCCCTGCCTGTGTTGTGCATCCTGAAACTGAAAAGCAAGGAGGAGGAATAAAAAAAAAGTCCAATAAATACAAAGCAAATAGTACAGTAACATTGCCTGATGGACTCCTGGCATCAATTTCTCCTGAGGAGCATCTTCTTCCCCAGGCAACCCTGCCACGTTCCGCTGTCCTGGGTGGCCCAGAAATGTATTTCCAAGTCTGGAAGTTTAAGAGGAAAGGGCCAACATGGTGCCCAGGACACTGAAGCTGAGGGGCTTACTCTGGACTTTAGGTTTTGGTTTGACTGCAAACTTATTCTTGAGCAGATGAGGACAGGTGACAGGCAGTGAAAGCAAACCCACGGCTGTCCTCAGCAGAAGGGTGTGGCAGCACTGAACCTGTCCTGACCACCACCTCCTGCTTGGCTTTGTGTGCACGTGAATGGGCCTGTGCTGGTTTTGGCTGGGGTAGAGTTCTGGGAAGCAGGCACTGGGTCAGCCCTGGGCAAAGGCAGCTCCCGCTCACAGGGCCCTGCCTGGCCTCCAGCACTCACGTGGCTCTCCTTGTCTGGAAGGGCAAGGGATCCTTGAGCTGGACCACAGTCGTGTTCAGTTTTAACTGGCTGCAGGCAACAATGGCACTGAGGTACAGCTCGGCCTCCTGGCTGCTGTCCTCCAGCACAGCGTGAGCTGGTTCTGGGACTCTCTTGACCACCTGCAAACAGAGGAGGGAGGAATCACCGAGCAGAGCCCACAAAGTCAGGCTGAGAAGGGAGTCTTTTGGCCTCCGGGATCAGCCTCATAGAGGGACTGGAAAGGACCGTTCACTTTCACTTCCCGCCGCGTAGGGGGGGAACGGGGCGCCGGGATGGGCGCGGCTGATGGAGCCGCAGCACCAGCCCGCCCCGCCGCCTGAGACTCAACCGACAGCGGAGGAAGCGGCGCAGGCGGCGCGAGCGGGGAAGAACCCGCGGAGGGGGCGGGGCGCGGTGCAGGGCCGCTCGGGCCCGGCCCAGCCTCCCCAGCACGAGCAACATCACTCGCCGCGCCCGGCGGGGCTGACACGGGGAGGGGAGGGGAGGGGAGGGGAGGGGAGGGGAGGGGAGGGGCGGGGCGGGGCGGGGCTGGCAGCGCCCCCAGCATGGCTCCGCCTGTGGCGCAGAGGCCCAGAGAGGGCCCCGCCCGCTCCACGCGGGGCGGGACGGACTGCCCGCCCACAGGGATCGGGTCCGACAGCAAGTCGATCAACGCTCCCCCCTCCGGGGCCCTCGCCGCTCGCGCGGGCGCCTTGCTCAGCGCATCGCCGGGCGGGGCTGCCCCCGGCTCCAGCGCCGTTCCGAGGGGGTATTTCGTGGCCCACACCGCGATGTGGACGCTGCGTCGTCACCGCGTCCGGCTCCGACAGAGGCGCCTGCGGAGCCCGCGACCCCTCGCTCCCCCCCGACGCCGGAAAGGCGCAGAGGGATTGAGAGCCGCCTCCGCTTCTCCGCCTCCTGGGCGTGGGGACGGGCGGAAGCAGCGCCGCGCTCCCCGCCAGCGCCGGGAGAGCGCCGGGGAGGGGGAAACCCCCCCGCTCTTCAGCCTCCTGGGCGCCGGAATGGGCGAAGCGGTCGGGGCCGGCACGGCCGGCTCCTCAAGAACTGGCGAGCCCCCGCTCAGCGGCTCGTCCGCGCCCCCCGGGGAACCTGGCTCGCCATCCACGAACGCAGCGTCCCGGGGGTCAACGGTAAGCTCCCCGCCCCATTCGGACCCTGAATCCACCTCGGCTTCCGAGGGGAGGACCTCCTCCTCAGCCTCAGCGTCCGAGCCCGACAGCCCCTCAAAAGAACTGCCGATACTCAACGGGGCCCCGGAGTCCCAATAACTCCTTAAAACAGTATCGCATCGTCTCCAGAGCACCGTCAGATTTACCATGTCTGCATCGTAATTCGCAGACAAAGCCCAAATCAGATAACCACCCAGGCGACCCCAGGCAGTTTCTGAGATAGCCATCCCAGCATCAATAAGGAAGCCTTTTGCCTTTCCAAAATAATATAAACACTGAAACTCTTCCTCAGAAACAAAACCCTGGTTCCGTTCCAGCAGATGGCGCCAGAAGGCGAAGACAGCAACCTCTGTCTTAGAGCTCCGGGATACCATATTCGCAGGCGGCTACCTACACACAACCCCCGTTACCTTGAAGACAATCTCACTGACTCCACACACTGTAATTCTCACGAGCGGGCACCAGATGTCGCCAGTAGGGACACGAAAGAACCACACTCACCCGACAGGTTGAAGTGAGGAAAGAAAAAAAAGCGCCGTTTATTGTCGGGTTTGGGTTTAAACAGGATTTGGAGTTTGGCCCAGGATTGGAGGACAAAGGGGACACCCCTCTGACCCCAATGGTCATCTCAGAAGTCCATCACATATTGGTATGTGAAAACAATCTACTTGTTTATGTTACATCCCTGAGAAACTCCACTGGAAATAGGTAAACAGTCATCAGAAGGCTGAAAATCGAGGCGACACTGAAGAGTTCTGGAAAGCACCTTTTTCTTCTTGTCTTAGGAGAAAGTGCTCTCCACATGTCACGTGTGGAGCAACAACCACACTGCAGGGAGCTGGCAACGGGCATTTTGGGATGTGAAAGATCTCACTGGGAAAGTCTCCAACTGCAGATGTTCTGATAGAAAAGAGGATGGTTTAGAGGCCTTAAAATGGTCCAGAAACTCAGAAAGAACCTTCACCCAAGACGAGTGTGTTTGGCAATAATGACAATAAAAGCAAGAGTCTCTGGAGATGATCCTTCTCCAGACTCCTCCATACTGTCATACAGTGCCTGGGCTACTCCATGATGAGATATCCCACACAATACAGAGATCACAACTAAAAACTCTGGTATCCATGCAGACAAAACTTGGAGTTCACCAGCACATGCAGGAGAAGTATACTTCTCTCCACTTCCAAAGAAGAGACAGAGTGCAGCAGACTTAACTCCTTGTTGGTGAAAAGGCACCAGATCAGATGAAGAGATTTCAACCACCATAAAGTGGGATAACATCATCAAACATTGTCTCCCATTCAACACGGGCTGCAACCCTTGTGCTTGTGGCACAGACTCGTAGTTTGTGTTGGCTAAAGGTCTCTTGTCAAAAGGCCTCCCCCTCTCACGTGAGTGTGTCCGGTCACTGTGCATCCACCTCTCCCCTAGAATGCACTGCTGGTGAACCTCACGGCTGTCCAATGTCCAGAGGAAGCAGGAGCTGCTCAGCCAGCAGTGATGGGGGTTACCGTGGCTCTTTTTGTAAAAGCTGGGCTGTCTTCTTTTGCCATTTTGCTTCTCGCCTTCCTTTTTCCAGGCCACCTGGCTGCCGGCTCTTCCCTGGTGGTTTGATTCCACGTGACAATGCGCATTTTGTTGTCGCAGTCCTGAACCTCCCCTCCTGGCAGCTCAAAGTTGATCTCGGTCACCTTACATTTCACAAGGTGCCTCCTGAAGGTGGCTGGGACATCTGATTTCAAGGTCACTGTGATGTCCTTGGCACAGCCAGGATGGAGATGTCCCACCTAGGGAGAATCAGGGAGTCAAAACCAAACCGGAAGCACTGCCAAGGGCAGGACTGACAGCAAAAGGGACTGATGTGGTGAGCTGCTGTGCCAGGAATCTGCGCGTCGGAGTGGATTTATGTGAAGTTTGATAGACAAAAGTATGAACAGAAGGTGCCACCTCCCATAACATGAAGCCGTTTCTGCAAGGCTGGCAGCCATTGCCAAGCCAGGGACTTGGCATCTCGGCATCTCCTACGTGGCACTGGAATGGGCTGTCACTGGTACGTGAGGACTGCCTGCCAGCTCCTGGGAACACCAGGGCAGGGCTTGAGCAATGGGGAAAGGCAGAGCCGTCCACGCTCACCTTGGGAGAGAACTGGAATGGTGCGTTTGCCTCCCACTCAAAGCGCATGACCTTCGTACAGGTGTGGTTGGTGATGGTGAAGGTCCTGTTGCAGGGCTCTCCAACAGAACAGTCCCCAAACTGGATGTGATTCGCTCTGACAGCTGCTGAGGAGGAGAACAAGGCAACCTCAGCATGCAGGGAGCTCCATCCACCCCCATTCACGTGCACAGACACCTGTATGTTCAATGCTTTCTTGCTCCAAGCCTTCCTCCCTCTGGAAGGGAGTTTCCCAGGCGGCTCCCCAGCCCACCACTTTCAGGGAAACACCCTGACACACCCCTAAGCCAGCCACATGAAGCACAGCACACATTGCTCTGCAGGCATGCCTGCCACGCCCACAGGCCACCAAGTCCGGTGGGTGACAGCCCAGGCCTGGCTAGAGAGAGGACACACATGATCAGACATTTCCCTCTTCCTTGCTCCACCTTGGCAGCCTCTCCTCTCTTACCATCAATGATGTCTTTCTTCAGAATGCTCTCAGCATTCCTCTCCTGTGTACCTTCCTCCAGTCCGTCGAGGGTGAATTCGTCCTTGTGGCCTTCACCCACCAGCTCCATTAGGGTCTTGTTAGAGTATTTGTCCCCCACTAACGCACGAATCCTCCCTTCCAGTCGTTGAGCCAGGGTGGGTTTGAAAATGACGTCGAACTTTGTCGATTCCCCAGGACGCAGAAGCAGGAAAGGCTTTGGGGGCTTACGCTCTGCACAGCAACGGAAATCAGAGTTAAGTGATACGGCGGTACAGAGGAAATATTTCCATAGGCTGTATGAGGAATGAGAGGTTGAAATCAGCTGCCTCCTAAGCACGGGTTCTACCCCCAGTGGTTCCAGACCCTCTTCCTGTGTTCGCAAGACTGCCACCTCCAGACACATCACCGCTTAAGCAGCTTAACCTCAGGTTGATGCCCAGCCCGCATTCCATCTGCTTCCAGCCAGCTCCAGCCGTATGGAAAGCGGAGCCAGAGAGTGCTTTTGGCTTCTGCTGGTTGTCTGTGTGCTCAAGGGCTGTGTCCATTCAGGCTGGTGCCTTCCCTCAAGCAGCAAATACCTCAGAGGGTCCACTGAGGTAGTGACAGTCCCCCACAACTCAACCCACCTTGTCTAGAGGAGCCAAAGAACTTCTTACAACTTGCTAGGAGAAAGTCCCCAAGAAAAGCTTGGGGGACAGAGAGCCCAAGAAAAGAAACTGTGTCTAACATCTGGCTGCTGCTCAGAGAAGCCAAGAGCAGGGCACACGTTTTCCCTCTGTGCAGGATCACACTTCACGGTTAATGAATTTACCGTGGACAGCAGAGTCGTCTTCCGCATCTTCAGTGTAGAATCTCTCAAGTGTGGAGCCCCTGCCTTTCAAGAGGAACGCTCCGTGCTCATCCTCCAGGTGTAACGTGAACTGAGAAAAGGGAGCACAGAGCACATTGACACTTGGTGTGAGTACAGGGTGGGAACACAGGGACTGACACCGCAGTGCTGCTGGTCCCGCATGGGAACCCAGCACCTCTCCCACTACAAACAGCACTTAGCACAAAAGTTAAGTCAAACCAGCTGGGAAAAAAGAGCGCTCAGAGGCATTTGGATGGACCTGACACAGAATCAAACAGGACAGAAAGTAATGAGCAGAATGTAATTAAGCCACAACTAAGTTTACTTAAAATGCAGTAAACTGGGATCGAAAACAATCTAATGGAGCTGGAAAATCACCCCATGTCCATGAGAACAAAAGGTGACCTGAGAGATGGGGGAAAATACTGCACCACCTTTCCTGTGTTCAACTTAAAGAAGAAAGGCTAGAGGCACGATTTCCAAGAACTCCCTTCTTGGAGAACAGATGTCAGTCACTTGCTTTAAAAGAATTTCTGACACCTCTTCCCAGGTCTGCCGTGTTTTCTGGGACCCTTCCCCTGTGCCACAAGCACTTGTTCCCAAACCAGACCATTCCTTGAGCAGGTCTTCACCTTGACAGGTATTATGCCCTTGTTTTGGATGACCAGGGGGAGCATCTCTGACTCCCCCAGCCGGAGCCTCTTGAAGCACAGCTCGGAATTTCCCCTCCTGCTGCAAGCACTTGGGCACACGACTGTCAGCTGCGGCTCATGCCCCTTCCCGCTGATGGTGAAGGTCAGGATTTGGGGTTTAAATTTCACAGGGCTGCAGGAGAGGCACAGAAACAATTTCAGCTGGCACTAACCCATTTCTCCCTGGGCGAGTGAGGCAGCAAGGGCCACCCACAGTGTTTTCCCTGCCTGAGGCTCCTGAGCCACACAAGGCAGCCCCCACCAGGCTCTTCCCAGTCCACTCAGCGCCATTCACAAGAGGAATCTGTTCCAAAGAGCCCTCCACAATAACAATTAAAAATAATTTCAGTTAATTGAATCATGCCATCCAGGAGGTAGATAATGAGGCACCAGATGAGGCATGGCAAATCTCCTGGCTGCAGTGAGATGAGACACATGCAACAAGCAAAAGCACAGCATGAAAGCAGTACAAAAGCAAGAAGGCAAAAATAAATCATTGTCACCATCAGTAAAGATCATTTCCAAGAACAGTAAGAAAGCAATTGCATATTAGCAATTAGACTTCTCTTGTTCCAATTCAGCCACTAAAAGGTTGAGGAAGGGCAGGTCAAAGCTGCACTACACAGGTCCCAGGGCAGAGGAACTGTGCTTCTCTTTCATACCAGCTCCAGTCCCTTACATAAAATAGCTTAATGAATACCAGGGAATCACAGTGATCAGAGGAGCACTTAATTTTACAGGTACACAGGAAATTGTGACTGCTGACCTGCTGGCACAGGAACTGCTTCATCTAGGCCTTTGTCCTTGGAAATCCCCAAGTCAGCTGCAGCACATCTCAGTAACTTTCAGCTGGCTACCTAATATTTCCATGTCTTCATAATTCCTCATAAAGGATAAACCATCAGTCTCATTTTTTGGCTTTGTCCAACGGTTACTGCCTCCCAGATCATCTCATGCCAAGTACTCTGCCTATGGCTACTGAAAGCATTAGAGCTAATAAGAGGCCTGTGCCTGCCCAGTGGAGAGGGAGCTATCACTGAAGCCTCCCCCAATATTTCACAGTCAGTTACCCTTCTGGGATGACAAGGGAAGCCTTGAAAGTGCAGTCGTAGGTCTGCTCATCTGGTGGGGTGAAGGTCACCGTAGCAACAGCACAGGATGAGCCCTGAATGGACATCTTGACTGCATACAACTTGAAAACGTTGTTGACAGGGCTTTTATCCTTGGGGGAACCCAGAGAGCAGTGTTAGGAGAAAACACCTTTCAACATGACACAGTTTTATTCATAAATGCGTTACTGAGAACAGCCCCAGGCAGTGTGTCCTCCTCCCTGTTTCCCTGGGCAGGCTCCCTCCCTCCCAGGGAACGCTGACCTTGTGCTAAAGCAGTTTGTGTTTTGAGCCCTGGCCGCTGCCCCAGCATACATGGGAGGTGGGCACTGCTTGGAAAACCCTGCAAATAACCTGGAACTGGCCTTCAAAGTGAAGGAAAAGCCAGGGAGCCTGAGGAAATGCCTCCTTTGAACCCTGGCATGTCAGTTCATGACAGCCCCTCTCTGAGTGTGCGTCCAGGAGAGGTTCAGAAGGATTCACTTCTCCCGCCAAAGGCCCAGAGGTGTGAGCCAGAACCTTGCCTGAGACATGCAAAATTCAACACAACTCTTCCCTGGCTCTGCTGCTCTCCCCTGCAGTTTGACCTGCACTGAGCTAGACTAGTCTGGGCCCCAGGAAGCAATGCATCTGGAGAACAAAACAGACTCTCACACTGCCTTTAGAGGGACACCATCACCTTGGCCTCCTGTTCTTACCTTTCCACGCAGGGGTCTGATGGAGAGCACCACATCACATGGCAGGCTGCTTGCATTGTAGATACTGAAATGAGCTTCAGCTTCTTGCGCAACCAGAACCTCGTTGAAGATGAATTTGTTCCCATCTCTGATGAACAAGCCCACGCCTTCCACTGACCGCAGCTTGCGGCTGAGGTCAGTGCTGCGGCAGATCGGGTACTTCTCAAAGATTGACAGGACATCCTCAACGAGTCCTGTGGATAGACCAGAGGGATGAGCATGGAGGAGAAGCCTCACTGATGAATTTATCTGGACCCTGCTGGCCTCTCAGGAGGCTTTTCCTCTCAGTCATCCTTTCTGCCCTGGGTGACTGCTAAACCCAGCCTTGGGTGGGGGAGCTGGCTTTGAGGATGGAGCTCAGTCAACCTCGGTCTTAGAGAGCGCTGCTTTCCTTTTATCCTTCCATGCATCCCTCTCAGCCTGGGAAGGATGAGTCTGCTGGTGGACTTGAAGAGGGCTGGAACTTCTGAGGATTCAAAGGCGGGACACCAGGGCTAGCGTGCATCTCTATCCAAGCAGCAAGTTTAGGTGCTGATCAGCAGCAGGTGTGACCAAGGGAACCTGTGGGCAGTACGTACCTGGGAGGCAGGACTCGGCAGTCAGGGTAAAGGGAATGCCAAGGGGATTGTCCCTGGGGTCTCTGCCCGTGATGTCAATGTAGAGCTGCTCCTCACACGTCCCCTCCTGCCCTGCCAGGCATTCCACTGTGATCTTCTGCTGGCCCCACGGACTGATGGAGCCGGAGCAAGGGGACACCGTGAACATGCCAAGACTGAGGGGACCCTGCAGAAAAAGTTCCAGGAGAGGCTGATGGCTAACAGCTGTGCCTTGAGCACCCCAGCAAAGAGTGTGTCCCGCCTTGGCCTCCAGCTGGGCCCAAGCACCCCAGTCCCAGGGCAGGGAAGGATGACTCCATGGCCCAAGGGCAGCCCCAGGCTGAGACCAACAAGCCAAGAGGAGCTGCAAGCCTGTCCCAAGTAGCAGAGAGAAAGGAGTTTGAGTGTAAAGAATGAAGGTGGTAGCTGTGATCCTTCAGCCTCCAGAGGTAACACAGGAGAGCAGAAATAGCTGTGAGAAAGGACAGGAGAAAGGTAGGTGACTTGGAAGAAGAAAAAGCAATGTTGTCTGAGCTCTGCGGACTGGGAGTTCACTGAGGCGTGTTTTTGCTTCTGTGGTGTTCACAGACCTATGCTGGCTAGCAGCTACCAAACACAGGACCTGCTCCCCCCTGTTGATCCCACAAGTCCAGGTCAGAGCCAAAGTACAGGAGTGTCAGTGGGACTGAGCAGATACTGGGTTCCATCCTGTAGACCGTGTCCCACCCTATAGCCATGAGCCCCCAGCCAGGGCACAGCAGCATCTTCTCACATCCCCCGCGGCAGCAGCACTGTTGGGGAGCAGGAGTCACCCACCTGTCAAGGAGCTCGATTTCTTTCCTGTTGAGCGCTTTGCAGCTGATGGAGCAGATTGCTCTTGCTTTGAACTGAGAGGAGAAAGCAGAGGTATCTGTCATGCTGAGCTCCCCTGCCTTTCTCTGAGGCCAAAGCTGGCCTTCCTCCACACGGAGGGAAGCCTTCCTGCTCCTGATGGCTCCCAGAGTGCAGCACCCATTGCTGGACAGGAGCTCTATCACCAGCTTTGTACTACACCTGGGGACACTGCGGTGTTTTTTTGCTCCCTCTCCCCAAGCCAGGGATGCAAACAGACAACAGCCCAGGTCTCCTGGCTGCCTGCCACATACCAGCCGTGGGCTGGTGCCTCCTCAGACAGGAAAGGTGGTGCAGGGCTTCTCGTACCTTTGGCTTTCCCATGCAGATGCATCCTCGGGTGCTCGGTGGATGTAGAATTCGAAGCTGAGCATGCCTTTGTTCTCCAGGATGACAGTCTGGGTCTTCTTGGTGCCCTCGAGCATGGCACCGAAGTCGATGGGTGAGGCGGGCTCAATGCTGTACTTGCTGTACACAGCTCTCACCGACACCCTCAGTGGGATCTCGGCAACAGTCTGGCCTCCTTCCCCTGAGCTGCCGTCTATCACCTGTGTCCACAGGAAGGGGTGGTAAACACAGCAAAGAGGCCAGCCTCTACCCCAGTCCCCAGTCTCCACCCCAGGCCTCCATCAGTTTACCCCTCCCTGTTTAAGCACCTCCTCCGGAGTCAGAAGCTCAGCTCCACTTAAGAAGCCTCCCAAATGGTTTTGAAAGACTTTGTTTGTGTATGTAGGAGAGAGGATTCTCCAGTTAAAGCACTCCTTCCACTCGACACCTATCCTGTTTACACTCCCAAAATGTCGAGAGATAACACAGCCTGGCCCAAGCAGCTCACCTGGCAGTACAGGATGGGTTTGTTCTTGAGGAAGATTTCACTTGTGGGGTGGAAGAGCATCTCAATATTCACACCAGGCTGGGAGGCAGTCAGCATGCCCGACCGAGGCTCAACGCTGAAGTGGGATGCCAAGTTTTGCGTCCTGGGACCTGCACCCTTCAGCGTGAAGCTGGGGAGAAAGGGAAGGAATGGAGATCTCTGCAGTTAAAAGTACAGGCACCACCAGCACGGCCAGGACTTTGCATAGGACCAGAAAAAAAAAACAAAAAAAAAGGGAGAGTTCAGCTCTGCTCAGGGAATCCTGGATCTTGACA
This sequence comes from Chamaea fasciata, assembly GCF_029207755.1. NCBI lineage: Eukaryota > Metazoa > Chordata > Aves > Passeriformes > Sylviidae > Chamaea > Chamaea fasciata. The sequence continues at coordinate 20,769,353 of NW_027094097.1, read as the reverse complement.
GAGAGTGCAGACAATCACAAGGTTAATGCATGAAACCTTGACACCAGAATTTTTCATTTGCTTCTTTACAGAGTCTCAGAAAGAGAAAGGAAGTGACCATCAAAGAAAAGCAATGAATCTCATCATTTCAGTGGCTGAAATTTTTGGGGCTCTCCTTTGGGTTCGTGCTGAGCTGTGAAGAATTGCTGGTTTGTGGCTGGATTCTCTAGTAAAATAGTTGAGATTAGAGAGTCCGGGTTTTGTATTTCCCATGAGGTAGCCAGCATGAAAACAGGTTCTAGCCATTGACAGAGGGAGAATGCAGGCCTGGGAATCTGAAGAAATGCTCACTACCAGGCAGCTGGACTCACCTGTACTCAATGTTGTATACCCCTTTGTTCTTTAGACTCAGGACTTTCTTCACCTTATCTAGGACATTAATGGTTCCAAATTCCAAACTTCCATCTGGACCTGCAGAAAACCCGCAGAGCCAGGTCAGAAATGGTATTTATCAGCTGCAGAACACGCCAGGTCACAAACTACATGGAGGTCTTGACACAAAACCCTTTCCAGCAAGTTTCTGTTCTTGACAGTATTTTCCAGCTATTTGTCTGCCTTTTCTCTTCCTACTCAAATTATCTGCAGGATTAGTAGCTACGGAAATTACTTTATATGCTGTGCTGAGCCCGTGGGAGTTGCCAACTGCCTGTTCCCGTCACTGTTGTTTCAAAGCCCCCAAATCCAATCTGCACGTGAAGCTGCACACTTCAAAGTTCAGAGGGGAGAGACTTAAGGCTGTCAATGCCCTGACAATGCATTATTCCACACCACTTGCAGGGTTTGTGCTTCATGTGTCCATGCCATCCTTGCATGCTATCCCATCCCATCCCATCCCATCCCATCCCATCCCATCCCATCCCATCCCATCCCATCCCATCCCATCCCATCCCATCCCATGCGCTTTGGTCGCCCGCCCCCCAAGGTAATGCAGTGCACCTGGACTGCTTTGTCTGGGAGGCGTCCACTGACCTTCAGGCATGTCGATCCTCAGAGAAACATCATAGACCTTTGCAGAGATTTTGATGTTTTCAGCCTGAACAATCCCCAGGATGTTTTCTGTGTCTGAAACCTGAGGCAGCAAGAAACAAACACTGTTCAGATCATTCTTTTGGTAGACAGCCTCCAAGTCCTTGTCTCTGCTGGCTGCTTCCCCTGTGGCCTCCCAGGCTTCACAAGCGTCGGTGGACTCCCAAGCTTTGCTAACCTGTTCATCTCATGGGCTGCCCCAGTGGGATTCAGCTGCAGTAAAAAACCCTATCAGCCCAGCTCTGTCTTCACCATAGAGAAGAAGATGTTCTACCTCAACAGAAGAAGGTCCTTCCTCCCTTGGGAGCCGGGGAGCTAAGAGTGGCCATCCCTGTGTTGCTTCTGGCCTTTGCTATCAAACATGTCTGAGCTCAGAGTCCTTGGAGCAGGGAGACCCTCCGGGGACACTACCCTGAGCAGGAACCCATGGAAGGCTTACTCGCCTCTCCCTCCGCATATGGTTCAATTCCCATATTATTTCATCCACGGCAGCTTTCTCCTCCTCAGGGAGGGCATCATACTCTTCCTCATCCATTCTCAAGGCACGTTCTCTGTTCCTCTGAAGAGCTTCCTCCCGCTGCAGTTCTTTAGCACAAACCAGAGGAGAAACCATGAGTGACAGCAAGCACAGCTGGGTGCTTTGGGAGTCAGCTGCAAGGACTCACAGCTTTTCCCAACCCAGCATATCACACCAGGAGACATTGGGGAGCTCATATCCCTGCTCCAAAATTCAGACAATCCCTCAAACGATGGCCAGGCAGTGAGTTCCTGTGCTTTTCCTGGCTTAAGTGCACCAGGGCTGAGGACAGTTGTTTGTCACTGAGCTACAACAGCTTGAACTTCTGCCCAAGCTTGAATGTTAGAGATTAAGGTGTCTTAAAGCCTCCAGTCTCCTGCAACTCTGAGATGAGTGTGGTTACAGAGGCAGAAGGTGGAAAGATGAATAAAAACACTTCTTACAAGCTCTGCTGCAAACCCAGACACACAGAGATAAGTCTGAGGGCTTGAGAGAGAAGATTTGAGAGGGACAGACATATCTCACCTTCCCTCTGTCTTTCATCTTCCTTCCTCTGTATTTCAGCTTCCTTCCTGGCTTTCCAAGAAGCATAATCCCGATGCACGTGCACCACGTAGATATAATGGCGATTCTTGACAGCTGTGAGTACACAGAGCAGAGAAGATTCCAGGCTTCTTGCAAAGAGGCTCTCCAAGCCATCAAAGACCACTCCCTTGCAGCAGTCTTCGTGCTGCAAATAAAGGGAAGAGTAAGTCAGCCATTGCACACAGGGAGCTCACAGCTGGACAGTAAACCCAGATGTCACAGGGCACCAGCTGTCCTTGTTCCAGGTGCATTAGCTAAGAGCAGCTTGTGTCTGTCCTTAGGCTCTGCCAACTAAGGGCATCTGCAGCTTCCCCCAGGGTTCCCTGCACACAGGCCAGGATCCTCCAAGAGCATGTACAGACCTCCTCCTCTCCGAGTTGTACCTCACTGCCTGTTCTCCGGAGCAGGAATGTCTCCTTTTCCCCACCCCACATACCTTCAGCCTCTCACAGAGGATCTCCACCAGCAGGTGCTCGGGCAGCACACAGCTCAGGCAGTTCAGCTCTTCCCCACAACTGCTGGTGATGTTCAGCTGCTGCGGTGCAGGAGCAGTGGAAACTGTGAACTGTAATGTGGACCATTGTAAGGAAAATACACCCCGGTGGAAAGCCCTGGACAACTCCCACTGCTGGGCTTGCAGCTGGGGTTCCTCACTAGTGGAGACTAGAACAACCCTGCAGTGCAGGCTGGGGGCTCCAGGGGATGGTCCTGGAGGGCCCATCCCCTGGCCAGCAGAGACCCAAGCCTGCAAACTCCTGGTGCAATGGATCCACATACCAGGCCCTGGCTGGCACAGAGCCTCCACTGTAAGCAGCCCCTGCCCATCTCACAGACAATGCAAAGGTCCCAGGCACCAACCCAGGCAGATCATGTTTACCTGGGGTTTGCTGGCTGGCTCCGTCTTCTTTTGCGCTGGTGTGCTCTTGCCTTTGGCATTCTTCTTGTTCATTTTCTCCTGAGAGGCTTGTCTTCTCTTGGCCAGAAGAGCGAGCTGACGCTTTTTAGCTGCATAGGGGACATATGGTTCAGGAGGGCTTTGAAAAGCAAGTAGGCACCTTTCACCACAATGGGCACAGCCTTGGACCCTGGAAGGAACGCGGCACTTTTTCCCCAGTCTGCCGGGCACTGGCAACACTCAGAAGCAGCTCCCTCCCTGCTTCTCTTACCAGCACGCTATCCCATCCTTGATTTTAAAGCCAGCACTATGTCCCTCCTAACAACTGTGCATGCAGGTGACACTGCTTGCACAGGAGTTCCCCTATGGATCAAGCCAAGGATTTGTCCTCCAGGACCATTGTTTCCATACACTGCACCCATCCTGCATTCTCCTGTGGAGACCTGCAGCCCTGCCCCGCTTGCACCACCCGTCTCTGCTGAAGCTAAATGCTCCTTGTGGGAAAACCCTGCTGGGACACAGACTCCTTTTCCTTCCGCCAGCTCCCAACCCAGCCAGGTTCAAAAGTGAGCAATGCAAAACTTCCCCCTGCACTGTGGCAGGTCTGGCCTCACCCTGCAGAGCTCAGGCTACCAGCTGCCCAGTAAGCTTCCTAAAAGTCTCTGGTCTCACATGGAGAACAGCCCAACATACACGAGCTGTGTAACCTGACAGTGAGCACAGGTAAATCCCGGGAGACAAGAGCTCATTTGTAGCATGTCTCTGATTGGAAACTCCTCTGGGAGGCTGTCCTTCCCTTCCTCTTGTTTGCAAGGTTACACTCATAGTCAGTCCTCTTGTGCTTAATGAGCCACTTCAGAAGGCTTTTTCCTTGGTAAAGTGGGCAGCAGTTCTGCCTGCTGCCCATGAGAAGCAAGGTTGATTCAGCTTTGAGGAAATAGAAAATATCTGGGAAAGAGACAGGCATGCTTCACCACCCTTAGAAAAATGAACACGTGCCAAGCATGGCAGCGAAGGGGGATATCAAAGAATCCCTGACTGAGCCCTTAAAATTGATTTTTTATTTTTTGAAGACCAGCCAGAGATGCACTTCACCCATGTTCCCTAAGAGACGCAAAGAATGAAAAACTGCTGCTCTGAGTGAGCAGAAGTGGACAGTCATGGTGGGTTTCTCAAGCACTGGCTCTGGGTCTGGCATTTCTCCTCACCAGCATTACCTTCGTTTTTGCTTTTCAGCTCCATGGCAGCCTCGGTGCAAAGCTCCCGGGCACGGAGCCCTGCCTGGCTGCCATCATTGGCAATGGCCTCTTTCACCACGGTGTCAAGGGACAAGGGAGCAGCGTCGTAATGGTGACACAGGGCCGCCGCCATCTCTGTCTTTCCTGAGAGAGAGAGGAGGACTGCTTGGTGACACGTGCACATGAGGCATTACAGGGACAGGCCCTGGAAAAATCTCCAACAAGATTTCAAAGTTAAAAGAACAGGGGGAAATCAAGCGTCCCTCCAGGGGAGGCCATGAGGGAGGCAGCTGGAGCGTGGTTGCCAGCTCTGAATTCTAGAGCCAGGAGGATCATCTCCACCTCCTGTTCGGCTGAGGTCTTTGCCTTAAGCACCAAGGTCCACCAGGATGTATTTCTCCTGCTTGCCCCTCTCCCTGCAGCCCAGGGCTGCAGCTCACATACCTGCCAGGGGTGGCCCGTGGACAATGACAACAATCCCTTTGTCCTGCTGTGCTTCACACCTCTCTGAAGACTGGTCAATGCCCAGGTGGCGAATGACAGCTCGAGAGACAGGATTCCCAGTCGCCTTCACCATGGCCTCAGGATAGAATGGGACAGCCCTGTGATGTGCTGCAGTGAAAAACCAGGGGAAAAGGTCAGCCTCCTGCCTACCTTTGATCCTCCTCATCCTCCCAATCTGCTCAGATCCCGGAAAAGGAGACTTGGTGAAAGCAACATGAGCTTGTTCTTTTGTTGCTAGGAAAGTGCAAATATAAAAGAGCCAGTGATATTAGACCTGGTTCTACTGGCTGAAGAACTCATCCAATCCTAGTCTTTGTGGAATATCCCGATTATTTCCCCAGTCTACGGCAGGCAGATAGGAGCTTGCTTTGGCTACACTCAGGGTTGGTAGAGGATGCCCCAGTCCTTCACCCAAGAGTTCCTCCACCAAGCTGGGGAACAGGCAGTTTTTAAAAGCATGGGCTTTCCCCGAAGGTGACAGCGTTCAGGGTGTATGGGTGCTGCGACCACAGTCAAAACAGACGCTGCCAAACCCTCACTGTTTTTCTGACCTGCTTCTGCCTCGCCCATGGCCTCAGCCTCAGCCTCTGCCATGGCCTTGACCTCTCCCTGTTGAGCATTCAGCCTCTTCTGGGCTTCATAGTACTCCAGCAGCTCTGGGGGCAGCGTCTCGCCCACGGCACGGGGAGGCATTAGAAACTTCTTCTGGTACTCAGACCCCACTGCCGTCCGCAGGATCTGTGTGCGCAGGGAAGAGAAACCATACGCAAGATTCCTTCTCTGGCCTTTCATCACACACGCTCAACAAACCCATTTTCTGTCTCCTCTCTTCCTCCCAACAACACAAGCTATTGAAGTCCTCCCACAGCATGTCAGCAGAGTTGGCTTTCCCTGGGGATTGCCTCCGTCGCCCTGGCACAAGCCTGGGAATGCTGGAGTGCTGTGAAGCTTGGGCAGCATGTACATGGGGACCAGACCTGCCTTCTCACCTTCTCCTCCTCAAGGTACTGCTCATCAAAATCCAGGGAGTAAAACTCAATGGGGAAGTTGCATGGGATCTTCACCACCACTGTGGCCTCCACTCCGTCGCTGTCCACCAGCACCCATCCCATCTCTAGTGCCGGGGGGCTGAACTCCAGCCGTGGCTCCAGACCTTGTCCTGACAGGTGCAGCATTAAGCAATTGCTGCTCTCACAAACGTTAAGCTTCAGCTCATTCTTGTAAGACCTCTGAAAAGAGAAAAGTGAAGAAAACTCATCCATGAAGTCCCAGGTGACAGGACCCCAGATACAACGCTTTCTCCAAGGTCAGGGTGTTCCCAGTCCCTCCAAGGTGAATGGAAACCACCAGGTATTTACTGACGCCAGGGACTACAGCGTCTGTAGTAGTCTGGGGCCGAATAACTGGGATAAATCCTGGTGTGCACTGTAACTGAGTATTTGGGCATCAGATGGATCTACAATGGACTGTCAGATGTTTTCACCTAGTCATGCAGGAGTGCAGTGCTCATGAGAAGGGCCCTCGGGGTTACAGTGTCCAGACACAGTCCTGGCACTGCTGCATCAGGCAAACGCCAGCTCCAGGAGAGAGGCAAATGAGCTCTCACCGGCTAGAAATAAGGATCATCTTCACTGCTTAGTGTCTGGCTCTGGGCAAAGCCGGACACAAGATGGTTATGTCTCTTGAGCAATTAAAAGATCCCTGGGACTGTCTGCAGGCACAGAAGCACTTGTGTCCATACCGGTACAGGCCATCAGTTTCCAAGACCCAGCGGCCACAGGCAAACTACTTTTGGGAACGCTCCATCCTTTAAGTTGAATCCCCCGCTGGCATGGGATTGTGCAGGCAGGCCAGAGCCCCAGGGACTGCTGGCAGCACAGCACTACAGGTGACTGTCCTGCTGTGCCCAGGAAGGTGTCTGGTGGCTGTTTTGTCTGTCAGTTCTGCAGCAGGATGAGCCTAGACGGACCATTCCAGGATTATCCTCTGCCGGTGTGCAGCTGCTCTGCACCGAGTGTCGCAGCTGCAAATACAGCCGGGCAAGGGGGAGGCTGAGGGGAGTTGGGCACATCCCTCCCGTGTGCCGAGAGGCAGCCACAGAGCCCCGATGCTCTCTGTGCAAGCTCCCTGTGGGCATTTCAAAGCACATCTCACGGCAATGCTCTGTGGGGTGAACTGAGCCACGCTGAGTAGCTGAGTACGGGGCTTGCAGAAAGCTCCCTGCCAAGGCAGAGCTCAGAGCACACTCTCGGCACCAGGCCCTCCTTTCGGCCTCCTGGGCTGACACCTGCCAATCTCACGTCCTCGTTTGGTGTAAACCGGATTTTCAAGTCCTGCCAGCTTCCTGCCTCAAGGGTTCCTTCGGAGGGCATCACTTCAAAGGGACAGGGCTCATCCTCCAGTGCCTGCTTCTTCTGATGTAGGGCTGGTGTCCTGCGTTTGCGTTGATTGTTCCGGGCACAGAAACGAATCCTGTCAGGTCTCCTGGGTCTGCGAGGACAGAGCCTCAGTTCCTGCAGTGCTCTGAGACACTGATACGGTGCTGAGGGCACCCACAGCCACAACAAGCGTGGCCCCCATAGCCTAGAGCTGGAGGGAAAACCTGTAGACAGGGCAGGCAGAGAGGGAACTGGAGTCCTCAGAGGAGGGGGAATGGGTGAAGGTGCTAGAAAAGCAAAGCATCAGCTAATGGAACAGGTCCAGGCAAACCAGCCTTGATCTAGACCCTCAGAAGCTTCCTCAAACACGCTGTAGACCCAAGTGCTCAGGCAGCCACAGGAGTAGAAAGGGCAAGAGACACAAAGAAAACCCAACCAAGAAGTTACGTGTTCAGTGTTGCCCGTGCTTTACCTCCATTACAGGCTGGATGGCAGTAATAAACCAAGTGCAGGGGACATGGAACCAGTTGTAGAGCCGGACTGTCTCAGTCTGGCACTGCCCAACGAGGGTATCCGAGAACTCCAGAGTGTTCTTTGAAAGTCTGAGTGACAGTTCAATGACAGCGGCATGGAGGCGGATGTGAGACGTGGGGCCTTTTTCTACCTGGAGAAGGACAGGGAATTCAGCGGAGGGTGCAGGTGACAGCTGCTGCGGTGCCCAGCCTGCTGCCTGCCCCAAGAGCTGTGGTACCTTGATGGGCAGCAGCACATCCACGTCACCCTGTGGGCGGCAAGCACTTTCAAAGCACACTTCAAATGTCACGGTGTGTCTGGGAGGCAGGTCCTCCATTTGGTCCAGGTCCACACTGAAACCTTGAACAGATGAAAACAAAGCAGCTGAGATACACAAGAGACATGAAATGTGTCATAAGCATGTTTAAGGCCCTACAGGTGTCCTGGCTGAGAAGTCTGGGAAAACCCCCCTGCCGTGCGGTGACCTGGACAAAAACGTAAAAGAGTGCACCTGTGAACACCCCTCAGACACAGCGAGCCTCTGTGTGATGGAAGCACAGCCTTGCCTCAAGGCCACTTTTGGAAGCCTCTTTTCATCCACCAGAGGATCTGACAGGCTGTTTCCTCAATAAAGGCTTAACACAAGTGCGGTGACAGCGTGAACTCCAAACAAAGCACTTCCAAAACACAGCAGACCCCACTGGTTCACAAAACAAGTCCACAGAGTGCCCAAAGAAACTTCATGCTGGTGGGAGCCAAGGGCAGAAGATGCTGAGAGGTGACCGGGGTGATGAGCCCATCTGGCCCCTGCACTGAAGCGTTAGGGCAGTCACAGGCAGGCCAGGTCCTTGGGCATGGCTGGCCAGGAGAATTGAGACTCTGAAGCTCCCAGCAGGGCCACTGAGAAGAAAAAGCTCAGAAACGTCCCCAAGTTCAGTGGCTTAAGCTAATCTGTCTGAGACACCTCCTTCAAGCCCACAGGAAGTGTCTCCAGCACTGCTTACCTGTGTCCTGCAGGACAGACACATCCATCCGGAAGGACAAAAGCATCTCCCCAGGGTTGGTGATCTCCAGAGTGCGTCTCTCAGTGCAGCCCTTAAATACAGACCCCAGGTCCAGGACATACTCAAGCGGCTCAATGCTGGAAGAAGGAGTAAGGACAGTCCTTAAACCACAGCCTGGCTACAGTTTCAGGTGGATGGAAGATGCAAATAAAGTGGGTAATTCTGTATTCATTGCTGTAAAAACTCAGCTCAAGCATAGGAAACCCGAGGCCTGACCACCTGGCAACGACTTTGGGAAATCAGGAGGAGTGCAGGTCCTAGGTTTTATCAGCCACCCATGGTAGCTGAAACTAAAATTAGTTTAAAATGGACACTGGTTGCAGCTCCTCTGCCATGAAAAGCCAGTAGAGGTGAGTACACTGGGCCTCCACTGGTCTCAATGAAACTGCTTAGCCTCGTGTACAGCCTGAGCCTGAAATTGCCTCAGGGCCTAGAAGAAAGATTTGCCCGCACAGGAAATCTTCATTGCCCTGCAACCAGATCATATGATCTGTTCTGCAGAGCATCTTCCTCCTGAATGGAAGCCTCCTGTGCTTGTGCTGCATCATGATGGCGCAAAGGGAAGAGACCAAGGAACCTAGATAAGCCCTGCCACCCCACCAGGATTCGAGCCATCTGAGTTTGGATTTTAAAGTGTTTGCTGACACGTGCAGTTCCCTTCTCCGTTTGTCTAGTGTGCTCTGTTAGTTGGAACCAAGACGTCAGCTGGGAGTTGTCTCTTCTAGCGCTAGTCAGCAGGGACAGAATTTATGCGGCCTGGAAGGGCTTGAAGGTCTGCGCTGGGTCCCCTCAGCTGCAGGGACAGAACCCCACACCTGTGGGGAGCTGAGCAGTCCAAAGCTCAGCGTGGTGCTGGGGAAGGGAGGACACTCCTCTGCTCAGACGTAGCCTGTCAGCCACCGGGACCAGACCCTTTCTGAAGTCCCTGGCTATTCCCCAGTTGTGCAGACACAAGGATCTCTCAGGACAAGGAGACATTGCTAGATGTTCCCCACGGGGCACCTGGAGATGGGGATGGGAATCCTTACTCACTTGATAAGACTCTGGAGCAGCTCCTCGTCAGGGAACCCGCTCTTCAGGGGATGGGATGAGAGCTTTTGCTGCACCTCCAAACCAGCCTTCTCTGCCATTATTATCTGCAGCTGGGCGTCTGTCTCAGAAAGGATCCCACCCTGCTGCTGTTGAGAGGGGCTGTGGGGTCCTCCTGTCTGGCTGCTCAGTGTCCGTGACACCGCCTGCTCTTAGCCAGGACCTCATCTCCAGGGAAGTCACTCCCACACCTTTGCCTGCCCAGCCACTGTTGGCAAAGCTGATCTGGCCGGGCAGACAGACAAGCCAGGAACCTTCCAGAGCTCCAGACCCTTGCTTGCCCCCAGCCAGTACCAAGGCAGCTTGGACAAAAGCTGTCTTGAAAGGGAACCGGGAAAGCCTTGAAAGCTTTGTGTCTTGAAAAGCACAGCTTGGTAGCTGGTGCCTCGTGGAGATGAGCACGGCCAGCACAGTCCCAGGGCACAATCAGGCACCTACTGTTTGGGTCTGTAAATCTGACAGGGCTCGGGCTGGGACCAGCAAACTCCCCAGAAATGACCTGCATCTCCTTCAAAGCGCCATCAACTCCATCCCTTGAGCATGGCCTTCAGGATCTCTCCCTGGGGTAGCCAGGAAGCTGGTGCAACCCCAGAAGAGACCATGACCAGAGTGGCAGCCCTAGGGGCAATGCTGAGGTGACACATGGCTGTAAAGTGGGCAGGGAGGTCCCAAATGCCATCAGGGCACCAGGAAGCTGCTGTGGGCTGCAAGGGCCTCAGGTGACACGGAGAGGGTGGCGTGTGCCAAACTGGGCTGCAGCTGTTCTTACTGTATCGCCAGAGCCAAGCAAGCCGGCCTTCCGGTTCTGAGTCTTCCGATTCCGAGTCTTCGAGGTCTGAGTCTTTGAGGTCGGAGTCACCGGGGCCTGAGTTTTCAGGGTCTGAGTCACTGGGGGCTGAGACTTCAAGGTCTTAGTCTTCGGGCTCTGAGTCTTCTTCACAACAGCTGATTCTTTCCTTTGACTTGGTTGTTGCTGCTGTTTTACATGCCGTTCCAATGGCTCCTTATACTTTTCATTTCCTGAAGGAAGAAAACATCCACAAAGAGAAGTGTGAGCAAAGTGCCAATCCCATTAAAGCTGGGAAGTCCCTGCCTCCCACCACTGGTTCCTTCCAGAAAGAAATCCCTCAAGCCCTCTATGGAAAGTGGATGCTGCTGCTCCTCTCTGCATCCTCACCCATCTGCCTCCCCACAGAGGAGCATCTCATCCCCTGCAATGTCACACAAATCCAACCCTGCCAGAAGCCCTGCCAGCCTCTCCTAGAGCTTTCCCAAGCCTTTCAGTCTAGCCATCACCCTTCAGAACCCTGCCAGATGTGCTGGCAAGCTCTGCAGGATGGTTCCTGGGACAAAGACCACATGGGATCCTTGCTCAAGACTCATGAGGCAACCAGAGAGCTTGAGTTGCTCTGGGAGTCCTGCAACCCTCCAGGCTTGCTGGAGGTGGGCACGAGCTGCCCCGTGGGCATATGGTAGGGAACAAAACCAGAGGGGCCCCTCCTGGAGGCAGACAGGCAGTGCCCACCTTTGATGTTCCAGGGCAGGTTCACACTAAACATGGGAAAGGATGCTTCTCCTTTCAGACGGATACTTTCTGGCTCCAGGTCACCCACTTTGAGGTGGTAAGTCCTGCTGAAGGCTCCTGGTAATCCTGGCACGTAAGAAAAATTCAGCTCTTGCGTCTCGCCAGGTGCAATGGAGCCCTGCAGGGACAGGAGAAGAGAGAGGGGATGCATCAGAGTTTGATGGGGAATGGTTCAGGGGACAGACAGGCTGAGAAGACAGGTTCTCATCTACAAGAAGCCATCAAACCACACCACCATCATGATAAATACATTACAGTGTTGGCTTTTGCAATTGTTAGAGTAAACACTGTATGTTTTATAATGTTGACTTTTGTAAAAGAAGTTTTGCTGAAGTTTAGAGTTCTTTTAATTCAAATGTTTTGTTGTGATACCAATGCTGGTGAAGAATTGTTGTAATATTAACATTTAACCAATGAAGGAATTGAAGCCTGTTGAATGTGTCAAAAAGTAACAAAGGACCAGGACTAGGACAACCGCATATGCTCCAAAAAGGCCGGACGGAGAAGGAACTCTGTTAAAACGTTGGAATACAAAGAACTGCTTGTAAATACGCATTGGGCTGATGCAATACCCCGGCTATACAAGGGGTGTTGTGTTGACTGGTGTGTGCCTCTGGCTGCAGCTAATGTGGCTAAGCAGGCAGTGCTGTTCCTTCTGCTTTATTGACTTTGGCCCCTATTGTCTCATATTAAATTTTCTTGAAATTTTAACTGATGAGTGGGCTTTGCTTCTCACACCTCCTACCTTCCTTGTGCCCAAAAGATCGAGCCACTGACCCGGGGGGTGCAGTGTGTCCTCCCAAGAGCTCATCTGCCTGCAGCCCCAGCACAGCCTGATGTGATGTGAGCACAGCTCTGCTGCTCATGGGGTTCGCCCTCTGCCAGCAAGAGCCCGCCTCAACAAGAAAAGGCTTTTTTGGCTATGGAAGAGAAGCCCTCGCACTCAGCAGGGCCAGCAGCTCCTCCCATCCCTTGTAGGACAGGCATGAAGAAATGGGAAAGCCAATCGGCTCCCTCTTCCCACTGCAAGGAGGGACAAAGGCAGGAGTGCTGCTTCGGCTCAAAGACACCCAGGCAGGACTGAGAAGCTTGGACAAATGGTGGGATGACGCTGCAAATTTTTCTCATCGCTCCTCCAGCCCCGCTGCTCCCCGGCCCCCTCACTGCCCCACAAAGCCTCTGCACAGCACAAAGCTGCAGGAGGCAGGGACCAGCACGCCTACTGAAGGGCTATGTAAGTGGTTCTTAGCCCTGGCAGTGGGGAGGCAGGGCAAAGGACAATGTCCTGTGTGATCACACAGCCTGGGTAAGGCGACCCTCAGAAACGCTCCAGTGCCAGCAGCCTGACATCTCAGCCGTCGGGGTCCCCAGAGTGACTGTGAGGTGCGGTGGCGTGATCTTTATCATGAGTTTTAATGTAAGATAGTTGTTCTTTGTACCCTGGTTCAGTGCCGTTGTATTTTTAGGTCCCTTTTGTTACAAACTGTAAGCTTCTCCCTCAGCCTGCCCCACATACAACCCCTGTTTGGTTCACCTTTCCCGCCTTGGTTACCTGTCCACCATTCGTCGGGAAACCCTCCCACCCTGCCAGTCACCCAGGGCCTGTCCCCCGGGTCCAGAAGCTTCGAAGGGAGATCTCTGGCAACCGGCTGGATTGGAAGCTTTCCCCTCCTTCCTTCGGATCATTGGTATTTAATGTTAATGCTTGTTACGTCAGTAGACACTCCCCAGTTATACCCCACTGGTTGCACGTGGACCCACCCTGAGCTTCCAGCCATTGTATAAAACCCTCTCCCTCCTGAGATTCAGGGTCTCCCTGAAGCACCGGTCGCAGGCTGAGGGCTCCCTCCTTCCTACCAATAAACCCAAGTTGCAGTCAGGCCTCTTGAGAGTCCCGTCTTTCTTCCTCCGCACTCGCAACGTGGCAGGGCAGGTCGGCAGCCAAGATCCCACATTTCTATAGATCGTGTGGGGGCGTGTCGGGGCTAGCCGGCCGTGGGAGGACACGCACCGCCGCAGTGGGGAACCAATTCCATTTTTATTTGTGCCTCACCATATGTTATAAATCCATTTTCTGACACGGGGTGAAAAATTACTACAGGGGCTGCAGTCGCGTTGGGAGCCTTAACACACTCCAGGCGTGGAGGAGGTTGCAAGGAGAAGATGCAGGCAGGCCCCGTCTCGGGGGGGCTGCAAGCGACCTCTCCCTTGGGGGAGGGCAGACCGCGAAGCCCGGGCAAACTTTGCCCGTCTGACTAAGTCTTCCCAAAAGGGCTGAATTACGGGAGGAATCTCGGCGCACAAAAGCAGTTAACGCTGCCAATTTCCCCCCGCCATTTTTGGTTGTGGTCGTGCCGGGAGCACCTGGAGGGCCCGGCTCCCTGCAGAGCCGCTCCTTCCCCGCCTGCCTACCCCGCTGTCGCCGCTTCCCCGCCGGCCACGGCCCCGCAGCGCTCCGCCGTTGCCCCGCGGGAGCAGCCGCCGCGCCGGCCGTGCCCAGCCGCAGCTGCGGAGCCCGGACGCCGCAGCCCGCGGGACCGCCGCGCCTGCCGCGGGCGCGGAGCGCGCCCAGCCCGCCGCGGCAGCACGCTCGGGGCGCTGGCCGCACACGGGCTCCTGCTCCAGCCGCCGAGCAGGACGCCGACACAGCGCCCCAGGCTTCCAGCGGTACCGCTCTGTCCCTGGCTTCTGTTACTCCCTCTGTTGTTCATTCATTTTTCTCTCTCTGCTCTCTTTTCTGTCCCCTTCTGGTCGGGGCCGTACCCTTTCTTTACCAATTTCCAGATGTAATATTTGCTGCGTTTGTGCCTTATTTTCGCCCGAGAAATCTATCAAAAAGAATTCTCCTCTGCTCCCCTTACAGCGGGACGGGACAGTGACCAACACACTTGTGCCTTCCGCCGGTGTCTGCCGTGAGACAGCAGAGCCACCCGCCAGCCAAGGCCGTGGGGGAGTCTATCAGGACAGCACTTGTCTGACCTTCTCTGCTCCCAGCAGAAATCGCTCACACCCTTCTCTCTCTCATGGCTGGGTTTGGGGTATTCCCCTCTGACTTTTTTGTCCCCTTCCCCCCCCCCGCCCCCTCTTTTTTCCCCTTTCACACTCTCCTGGGCCACCCGACACAGGGCTGGGGTGAGTCACTTGTGCTACTTACTGCGGTGGGCTTGACCAGAAACACACCAGGCAGATCTTGGTCTGCAGTGCTAGGGTTTAGCACCCAGTTGAATTCCATATTGCAGGTGTTCTCCAGGGTGACCGTGGTGTGATGAATTTCATTAAACATCTGGAGAGAAAGCACAGGAGCAGGAAGTTACAGACCCGGGCCTGGTGCTGGGAATTTCCTTCCTCTCTCCCGGGGTTGAAAGCAGACCTGGGAGCAGGGACCAGGGAGGAGATACGGGCCCTTGGGAAGCTGGGCAAGCCCCAGGCACAGGGCACCTGCACAGGACCAGGGAGCTCTGGCAGCACACAGACATGTGGTGACGACCACGTGAGGGCCAGTAATAAATGAACCAGGGGACACAGGCCCTCTGTGCTCTCAGGGGTCACCAACTGCCAGGAGAAACAAAGGAGGTGGCACTGAGGTGCGTGAGATGAATCCAAGAGTTACGAGGTTAAAGAAAGAAAGTTGTTGGTTCTTGCGTGTTGTTGTTTGGATTGTTTGGATTTGTTCAGGTCGTGTTGTTGGGTGTTGCTGTGAGCTGGGAGAGGGGCAGGGTTGAAGACCTGACTAAAAGGCAGTAGGATGAGAGGGGAGGGGACAGAAGAGTTGGCGGTCAGAGAGAATGGAAGTTCCCGAGTACCATCCGATGGGAAGGAGGACAGGGACCACCCTGGCCGGGTAAAAAGAATAAAAGAAGCCGTTTTGGTGAAAGGGGTGTGTGTGCTGGGCTCCCGGCTCTCGGGGAGGGAGACACACCCGGCTCAGCTGAATTGTTACTAATGAACAGTTTTCTTTTGCTTCAATGACTTTGTCCCCATTGAATTGTATCTAAAAGCCAGTGCATTTCTAAGACAGGCATTCCAGAAGAAAAGGCACCTGCACGCAAGTATTGGCAAGCAACATACTGCAACAAGGAAGTCACACAGGGCTACACAGACAGGGCCAGCAGCTGAAAATACCTGTGGGCTTTCAACTGAAAAAGAGCGAAGTGGGGATTCTTCTGGGACAGTCTCTGCAACTGTAGTGACTGGAAGCCCAAATTCTTCCCCTGATTATTGTGTGGGTTAAGCAAGAGCTTTATACAAGAGCATCTCCTTGGAGGTCAGGCTTTGGGAATGGATCAGCAGAGGGATGTCTCAGGGACATGTCCTTCAGAGCATCCCCACTGGGACCCTGCCTGCCCCAGGAGGCAGTGTTTCTCAGGGTACCTTTCTCAACATTTTGGGGAGGCTTGGAGATGACCATTTGAAACCAGCTTGGATGCCAGATTTGTCCCTCAAAGGTTGTACTTCCAAGCCCCAGGCCAACAAAGGGGCTGGGAAGGGGAGGGAGGCCTGGACTGAGGCGGGCAGGAACCCGCTGGCCATGGTTGCAGGGCAGGGAGCTGTGCCAGGGGACATGTGGGGTACCTGTAAGCCACAGTCAATCTCCCGGGAGCTCAGCAAGTAGCTGACACGTGAGGCCTCCCCGGTCAGCTTCACCTTGTAGGTGGGGCCTCCCTCCACGTGGCACAGCGCCGTGACACGAGCGATGGTGTCGAGAAGGCCAAAGAAGGTGAAGGAGGCCTGCTGTGTCTCTCCTGGCTGCAGCACACCCGACATCGGCAGGGTACTGAAAACCTGGACGGAGGACAGGAGAGACTGAGGTGTTGAGCATGGAATTGGATGCAGAAGAGCTTCTTGGAGCAAAGTGCAGCTGTAGCCAGAGGGGACTGTTCCTCAAACACAGCCAGAATCATCCTAATCTCATCTTGTATCCATGCCAGTGACCAGTGGAGGGACCATGGGGAAAATCTTCTCCCATACTCGCAGATCAATGCATTAATTAATACACTACATGAAAGTGAACTGGGATGTGTCCTGGCAGTAGAAATTCTCTCTGATGCACAACTTGCCCTTAAAAAGCATTTCTTACTGCTTTTAGAAAAGGAGGCGACTCAGAGCCAGAGCTCTTGGAGCTCAGGGAAGGATTCCAGCCCAGCTCATCTGACTCCTGATGCTTTCCCCGCCCCGCTCTGATTTCTATGCCGCTTTCTCAACGTGCTCCAGCAAAAATTTCCTAAGGACCACCTGATGAGGTCCAAGGGGAGCAATGCCCTCCATCGGTGCTGCACAGCGTCCTTGGGCAGCCCTACAACATGTCCTGCACAGCCTCTCTAACAACCAGTTGCTTCAGCAGCACTTTGCGATGGGTCCGGAGGGATGTGAGGCCCCGCTGTGGGCAATGCTGAGGGCCACCAGTGGGACTGGGAGCTACAGCCCTGCTTGCCACACTGGAAAAGTGGGAGTGAGACAGATTCCCTCTTACCTTCTCAGTTTCGAGGGGAGTGTACCCTAAGTCCATGAAAAAGGTGACTCCCTCCAACCCTGGTGGGACGTAATACTTCTCCCAAGTACGTGGTGGCACCTGAAAAACAAGCCATTTTCTATGCTAGGAGGAAGAGACAGCCACTTTGCAAAGTCTCATTTTGTAAGACAGCTTCAGAGCCACCACTGCGATACCAGCTCTTGGGTGAAGAGAGAGATCTGGAAAGAGGTCGTCTGGCTGGGTCGGGAAGAGGGTACATGGAGATCAGGACTCATCACAGCTTGCTCTGGGAAGGAAGCTGGAGGTCCTATCATCATGATGCAGACAAAAGCCTCATCTTACATTGTGAAGAAAACAAGGCAAAAAACCCACACTCAACACAGCATCTGAGCAGGTTTCTCCAAGGAGAACTCTCCTGTTTCTCCCTCCCACACACCCCATGTCCAGCCACCGGCCCTGCTGCCCAGCCCGCTCTCAGGGCACAGGACAGCAGGGCGGCAAAAAGGGAGGTCAGCACGAGCAGGACTTGTTGGTGGCAAGCTAGGGAGGTAACGCAAGCAGTAGGTGTACAAGAAAATCTACCTCTGCTCCTGAAGATTGGCCAAGATCCCGTGATTCTTCCAGGGCTGTGGCTGGCTCCTCCGCTTTTCTAATCTTGAAGTGTCTCCACTGAGTTGCCGGAACTGAGAAATGGTTTGATCCAGCCCTTCCCAATCCAGGCTGGAGCAGGTCCCATCTAAAGGTGGCCCAGGGCTGACACTGAGGTAGCAGTGGTGCAGGCAGCTGCTACTGCTCGCAGCGAGGAACTACAGTGGACACAGATTAACACCTTGTGGGGATGCAAAAAAACACAGTGGGAGAGGAAAAGACAGGGAAGGCAAGAAAAAGGGGAGATTTGAGGCACCAAGGGGCAGACCCAGCCAGTGATGAGCCGGCACAGCCCCCCCAGCGCCCAACGCCAGAAACTCTGCGGCTTTACCAGGTATTTATCACGAATGTTTCCCTGAGAGTGTTGGGGAGGTTGGCTGACATTTTCCAGCACTCCCGGGTGACTCAGGTCACATTCCCCATTTTAAATTGAAGCAGGTGCTCAGGGTAACTCTGCTTGTGTTTCTAATGCCACGTGAGGGACAAAGTTGTGCCATGCCTGCCTGTCACCCTGCTGAGATACAAGCGCTTCCCACGCAGTCAAACACAACCTGGATGCTCCATTCCCAGACAGGCATTCAGTGCCTGCTCCCCAGAGAAAAACTGTCTTTCGCTTTGTAGCTTGTTATCTAAGGCTGGGTTTCATTTCTGCATGAGGCGCTCTCTCACCATAACCCCCAAGAGATCCCTAATCATCTGTTCCACTGTCTTTAGTTTTAATGAATGGTTTGAGGCAACTTCACAGGACCATGGTGCCCAGACAACATTTTTCACTCTAAAGCAGTGGAGCGAGAGGCAGGGATAGGAGA
This sequence comes from Chamaea fasciata, assembly GCF_029207755.1. Lineage (NCBI taxonomy): Eukaryota > Metazoa > Chordata > Aves > Passeriformes > Sylviidae > Chamaea > Chamaea fasciata. The sequence continues at coordinate 20,750,993 of NW_027094097.1, read as the reverse complement.
TGATGTGATGAACAAGTCCTGCTGTCAAGCAGTACAGAACCTATAAGGGACATGTTGCAGTGGGGAAAAGTCAACGTGAGTAACAAGTGTCACAAAAGAGGGTCGTGAGGAATCCAGGGTGTCCACTGAAAGCTGACCCCTGGGAAAGAATTTGTCCTGGCACTAAAGGAGTTGTCTCAGAAAAGAAGGAAAGGGAAGGTAACAAGAGGTTCAGCATCAGCCCAGTTGCTAAGTAGCTCTTTCTCTGGTGTTGGGACTTTCTGGGCGTCCTCCAGCACAGCGCAAGGGAGGAAGGCAAGGAGCAGAGAGCAGCTCCTGCAGAGAGGACCCATCCCAAAGCAAAGGGGCCAAAAGGGCCTCCAGCAGCACTGTGGCAGCTGGGACTAGGAGCCCTTCATCAGGGTGGACAGTGCCTCAGGCCACGGAGGTCTGAGAAAGCAGCCTTTGCCCCAGCTTTCCTTCCCAGGGGAAACCACGATGAGCACCAAATTGGTGGCAAACCTATTCCCTGAGCATCCAGCCTGACCGCAGCCGGTCAGTGTTATTTGCACAAGGACAAGGCAGAAGCAGTTTGTCAGCTCCTAGGCAAACAGCTTTGTTCTTTGCCAAGTACTAACAGGACACCAGGAAGAAGAGCTTCAAGGACAGGGCAAAGGTGCACATACCTCAACTTCTTCACATGGTCGTCCATCTGGAATGACCAGTGGTACTTGACGGGAAGTGGGCTGCAGTTGGTCATCTCCAGAGAACGCTCCTGTTTCGTGCCAGCCACGATGCCGCCAAATTCCAGGGTGCTGGGCTGGATTTGGAGATTTGGGAAGTGGGCTTCCCCGCAAAGGGTGATACGCTCCACATAAGGATGGCCCCTGACCATTTCTATCTTCAGGATCTTCATTGTTTTCCAGCTATTAAAATCCAGTCCATAAGCTGGGTCAAATGCGATGTAGAGGTGACAGGTCTGCCCTACGTCCACTGTCACAGGCTGCAAGCAGATGAACAATAATTAGTCACCTGTGGGATGACATCCCAAGGTCTGACAGCATGAACCAGTAAATGCTCCAAGTGTGACACCAGCATGGGCTTCTCAGTTCATCGTTCATTTCTTTACAGCAAGGGTCTGACTGCGGGCACCACACTCGAGTCCAGGATTCCCTCAGGCTCACGTTTCTGTGCTCAGCAGCAATACAAGGGGTGGCTGCTGGAGAGCTGGGATGCTTTCCAGGAGACACCTTCACGGCATGGCTTGCCCAGACCTAGTTGCCTGCTCCCTTCTCCCTGTGCCTGAAAGCCAGGGTGGATCTTCTCAACTCAGATAAGTTTTTGATTCCTTCAGCAGCTCTGCTGATGCAGTTCAGGCCATCCCACTGCTGACGCTACAGATTAAACTTCTTGACTTAAGGACGTCCCAACAGAAGTGCATCACCGCATCCCTCCTCTTCAAACCCCACTGCAGGAGTCCGGGGCTGCTCACCTGGCCATGTGGGAGTGGCTGCTGGTCCTCACTGCAGACCTGAAACGGCTGCTCCAAGTAGAGCATAAGGTCGAGTGGCAGCCAGCAGGTGTTCTTTATAGCCAAAGGCTGGTACTGCAGAGTCAGGACATCACTGGGTTTCTACACAAACAGGAGACAAGGAAAAACAACCTCAGCTAGCCACAGACCCAACCTCAGCTAGCCACAGACCTGCTTCTGCTGCATCTCGCAGTTTTCAGTCCCAGAAGTGCACGCATTTCTTTTTACCCTTTTTATTTGTTTCTACACTTCCAGGAGATTTTTCTTTACAGCAGATGCTTTTCATGTTTAGAAACCACAGCACCCTCTGGGGGACAGGGAAACACTCCCAGGTACAGATGAGCAAATGGGGCCCTGAGAGGAGGCAGCTGCTTGAACAAGATCTACACCAGAAAGGGAATCCAGACCATTTGTCTCCAGTTTTGTCTCTCTATTGCACAGAGCAGCACTAGATGATCTTCACTCACATACAGCCATTTCTTACAACCTTATTGGCTCATAAAGCAGCTTGTCTGCAGGATGCGTCCTGCAGTCCCTGCTACAGGGACAAGGTGTCTGTGGTCTCAAAGCTATGATCAGCCTAGGCTCTTCCTTCCTTGTCTGCATTCTGCTGGGCTTCCTGCATGGTTTAGAGAAACCAGGGAGTTTGGGAAACTAGTTCTGCATGTACTGGTATCAAATAGGTGCCATAGCATGCAATAAATCAGTTTGTGTGTGTGGCGTCAAGCAGAACCCAGGCAGAATCCGGGAGAGCTGAAAAGCTTCTAATTACATCGGAACTGCCTGTTCCAGGGATTCTGTACTTGAGTGGAAACCTGGGAACCAGAGGAGAGGCCTGAAACTACAGAAACCAACTAATGAAACATCTTCTCTTTTTCAGACAACTTGCAGGAGAGGGAAGCATGATGCTGGACTTGGGATCCCGAGATTAAAGGGCACCTGCTCTGCCTCAGTGTTATCATCACTGCAGCTGCAGGGTGTCTGGGGGTGCTTTGAAGCAGGTGAGGCTTAGGGAAATGCACAGAGCTATACCATATAGCTATACCATACAGCATTCATGCCAACAGCAGAGAAGGCAAAGAGACACAGGAGATGCTGGGTTTTTCCTTGTCAGCCTGAGGAATTCACAGGAATCTCCATTTTTTCCCTGCTTTCCTACAGCATCGGTGTACAGACATCACCGTGCCCTGGAGGATCCTCAGAAACCTCCCTTTACTGTGAGCAGAGAAACTGGCATTTCTCTGGAGGTGGCCACGATCCTCCTTGGCAGTGCAGCTGTAATTGCAATTTTACTTTGGGGACGTTAAATACCAGTCTCATCTCTAAAAGCATCTCCCCTCACTTTACAAAGTGCCTCAGGAAGGGTAAAGAGGGGCTTTTACACAAGCACACCCCGCCCTCAGCCATGCTGTTCAATGCCAGGATGCAATCCAGACACTTACTTACCTTCTCCACCCGGAAAGAGAATTGTCTGGCTGATATATTTATAGTGGGATCAATAAACTCGCAGGTAATGGTTGCTTCTGTTATCTTCTTCATCGAGCCGCCTGTCCCAATGACAGCTTCGCAGATGGCGTAATTCTGCACCACCTGCATGCAAGAGTCACTTGTCACCAGGGGGTGGTGGCAGGGCATCCAGCAAATGCCCAGCATTGGCTCAGCACCCACCACCCACCACGCGCCCTATTCCTGCCACAGAGTTATGGTCACTGCCCGCTTTTCTTCCAGTGATGCAGCTTATTTATTTTGCACTCAACTGTCTGTAGCACTGCACCCCAATAACCACAAAAGGCACTTGTGAGAAACTCCCCCCCTTCACATGGCTTTTGGTTTACTCTGTGCTTACCCCAGATGAACCACTTGGCACTTGTTTAATTCACTTTCTTTTTGGGCTCCTAGTCTAAGTGGTACTAACTTATTTCTCTGCCCTTCTTTGCTGACAAAGCATGCAACGCTGTCTGCCCCAAAAGAGCAGTATTTCCTTCTACCCTTACTTCGGGATCAGCACTAGGTTTTGGTGGCTGTGGAATCACAATAAAGCTGTAGCTGGTCTGATGGTGACCAGCAAGGAAAGTAAGTGGTGCTGCCACAGAAACGTGTGGTCTTAAACCAGTTTCTTGAAGGCCCCTGCTCATTTCCCCAGGCAAATGTCAAGGGACTGTGGAACGAGCCCAGGGGAGGGGATCTGATGCTTCCCCAGCTCAGCCCGTGGTGGGGACCTCACCTGCGCCTTGCGGGAGAAGCCTGGCAGCACCAAGTCCACAGACTCTCCTGGCTTCAGGTCCATTGACAGCGGCTCCAGCCCAAACACGGGGGCCGTACGTTCGGGCCTCTGGGAATCACGTTTGGCTTTGGGGCTACTGTGGGCTGAGGTGCTCTGGCCCTCCTTCCCAGCTGGCCTGTTACATTCCGCCTTCCAGAAGAGCTGATGGAAGTGGTGGCCCCCATCTGTTAGTCTGAACTGACGAGCACAGGGAAGGAGGCTAGAAGAGAAACCAGAATGGAAAATAGTATGGGAGAAGCTATTGTCCTGGTCATCAGATTGCTCCCAATGAGGATTCTGAGCTGTTAATAGCTTGGAGACCGTCTTCATTTGCAGCTCTTAATGTGGACTGGGAACAGTGTCTGATAAGCTGCCCTTCTGATGTCGTTATTGCAAAGAGGAATATGTTTCTAATGGTAATGTAGCATTTTCCAGGCCAGGCTAACAGGATCTGGTGTTTTCCGCCAAAATGTGTGTTCTGGGGTGATTCATACTGTTACTGTATTTTGCATTAATCTGCACCCGAAACTGTTATTGAATCTTTGAGATCCTGCACCTGAGGCCCTTGTGTGCGGGGGTATGATTGCAGGCATTTTTAAAAGCCAGCGCGGAGGAAGTTTCTGGACGATCCCAGCAAGCTGCTAGAAATCATCTGTCTGCTCTAGGAGAGGAAACCAGGGGAGCAGGGGCTCTCTCGTTCGTAGAAGCTTTGGTTTTGCACTGGTGGTCATTTGTAGAAACTTCATTTCGCAATCAGAAACTGTTTTGAAGTGAACTTTGCAAACTCTGCTGGCAACGGAAAAATGAGCAAGGTCCTGTGTAGAAGTGTACCTCACCTGGTAGGGTTTGCAGCCCCACAGTGGCAAGGAGGCTTCCATTTAAGGGAAGGATTTGGGTTCCATTCTTTGTTTCACTCATGAGGTAAAAACCAGAGGTTTTGATACCTTTTTTGGCCTTGTGCCAGGACGGACGCAGCCCTTGGATCTTTGAGACTGTGCCTCAAGCCCTGTTCCTATTTCTATTGGGCAGGATGCCAAGAATCCGGCCTGGATTGTTACATGCTTAAGAGAATAGAGGAAGATCCTCAGGGCATTTTTGGGGTGTTGTAGCAAGTGCAAAGGTCCTCCTTGCACTCGGCACAGCTTTTTCTCTTTTTTCTGCATGGCTTCTTATTTTCACCTTAATGAAAACAGTTTTGCTTTTCAAACACCTCTGATCATGCTGCCTCGCTAATATTTTAGGCCATCCTGAGGCTGCCGGTCAAACCCAGAGGTGATGCACCTGAGAGGGCACCCTAACATTCTGGCCTCCCGCACAAGCATCAGTCCTGGGCAGGCAGGGCAGCAGCAGAGCCCACGAGCAGCGTGAGGAAGCGTTGGCAGCGGCACTGCAGGCCCCACACAAACCAGCAAGTTTCCATCTGCCTCTGGAACTGCTCTGCGGGCTCCTGCCTTCCCAGGGGGGTCGTCACCCTCCCGTCTCTTTGTTCCCAGGGCCCCTGCTTGCCTGGCAGGTGCCATTTTGGAAGGGAAGGGTGCGATGCCATCTTCCCTTGGTCCCGCAGCCACACGGAGGGCCCGCCTCATCCAGGCGCCATTTTGGGAACCTTTTGTTCTGGGGGAGCCTGCGAGATCATTACTTGACCAAGTGAGGACATAGATGTGTTAGAACTGAAGGCAATTCAGTGGCAATTGAGCAACTGGTTTCTCTTTCAGTGGTTTTTGAGGGTACCTAGCAACGCTCAACTGGCCATCACATGTCTCTAAAGGTATCTCTGCCTTCAGGGAAGGAGTCAGGGTCTTTGAACACTGAAGAAGATCGTGCCTGAAGGACTACAGCAAAACTGCTCCTTGTTGAGACAGAAGGAGAGGTGGGAGTGGGAGATCTCCTACCTGAATTGGTATCCCAAGTTGAGCTCCGGGGCAAGTGGTTTGTCTGTGACAATTGTGGTGCCAGTGCCAAAAGCCAGGAGGGTGGAGGTGGTCCAAAGTCTGTTCCCAATGAACAGCTGGAGAGCATCAGCAAAAACCCCAGTGTCATCCAGGGTTGCTGTGACAGTCACATGAACATCACCCCTGGCGGGGATCACTCCTTCCCTGGGTTCAATAACATAGCAGTGAGGTTTACAAGCCTGTAAGACACGCATAATGTGCATTTAGGATGGAAACCATACACCCTGGTCTCTTATGGGGTGTAAGAAAAGGAGAAGACTAAAGAGGGGAGGATAAAAATCCTAAAGGCCTAATTTCCCTAAATTTAAGCTGCAGTATTGGGGAACAGCAGAGCTTACACAACCTGTATTTTCCCCTCCTTTAACAGACTCTCACCTAATTAACCCAGTTTTGCCCAACCCAAGGGACGCTTATCCTCAGGAGAGTGTTCCTTCCCCAGTCCTTCTCTGGAGTGTGTGCCAAGGAAAGCTGCTTTCTCTCTCCTGGCTTCTCACAAAGGCTCAGGGCCAGAGGAAGTCATGACGGCTCAAATCCCACTCCAGAAACCACACAGCTGGAGGACACTGCTGAGAGCCTGAAGAATATCTCTGCAAAACCAGTTGAGCAAAACCCCAACACCAAACTATCCTTTCCCAAGAGGCCCTCAATGCTTTTCAACGTCCCCTAAAGGACCGAGGCCCTCACTTCCCACTGATCATCCGCTGTAGAGAGGTGCCCCAGGGCCTTCTGCTTTGGAAAAGTCACCTCTAAATGGTTATGGCAGAGCAGGAAAGAAGGAAGCAGAGGGAAAACTGGATGACATGTGCTCAGTGGGCATGGCCCACTCTTCCTAAGAACTCGTGTCCTCTGGTTTCTCATGGGCTTCACAGATTGGCCAAGAGAGCTGGAAGCTGCCCAAAGGAGGGAGGAAAGGCCCCGCACCAGCACAGCTGTACAGACACAGCTCTGCAGGTCCAGCCCTGGAACGAGCACGTGAAGCCCATCCTTTACACACCAGGCCCACCCAGCCAAGGTGCATTGCTCCCTGAAGAGGTGGAAGGCAGAATTTCATTGTGTAGTTCGAGAAAGCTGTCCTGGAAAAATCCCTCACTTTAAGGTTACATTTATCCCCCAAACTGCAGGAAAAGCAGCAAGAGGAAAAATCATGCCCCTCCTCCTTGGCTCAGGAGGCTGTGGCTGGACTTTCCCACATGGCCTGATGCTTTATCCACAGACACAAACAAGTCCACAGGATCAGGTTTTAACCAGCTCCAAGTTCAACACACCCAGCATGGAGAAGAACAGACCTCAAGCCCCTCAGAGATCTCCCCCTCCAGCAGACATCCCACCCAGCCCCAGGCCCAGCCTACAAGCCCTTCCTGGCTGCAGCAGCCCTGCTCTCCCTGCCAGGGGAGCAGCCCCAGCTCCTCTGCCCTATGCAGCCTTCACATATTAAACAGCCATTCTCTGCAGCCGGTCCCCAAAGATGCTCTTCAAAGGCACAGAGACCACAGGCTGGGGGGGTGCACAACCCCCACACATGTCTTTGTGTGGACAGCCCAACTGGCCTGACCCACAGCAGGTGTGAAAATTGCCTCCCCACCAGCAGTCTGAGGACAGACCTCACACCCTCTTCTCTACCATGAACAGCAGTTTGGCACAAAGCAAATGTAGATGGCACAGGGAAAGCACAGGGAAACCCATGCTCTCCGAGGAGCAAAGGACCACAGGTTTCTCTTGATCTCAGAGCTCAAAAACCGTGACACACACAGCTAAAGACCTTCCATAAAATTATGGGAGAACTCGTCAACACAATCCAGACGAATTTCTGCTCCAACATCTCTGCACCTGATTTCACTGAGGAGTGCCCCAGCTAAAACCACTCCAGAGCCAGGTTCCTTTTGCCTCACCCAGATGGAATCTTGGAGTATCTCGCTTCCTCTCACACAGGCCGATGCATATAAAAACCACGTCATGGCAGCTTGTAATGTCAACCAGTCAATTTCCCTGGAAAACGGCCCCACAGATACTTACAATCTCTAGCCTGAAGTCTAAATCGACGAGATCTTCGTTGAAGAGGCCAAAAGCTTGTGAATTAGGCCTTAGCACTGGGATCCTGCCGAACTCTATCAGCCTTGGACTTATGTAGACTGCTGACAGCCGTCCAAGGCTCTGTAGTTCTGTTCTCTGTTACAGAAAGCAGGCAAGAAAGATTTAAAAAAAAAAAAAAAAATCAAACCCGAACAGGGAAACCTAAAAAAGCTTAAACAGCTCAACCCAGCTCAAGTTATTTCTTTAGGGACAGCTACCATTCTCCAGCTGAATTCCTGGGATTTTGGGGGGAAAAAAATAAAGCTTATGTATTCACCTCCAAATTGAAAAGGATTAAGTAAAGAGAAACTTTCAAACTACAAATTATTGGTCCAAAGGTAGAAGCTTTGCAAGAAATCTCTAGTTAAGATCAGGCTGACAGTTAAACAACTGGTTCTTCGGGTGGGGAGAAACTCTTCTCTTTAGGTAAGCAATCTGATAGTTGAAAGCAAGTGCTCAGTCAAACTTCAGGCTCCCTGGCACAGCCTGCACTGCCTGTCCTCCCTGTTGACTGGTTTACATGCAGTGCCACAATGGCCCAGGTTCAGATGTTTGGTGCCATCCAGGGAATTTGGCATCACCATTTCCATGTTTTAATGTAAGCTTAAATCCTTGCAACTACTCTTCAGATGCCAGCTTTCCTTTCTTTTACAGAAAGCCCAAGGTTCCCAGAAATCTTCTGACATCCTCTTTTGTGCTGAGAGGTAACATTTTAAAAAAGATGTTTCCAAAGTTAAGAGCATTTTAAAGAGTAATTAAAATGATCCTCAATTCCAGCTTAGATGAACTACCTTCTGGGTCAGACACTGACATTGCCACCTATAAGGCACGAGCTGTTTATGCCACCAGTCCCTGCTGTCCTTCTCCACAGCAGCCTGTGCCTCTTTTCCCCGGAAGAATCCCCGCACACTGTGCACCCTGCCAGGACCAGTTGCACGAAGGCACACACCTCCCCTTGCACTCACCAGTGGGTTTCTTGCATCCCCAAACACGCCGGTACAAACACTGGTGCAACGCTTGCCCAATCTTTGGATTTCAACTGTAACTGGAATCTCTGCAGCGCTCCGAGGCTGGAGAATCCCACAGGGTCTGGGGCTGGAGTAGAGCACAGGAGAGTCCTCCTCGGGTTCCTAGAAGGGACAGAATCAAATCCAGCTTCAGAGGGACCTCTGAAGAAACTTCAAACTCCTCAACATCCATCCCAACAGCAACTTACACACATTTTTAAAAATCCCCAGGACAAAGGTAAAAGGCACAAACAAGATCCAAGAATTGTAGGCTTAGCATTCTCAGGGGGTTCTGCAAGGAGGCTGCCAGCACAAGCACTGGTGTCTGTGGATGCAGCAGCTTTTCACAACCCTCAAAGATCTCCCACAAGAAAACACCCTGAAGACTAGAACGTAAGCCCTTTCCTCAAGAGATTAAACTGCATCCTAAAGCTAACATTCAGGTAGGATCCTGTTCTCAGCAGATCTTTAAGACTGAATAGAAACCGGCAAGGTCTTATCCAAACCCTCTTCCCCCCTAATAATCTCCACAGTAATATTTGAGAGGAGGAGGTGGATGCGATGCCAAACCTGGGGAATAAGCCCGTAGCAGCCAGGAAGGTGGGTGTTATTCCAAATGAAGAACTTCCTCACGAACGGCGCCTTCAGGTCGCACTCATGGATCCCCCGGTTTTGGGGGTACACTTGCAGCTCAGGAACGAAACATCTGGGCAAAGAGATGACCCCAAGGGAATCAGAGATACTGAGAGAATGGAGAACGTTTACCCCCAAAGATTGTGAAATGGAGCACAACACCTTTGTCACTGTCAAATACACATTTAACAGCCCTACGGTGAAAAATTGCCTTCAAAGTCTTCCCACTCAAACATGTCTTGTCGAGGAGGGGCAAAACCTGAGAGGCAGCACCCAGAGGCTGCCAAGTGCCCCAGGCAGAGCACTTGGTCCCACAGCTGCCTCAGCCCCTCCTTCACCCAAGAAGGTTTGCAAGAACTCCTGGAACAGTCCCAGTGATCCATGAGCTCTGGGGGAGCCTTCCCAACAGGGATCAGTGCTCAGTAAGGCTCCAGGAACACACGACTCTAGTGTCTCAGTAAAAAGGACTCCCTTCTCTCCCATGGTGCTGTTACCCTGCCTGAGAACTCAGCTGTTTGCTCCAGCCTTGGAGGGCATGAGACATCACCTGCCCCACAGAGTGGGAGATCACTCCCTCCCAGTTCCTACAACTCCCCTGGTCCTTCACTCCACAGGTCCAAACACTGACTGTCCCCAATGGCACTTGCTTTTCAAACATGGCAGCCCAGGCACTGACGAGATGGCTCTGCCTGGGAGTGGGAACAGCACCAGGGAACTGCATCCCTCTTGTCATTAAACTGACACCTAGAGCAGCACAGCAGGATGGAATTCTGCTGGAGCAAGAACAACTTTTGCTTTAAGCCTGAGAACATCAAAGCTCAAAACAGGAAGCAGAGAGAAGGGGAAAAAATAGAGCTGACCTGCCACATCAAGGACTGATTTCCCCTCTGAAGATCCTGCCCTCACCTCTCTTGCTGTGAGCCACTTCCCCACTGTCACGTGCCCTCGTTAACAGAACCAGACCCTGACCCTCAGCAGACTGCTTGGTGTGCCCCAAGCCAACGCGGGCTGGTTGCAACCCAGCACAACTCCACCTCTTGCAGGAAGAAGGCGAGGAGGCCCTTGGGAAACTTGCTTCACCTCAAGCACCAGGTCAATAAATGATATCATTCCTGGTCCCTTTAGAAAACGACCCAGGACCACGCTGGGCTGTCAGCAGGGCTGCTTTTCACCACAGGCTGCTTTTCAAGCACTGCTGTTCTCATGTCCAGCTGGGCAGAACATGAGGTCATTAAACAACACGTCTCCTTGGGAGCTGCAGCCAGCACATCCTGTGCAAGGCAGCGCGCTGGGGGAGGCCAGGGAAGTGCTGGTACCTGGCCTTGATGATCAGTGATGCCACTCCCTTGCCAAACCACTCCAGGTCCACCAGCAATTTCCGGTTGTATTCCGTCACAGTGTTGGAACACAGGGTCACCTGGTGGAAGAGAAGAGCAGTAAATTCTTCTTTACAAAAGCTCATGACTCACGTGTGATGTCCTCCAGTTTTTGTGGTAAGTAAAGGGAGGATTTTGCCTTAATTCTTCTGCCGCTCCACGTGTAGAGCAGTCTCTAAGAGTGACAAAAGCCTTCTGGCAAATACCAGATTTGTTAAGCACACCTTGCTATCAGGGCATAGGTCAGCTAAATTAAAACATTAGACTAAAGCTCTGTGCAGCACTGTGTTCAAATTAAGGGGCAAATTTTCATCTGACTACAATGACATAAATGCAGTGGAAATCTGCTGACTTGAACAGAATGAGTTCAGCTTTACAGCAGGAAGCTGAAGACAAAGCGTGGGCCAGCAGGTGCTGGGCAGTTCATGGCCGCAGAGTTTTTTGCCTTCACTGGAGATCCCTGCAGTGAACACAAATCATTCTACTCCCCAGGACAGGAGAAATGAGACCAAGAAGAAAAGCAAATTGCTTTATATAATGACATCTGTCTAACAGCCACCTTTGGTCCTCGTCCGTCCTCTGCCCACTTGCAATCAAAGACATTGCTCTCAAAAACACCAAAATGCCTTCAGTACTTGACCATTATGGGACATGATTTCAGCTTGTGATTTTGGAAACAAATCAGTGCTCCTTCAGGAACGTCCCGAGTAACCCAGCTCACAGAGGCCCCACGCCAGTGCAGATCCTCGCTCACACGATGATCAGAGCTGGCATCAGAGCTAAAGCCCTCCCACACTCCCGTGAAGCGTCAGACCCGCTGCTGAAGTGTGTGTGGCTGGACTCTTCCCATACCTCGATATCCTGGTGTTCCTGGGATTGGAGGGTCCTTTCGCTGGGGTTCATTGTAAACTCCCGTGGCTTCACAGAAAAATGAATTCCCTCCCTCCAGGAGGGCTCACTGTCGCTGAGTATTTGCTCAAAGCTGCTAACAGCAGGCTGAGTGCCATCGTCCGGCACCCGCGAGGTGTTAGTGAGGCGACAGGTCTTGGTGTAGGGAAAGCCTAGGAAAAGGACACAAATATCCATTTAGGCACCAGTTATGTCGTGACTCCTGGTGGGAATACCCTGGTAGCATGAAAGCGTGATAGGAGTTTAGCTCTTTATTATCTGAACTACAGATTACTGAGAAGCTGCAAGAGGAATTAGTCGTCACTTAGTTCCCTTTAACACTGATTCCAGACTGCAGCCTTGAAAATGCCTGCTCTTAGCCCTGCTCAACACTGCAAGCTTCTCTCTTTCTGATGGGGAGAAGCTCCCTCACCTGCCCCAAACCAGCACCAGTTATTTCTCCCTGATGACTGTGCACCCAGACCAAGCATTTCCTCTGAAAATTCAAACTGTAAAATTCCCTGTTAAGTCTGCCAACACTCCTACCCTTTTCAAGATACATAAAGAGTGAGTCGCCATTGAGAAGAAGCTACAGCAGAAGAAAGTGAGGATGGAATCAGGAACTAGAACGTGATGCAAAGCACCCTAATGCAGTTTCTCTCTGCAGAATTCTTAAGGCGTCTTTTGGTTTGGGCCAAACAGACTGGGCATGTGACAGCTCAGAGCCCACTCAGCTGGAGGCAAACCCGAGCCTTGACCCAACAAGCGGGGACATCGCACCCATACTACTCACTGTGATTGCTGCCTGCAAGGGTTTACCCCACCTTAACTCTGAGATTTGCTTTCCATATTGGAAAGCCAGAGATAGTGCCACGCATGGTGGGGATGTCCTGCAGAGCCCGGACACCAGCCACAACCCGCTCTGCAGTGGACTGGCTGGCCAGCTCTGTGGGGAGGAGACTTCTCCCCAGGCCTGCTCACCAAGAGTCATTTGAACACAGGTGGGGGAAAAAAACAACTGCAGGCGCAGCCCAGAGCTTCTCTGTGCCCATCAACAGTAATCACTGCCGGCTCCAGCAGTGACTCCAGCAGGGAGGCAAGAGAAGCACAAAAGGGACAAACACAGATGTCAAAACCTCAAATGAGACTGAGGTCACCACATGCAGACAACAGTCAACAACAGTTAAAAAGAAGCAAAGATACAACAGCTGCCTTCAGCTGAAGAGACCTTAGGAATGCGTTTCTACCTGTTGCCTTTCTTGTTTCATTTATTCAAAAGGCAACTTAACCAGTGCCTCAGTGGTGATGCAGGGTGGCGAAGAAGCAGATCAGGAGAGGCAATTAGTTTTCTTAAAACGTTCAACAACTTCATTGTTATGAGTTTAGGTTTCGTAGTGAATTTTGGCCTCAGTCTGGGAAGGGAAATACAGGAGGTTTGGGGTGGTCTCGGCTGTGCGGGTGGGCTTTTCCATCCGGGGCTCTTTGGGAGCTGTGCCGTGATGCCGCGGGCGGTTGTGAAGTCGGAGCCGAGGTTTGCAGGGGGCAGACCTTTCCGTCCTTCCGCCGGGGCTCGGGAAGGTCGGCAGCGTGCTGCTGCGGGACGTCGTGCGCTTGACGCCGGGCTCAGCACCGTGATCGAACCTGCCCGCCGTCCCCACTTCTGCCTGCTCCCGATTGCCAGTGCCCACATCTCCTGCTGCCCGTAGTTTGCAAAAGCAGCGATTTCCTCCTTCCCTCCCTGCCCGTGCCGGCTGGGAGGGAAATCACTCCCCTGCCAGAGCCCACCGCTCCTCCAGCCTGTGATCATAACCACACCAAAGGGGAAAACAGGACTCGGCGGGTTGGAAACTTCTGGCATTGCGTTGTTGTCTGTGCTGTCCTGATATATTCTAGTAACGAACTGCTATTCCTTTTCCATATTTTTGCCTGGAAGCCCTGTAATTTCAAAGGTATAGTAATTTGGAGAGAGGAGGGTCATCATTCCATTCCGTGAAGATTGCCACCTTCCTTGGCAGAATCTGTCTTTTAAACCAGGACAGAGACACCAGAAAATACTTGCTCCTATTTGATCCCACAATGGCAAAATGCTACCTGAGGCACCTGCAGTTCACACTGTTATAAATGATCAGAGCCAATTTCCTAAATCAAAGATTTATTTAACAAATTTGAAAAGCAATTTCGGGAAACGCCACAATAAATCAGGACAACATCGATCGAAGGTTGGGTGGACAATCCGGGAGCAGCAAAGGGTGCTTCTCCGGAGTACTGCCCACAAATTCGGGGTCTCAGGGTAGGCGTTTTATACCATTTTTCTACCCTGAGGCGAAAACAAGACGGTAACAAAGAACCCGAAGAACATGACATCATGTACATAACAGAATCATTGAAATGTCTGGTGTCCGCAAGGGATATCTGAAAGAGTTTCCTGAGAAATTGAAAAGACGTCTGAATGAAAAGTCTCCGAATCTTCTGTCAGAAGGTTTTCTGCCGACCTCCGCCCAGATTGGGATCGGATCTCCTGATGAACTGTGAAGATGTGGTCAGCCCATGATTAATGGGCTGTTTCCCGGTTATCTCTCTGGCAGATGTCGAGGTTACACCTTTGGACTGTGAAAAGGCTGTGGTATGCAAAGAGATGCCCTGGAACTATTTCCAGGAATTCAGGGGTTTTTACATTCCACTGCAAAGTTTTAATACACACAATTTTAATCCACGAATTTAATAGTATGTATCTATTACAACACCCTGAAGAGGCTGTTGTGGCAGAACATGAGCAGTGCTGGATGCTTTTACGTTCAAGTGCTCCATTTTGGAGCACACAGATCCCTCCCGCTGTGTCCCAGCGCAGGGAACGCTCACCAAAGGAGATGTCACCGAAGTCGAGCTCATCGGTGTCGAAGTGTAAAGTCGGCCCAACGACACACCCCCTGCGATGACAGGGACACAGGAGGAAATGGCTGCGTTAAAGGGAATTGCAAAGCCTCCGGCTGTCGTGGCTTGGGGGCACAAAACCTGGTGTCAGGGGCATCGTGGGTTTCAAATCAACGCACCACCATGTGCTCAGCACAGTGTCCATGTGCACAGGAGGCAGCTAAAGCCAAGAGGCCAGCAGCCCACAGCCACTGATGGGGCTTTGGACGCAGGGCAGGCAGGAAAAGCCCCCAAGTTGCCGGTGGTCCCATGAGGGACCCTGAAAACCCATCCAGATGTGTCTCCGTGCCTCAGTTTCCCCATCTGTAATGGGATGGACATAAAGGTGTCCCCACAAACTTCTGTAACCAGCCTTTCCAGCCACAGGTTCCCTGCTTTGCTACTTGGCTGTAACTGGTCTTCCCATGGAGAAGCTTTCTCAGGAGATTTTGACCCACACAATCATTACAGACAGAGTTTTGAGACATGAAGCCAGGGGAGCCCCAAACATCCTCCAAAAAGAGCATTAACAGTTCTACACAGTGGACAGATGAATCCTAGAGGAAAGGACCAGCTTGTCACTAGTGCACCAGCTGGCACAGCCAGGAGCAATAGCTTAAACAACCAAACATGGGTGTCCTGAATCTACCACACCTCCTCCCCTGGCCTTGAACTCAGCAGACAGGCACTAAAAGTCACCAACATCCACTGAAGGCAGCACTTGAAGCTGCCCAACACGAGTTTATTTCATGGTTGACGCCAATCAATGCGCACCCTGCCTTTTGGTTAAAAGTCAAGGACCAGTGAACTGTGTCTTCTACTGTGTTCACAGGACTGTCCCTGGCTCCGCTCTACACATCTCAACAAGAGACACCTTCTCTTGCTCAAGGAGAAAGCTGCTTATGGAATAACATCCCACGCATGATTGCGGCGGCGCATGTCTTCTCACGCCTGGCTAGCCCCGACACGTCCCCACAGGATCTTAGTGGGATCTTTGCTGCCGACTCGCCCTGCCGCTTTGCTATGGTGGAGGAATGAAAGGTGGGACTCTCGGAGGCAACTGGAACTTCGGCTTTATTGATGCGAGGGGACCCTCGTCCTAAAGCCTGAGCCTCGGAGAGACCCAGAGCCTTGGGAGGCAGGGGGTTTCACACAGGAGGTGGAGACTCGGGGTGGGTACGCATACGCCAGTAGGGTAGGAGAGGAGCGGATTCATTAACATAATAGACAAGGACAACGACCAGTAACCAAAAAGAGGCAGGGGAGGACCCTCCAATCAGCCAGTCACCTGGAAGCTCCTATCGAAGCTTCCAGACCTGGGGGACAGGCCCTGGGTGACTGGCAGGGAGGGGGAATCTCCCTGAGGGATGACAGACAGCTACACAAGGCGGGAAAGGGTAGCCGACCAGGGACTGTAACTGGGGAGACAAGGAGAGGCAGAGGGAGGCAGAGGGGGAGACGGCAACATGAGGGAGTTTAAAAATAGAACAGTATAGAACTGGGGTACATTGAACCAAAGTACAGAAAATCAAGGGTACACCATACAACTGTAATACATTTAATGTAATAGAAAACTTCCGCACCACTACACATGACGAGTTTGGGGGAGGGACAGAGGAGAATCAATTATTTGATGGTGAAAGGTTCCCTCTTGATTTCCAAAATAAAAATAGCAGCACTTTTCCTCCAAAAGCAAAGCCAGTGTAATTGTTTCTCTACTATGGGCAGACCTAGTCAACACTTTTCTCCTGCTAAGTAATAAGTTTCATGTTCTTTTTAATCCATCTCCCTTATCTTATTGGTATAATCAACTGCAGATTGCTTTCATTTCTTTATTGCCCTGATCCAGTGCCTCCCAACAGCAGCAGCCTAGCTCCAAAGCTCCAGAGCAGCCAGCATCAGCTTTCCTGCTTACACTACGTTATCCTACCAGCACACGCCTCAGGCTAGCAGGGACAAGCCCTCATGCTGCTGTGGTCCTGAGGACTGAGCTCTGCCTCCCCCATCATCACCCCTTCTCCCTTCTGCAGGGCCAGGATTATGGGATGAAGCCCATGTCCTTGGGACGGTTCCTGCTGCACAGTTCCCTGTCTCCCACATCAGCCTTTTCCTGGCTGTGGAAAGGAGGTAGCAGAGCACTCTGCACAGGAGCTCGGAGCACAGCCTGCCTCCATGCATGGCCATGAGAGGTGAGCTGAGGCTGCTGCTGCCCGTTTGGGATGGATTATTAACAGAAGTTTTTCAAAACACTGCTGCTGGTGGAGAATCACCCAGGCTGGCCCATCTCCAAAGCCCTGGGGGCCTTGCTGGGTGCTCAGGGGGGACATCCCAGAGCAGCTACTGCCCAAAGCTGATCCATGCCACTGCCTGCCATGGCCCAAGGCAGAGGGACATCCCTGCAGGGAGGAGTCATTCCAGCTCCCGGGTACCACACAGGGCAGCAGGCACCCCCACACTAAGGCAATGCCAGGATCAGAGCAGAGATTAAGACCTCAGGAAACATCTTTTTTCTCTGCCCGACCCCAGAATGAGGTAGGTGGGGGATGTCCCAGAGACAGCTACAGATGTGCCCACCCAGAGTAAGCTCCCAGAGTCCTTACTCGATGGTCAGGATCACAGGCGTAGGAGATCCAGCCACACGGAACTGGAATGGTTCCTCAAACCGCCCCAACACGGCGGCATTCAAGGAGATCTGAATAGTCTGGATCCCACCTGGTGCAATGAGGCCCTCCTCGGGTACAAACTTGAAGCAGCAGCCCACTTCCGTGTTTGAAGGGATATAGGTGAAGGGAGCATCAAGAACTCCTTTGTTCATCAGTTTCACCTGCAGCAGCAAGAAAACAAAATGCAAGTACACGTGAAATCTTCCCTTCCTGGGAGTCATTTTCTAATGGCGCAATTAACACCCAGAAAAGGCAGAAGATGCTTTGTGCTGCTGGACGGCAGAAGTCAAAAAAATACAACAGGACAAGTTCTGCCTTTGGGTTTTCATGCGAAGCTCACATAACTCCACATAACTGGAGTCACCCTGGGGTTACCCCACGGACACAGAGCAGTCCACCTCTGGTCAGTAGCACCAAGCTCATTCAGACCTGGCCCTGAGAGCAACGTGGGGTGATTGCAGCTGCGTAGTGAATCACCACAGAGCTGCTGCTGCCCCAGTCAGCGCAGCTCCAGCAGTACCGTATCTACGCATTTACCTTTTCCCATACCGTGAAAACAATACACTGAGAAGGAGGCATCAACATCAAAATGTACAGACAGCGCCATCTTTTGGTAAGAAAACTCAACGTGTCTTTCTCTTCCACAACCAAACTTCTGAAAGTGTCTGGCATGATGTAGTGCCTCGTTTTCTGCCTCTTTCAGTTGCTCTCTCTTTTTTTTTGCAAACTTGACCCCCAACAGGGGGGAGGCAAATAGGTAGAAAAATCTTTTGCTTTATTCCCAGGAACACTTTTCTCTTTCTAGAGCCAGAGATGCACCAAGCCTGAAGTGTGGTGAGGGATTGGACAGCAAGGGAAAGAATCCTCAAGCCCTTTGCAAGGGCCTGCACTGAGCCAGGAGGCTGGATGGCTTTCCTGTGACTTCCAGGAATGAGCAGGAGACACTTGACTAAAAATTGTTTGCGGTGGACTGAAGCTCAAATGTAGCCAGCTTGTCCCAGCTGCTTCTGAACAGCCCAGTACAAAGGTGCCTTGTGTCTGGTGCTGCCACAAAAGCCTCTGAACAGCTTTTTGACCCAGCGTTGGGTCAAAAGGGGTTGTTTTGCAGGAAGCCTCCCAGCTGATCCCTATGGAAGGCTGCCCAAAAGAAGGGACTGGGGCTTCATGAACAACAGACACATTTTTCTGGAACACCCCCTTCCCCCCCCCGCCCAGATTTGACCAGTACATCAGATATTCCCTGCTCACAACTGCCCAGGTTGCCAGGAATTCCACAGGTCCACCAGGCTTGCTGCTGCCTCAGGAGCCATCAGGATCCATCCCAACCCCTGGTGCTCACCTCATGGGTGTGGGCGGTTTTGACAAAAACTTCCCCAAGGTTCAGGGTATCACAGCTGAGTTCAACCAAGGGTCCGCGGCATTCCCCTCTGAGGCGCAGGGCCAGCCTGCTCTCACGGCCTGGGGAGAGATGTCCATTTCAGTACAATAATTCCCTCTGTTCTACTGGATTTTCCAGGCTGCCTCAATGCTAGACCCTGATTCTGAGCTGCATGCAACCAGCTCTTGATGCTGCAGCAGAAGATATGGACCCTTCTCTTCCCTCAGGAGATATCCCCTGGGGCTGACTTGCAATTTCTAACCCATTCCTTGGGCTGGTTTCCAATTTTAGCCACCAGTTTGCTGAGTTTAAAACATCTCTGGTGTCCTGTAGCGACAGGCCAAGGAGTGACAGGTATAAATTGAAAGAAAGGAAATTTAGGTTAGATATTGAGAAGAATTTTTTTACTGTGAGGTGGTGAGACGCTGGAGTAGGTTCCCCAGGGGAGTTGTGGAGGTTCCAGCCCTGAAAGTGTTCAAAGCCAGGCTGGATGGGGCTTGGAGCTACCTGGTCTAGTGGGAGGTGTCCCTGCCCATGGCAGGGGCCTTGGCACTAGACAGTCTTTGAGGTCCGTTCCATCCTTAACATACTATGACTCTAGGGTTTCCTCCCCATGCACTTAGAGGAGCTTTGAAATCCATTCATTGAAGGCACAAAGCTCACAAAGACTTTGGCAATTGCTACCTGGCAAACTGCCAGGCAACAACTGCCAAACCACCTGGCCCAGCAGCACAGGACTGCTGTCCTCCACTTCTGACACTCGGCACTGTGTTCTGTTTGCACAGACTGAGAGCTGCAAGGTGACAATTCCCACACAGGGAGAGAAGCAGGTGCTGGCCAAGGGTGGTCCTTCTACCAACACCCTGGGCTCAGCGGGGCTCCGCCTCCGCTGGCCTGGTGGTGTCTGGAGGTGATCCAGGCTCAGGGAGCACATTTCTAACTCAGCTCCTACTGCCTGATGATGGATCCACGTCAAATGGACGCATCCTGGAGGTCAGTGGTCTAGAGGGGCTTAGTGCTTGTTCACTAAAGCTGTTCTGCTCTGTAGCTCCTTGGCCTTTGAGGAAATGCTGGCAAAGCCGTGCCATGAAAACATCTCCCTGCACTGCCTGGGTTGTTCTGGGATCAGCAATCCAGACACAGGTGTTCCGAGCCCTGGCCTTGCATGGGAGACTCCCTGGAAGCTGCAGGGACACTGGGGATGTGCCAGCACTGCCCTGCTGACCAGGAACTCTTCCCAGCAGTTACATGGGAGCCCAGTGGGCTCAGGCTTGCTCCATGGCTTCACTGTGGGTGAGAGAAGCAGGGGAAAGGAGCTGTACCTGAGATGTCACAGTAGGCCACACTCTGATACTCCAGTGCTTCCAGGGGTTTAAAGGTCACCTTGATTTCAGCCGAACAACGTGGCCCAATCTCTCCCTCCTGAAACAGAAAGAGACAGAAAAAGATTTATCTTCAAACTTCACACTTCTTGTTTTCAACCACTCCTCTAAGCCTTTCTTCAGAGCATCAGTGATGAGCGAACAACATAAGGAGCCCAAGGAAACACTCTAAACCCAGCTCAACACACCACTGGGCGCTCTCAATGCTCAGCTGATCAGCCCCCACTCTCCACAATGTTCCTGCTGCTCTGACACAAGCTCCTGGTCACATCATGCTGCAGTCAGCTACAGTGGTACCTAACTGCCATTGTGCACTGGTGGCTCTTGGCCTTAGACGGGCCATAGGAGTAACCAAGAACACGATCCCCTTCCTTGGAAAGAAAAATATTAGTTTAACCTTTTTTCAAAGAAAGCAGAGGTTGGGATTATTCTAGGATTTACTCCAGGATGAGAAGGGATTTTGCACTGTGCAGACACCAGGCATTCATCATCTCTCACAATGCCAATACTCAGAATCAGGGCTCTGGCTGATGGGAGGACATGGGCGTTTGCTTGCATAAACAGAAAAAGAAAAGGTTTACTGTCCCCGTGTGCAAGAGAACTCAAAATGCCCATTATAACCTCCCACCCTTGTGTCCAGGCTCACAGACGACACTGGGAGACTCACAAACAGTGCGAGTCGTGGTTAGAGGAAGGGACAGGCATTTCTACGATTAACCTTGGGCTGAATTTGGCCTCCTTTTCCCAGCGAACCCTTGCATGCTTCAGGTCAATCCGTGAACTGGCAGTGCTCCAACACCCTCCGCTGAACCCCATGCAGCAGCACGTGTCGGGGGAGCCCCTACCTACAAAAACTGCTCCCTGTGGACACTTCAAGGACACGGAGTGCCCTGAGCTCGAGCCCTGGCAGCAGAGCTCAGCTTTGTCAGGCTCCCAGCCCTGCCTTGAGCCTGCAGGGCAGAAATACTTTCAGCAGTGAGCTCTGCAGCCGCACCAGAAACTCCATGTCCTCCCTCTGAGCACACCGAGCCAGCTGAGGACCTGCTGAGTGACCGCACCCGGGGGAAGGGGCGGGGGTAGGGTGGGCGGGAGGAGGAAGAGGAGGAGGAGGAGGAGAAGGAAGAGGAGGAGGAGGAGGAGGAGGAAGAGGAGGAGGAGGAGAAGGAGGAGAAGGAGGAGAAGGAAGAGGAGGAGGACGAGGAGAAAGAGAAGGAGGAGAAGGAAGAGGAGGAGGACGAGGAGAAAGAGAAGGAAGAGAAGGAAGAGGAGGAAAATGAGGTTCTCAGCTATCACTTACCATTGGCTCAATGAAAAAAAAGTCATTGGAGAACAGCAGGGGGTCTTCTTGCACCTTTGCCTTCTCCTCCTGGACCTTTTGGCTCAGGAGGGAGGTGCGATTTTCACAAAAGCCCTTCACCTTCTTTATTTTGTTCTCCTCCATGAAGTCTTCCATCCAGACCTTTGGTGGTGGCTCCAGCAAATCACACTGCCTGCAGCCGCAGGGAGAGACAAAGCCAGCAGGTCATTTAATATATTTGCAGAGAGAAGCGGAAGTGCGGGAGAGCAAAGCACTTGGGGAGGAGCGGCAGCTCCCCAGCAAGGGCTGACCCCAAGCCACGAGGGTCCCAATCGGATCAGAAGATAACTTGTTGTGCACAAGCTCAGCAGGTAGCTTTACTCCACACTTGCAAGCTCAGGAGAGCTTTGGAAAGCCAGCATCCCTCAAGAGAGTCTCCTGCCTCAAAGCCTCTGCCAAAACTGAGGGAGAATCCACCAGCCACCTCAGCTGGCTTTTCCTACCACTGAGGTGCTCGGGGGAAGCAGATAAAGATCACGGTGCACCCACTGCAGGACTTCCCTGGGAAAGGGAGACGAAGCTGGGTTGTGGTTACGTGTTACCAGCATCGCTCTTTGTTTCTTCCATTTTGGACCTGTCCTGTTCCCTACTCTGTCTTTCACAAGAGCATCCCAGAGTACTTCCAAAGGAAATTGATGAATTCAGGCACCGCATCCCTTCAGTGACATCCAAGGTTTTATATGCATGAAAACAGAGGCTGTGAGAGGGGAAGGGACTTCTTGGTGCAGGAGACAGACAGCAAACTCCTGGAGAGATCATCTTTTCAGGATCCAGAGCTTTTTGGGTCCCATCCCAGTGCATGGTAGTAGAATGGCCAGAGAGGGAAAGGATCCTGCACTAGCTCCTCTCATAAAAAAAAGTCCTCTCTGCTCTGAGATCTCAAAAGCATCTCTGACAGCAGGAGAGTTGGCCTTAGAACTAACACCATCCCTAAGACTGGAAGTAAGGAAAAACAAAATGTCCTGGTGACAGGCTAGGACACAAACTGGCATGAAAACAAATGTAATTGGAAAAAAATCCAGAAAACCAAAACCAGGTTGAAGTTTACTTAAAGAAAACCCAGTTTCTTCTGAGGGGAAAGTGGATCACCTGGGATCCAGGCTGAGGCAGGCAAGTAGGAAAAAATGGAAATAAACAGCCCAGGGAAATAGCCAGAGAAGGTCATGGGATTTTCTTTTAACATACAGAGCTCGTATGGAAGTCAGACACTGTGTAAGTAGACAGAGAACAGTGGAGAACCAAGAAGCCCAGGGCACTAAAGGACCCTCTTGCCATCCATTCAAGCGGGTGAGGGTCGACCTCCTGTTCCTTTGCAGGTGATTTAAAATGGCTCTGGGGAGTGCAAGCGACCTGGCCCGCAGCAAACAGGCGCTTGCCGTGGCAGTTCTGGCACGGCAGTTTGGGCACGGCAGTTTGGGCACAGCAATTTGGGCACGGCAGTTTGGGCACGGCAGTTTGGGCTGGCAGTTTGGGCACGGCAGTTTGGGCTGGCAGTTTTGGCACGGCAGTTTTGGCACAGCAGTTTGGGCTGGCAGTTTGCACAGCATTTTTTCAGTTTTTGCGTGGCAGTTGATACAAGCAGGCTGAGCAGAAAGGCTGCAGCCACCCACCCTCCTTGTGTACTGGGCTGTGTCTTTTGGTTGGTTGTGAGGTGCTTGCCTTTTTTTTTTTCATTCGTCTTTCTGCTTTTTTTTTTTTTCCCCAGCAACAGTTTACAAATGATCCAAAGTCATTGCTGCTGCTGCCGCCAGCAAGAGTGTACTATCTCAAACAGAACCCCCCAGGAAGGACACAGCTGTCCAGGCCCCTGGCTGCAGGGAGGGTCTGAGCCTGGTGTTAATATCAGAGGATAATGTGAAAGACACCTGCGTGCAGTGTGAGCAGGTGAATGATCTGCTCTGTCTAGTGGCAGAAGGTAAGGAAGAAGCGGAAAGGCTGAGGAGCGTTAGGGAGAGCAAAACAAAACTAAACTGCTGGAGTTACACCCTTCCAAGCCCGAGAGAAGCTCAGCAGGAGTCAGAGGAGCCCTGCCCTTCTTGTGATCAGGCGGAAGGAGGAGACCTAGGAGACAGTGGGGAATGGAGATGGGCTTGTGCTGAGGAGGTAATAAAATCCTGTCCTGACCCCCATGACTGCACCCTGACAGAATAGGTATGAGGCCCTGGATCCAGAGGCTCAGACAGATGACACTAAAAGAGAAAATTCTGTCTGGAGACAGCTGCACTTTTTCTGCCAGACAGATCCCAGCCTCAAGTATTATGAAGAAAAGAAGGGTAGTGGTAGTAAGTGAACCCCTTCTAAGGGGAAATGAGGGCCCTGCATATCGAGCGGATCCATTCCACAGGGAAGCCTGCTGCCTCCCTGGGATCCAGGTACTGGATTCCCTAAGAACTAAAAGAACTTCATCTGTTCACCACTGTCTGGGGGTACAGTGACTGTGAAATAACAGAGTTTTCAACATTCAGTGAAACAAGGAGGGGCATCAACAAAACTTACACTCTGGTCTTCTGGAAGGCAGCCTTCGGCCTGTTCAAGAGATTGTTTTGGAGAGGACCTTGGGAAACAGCCTTTACAAACAAAGGGGTACAGGAAGGATGGACATACTTCAAGAAAGAAGTCTTGAAGGCACAGGAACAGACTGTCCCTGTGTGCTGAAAGATGAGCTGACAGGGAAGACAACGAGCCTGGATGGGCAAGGAGATTTGGAAGGAACTAAGGGGAAAAAAGAGGGCGTATCGCCTTTGCAAAGAGGGGCTGGCAACTCAGGAAACGTTTAGGGATGTTGCCAGGTCATGTAGGAAGAAGATTAGGGAGGCAAAAGCCCAATTAGAACTTGAGGAAAACCAGTCATTGCAATCAACCTTTCCTTCCCAAAATGCCATCCTTGGTTGGAGTATAAATGGAACTGGAATGCTGTGCTGAGCTCCTGCAGCCCAGGGACACACACCCTAAGGCCAGGGATGGTTTACTTGGCCTAAACCATTCAAAATCACCAACACCCCCCTGAGGCCATGCATTAGTTTCAGTCTTGGGCCATGTATCTCACTGAAACGTATCTTTCAAACCAACCTCCTCTTCTCTTCATTGTCGGCTTCCTCAGTAGGAAACATCTTCCACTGGAAGTGGGTTGTGATGTTACTCCTGTTCCTGATGAACATGCTTGTGTGGCTTGATGTGGTGATGAAAGTCTTCTCAACCTTCAGGGAATATGTGCTCAATCCAATGTTGACATCTGCAGCTTCTGCGCGAAGGAATGTGAAGAAACTTTCTTCACCTGGAACAAAGCAGAGTCTTTGCTCAGCTAGCTCAGTTGCTGATGGAAGCACAAGGAACAAAGCAAACCACAGGTCACGGAAGAAAGTGTCATAGCTTTTAAATGTATTAGCAGTTCCATGGATCAGTACATTTATCACGTCCTGACAGCTCTGTGTGTACTGCGTGAGGATGTCCTGGGCACCTCCTTAACCACCTTATTTCCAAGGTGTTTGTAGAGATTTGGCCCCAAGGTGACAGTATGTACAGTGGGATTTGTCAGATGTGCTCAGGTGACCCACTCAGACCACTGGGATTTCTGCATCAAAGTCCTTCAGGTGACACTGAGGAGCCCTGGTCAATCCTGGCTTGCCGAGGTCTCCCCTGCGCATCCCACGAGACTCCTGCCCCTCCTGATCCCTTGGATCCCTTGTTGCTGACAAGCAAATACGCCTGGGGGCATGTGGGCAGAAAAAGGAGACCCAGAGGAACAGGTGAAGTGACAGCCCACAGCAGGAGGGGACACAGGAGAGGAAACACAACCAGCCTGGCTTTGCAATATGACAAACCACTACAAAATGAACACCATAAAAATCATCATCATCGTCATCTTCCTGTCCAAACCCACAGCCCCATCAGTCTTGAAATATTTCATATTGTCCTGATCTCAAAAACCAAGATGGAGCATTTCAGGTTAAATACAAAAGGACAAGGAAAGATTAATAAGTACAGAGCAGCTTCTATATGAAGTCTGAATGGGATTCCTCAGTCTAGAAATCAAATGGGAGATGTGAGAGGTTTGCAACAGCATGAACGGCCTGGGAAATGGGGACGAGGAAAAATTTGTCTTGATTTGTCACCATACAGGAACTTGAGGGCCTGAAGATGTTATTAGGCAAAAGCTGCATGGATGTGTAGAGGGCAAAATAGTAAAAGGGTCTGTGACAAGCCAGTGGAGAAGCGGCATACAGGACAGAGGTGTGCAAGAAATACACTGCATTGGAGAGAGTCTGATGGAGACCTCGCAGCTCACATACAGCACTGCCCAGGAGTAAAATAAAACTTCACCCAGGCGTAGCCACACAGTAGTGGAGAATCAGGGTTCCTCCTTCCTCCACTCTGCAACACCCAGCAAAACAGAATTCCAAAAATCTCAGCCCTGTTAGAGGGGATCCACTTTTTCAACCATTTAAACACCAGCTATTTCAGTTTTCTTTGGGGCAGAGCTGGAACAGAGGAGGTACATCTAGAGGGAATTGAGGGGGATGAACAGGGAGTGATGGTGGAGAACTGTCCTGTGTCCCATGCGTTGCCCAGCACTCACCTATGCAGCGCGCCACCAGGGACCCAAAATGGTCACCGCTCGTCAGCGGGTGAAATCCCACTGTCACCTGCATGGTGTGACCAGGGCCCAGAATTCCTTCGGCTGGAACCACGGAGAAAGGACTGCAACACAAAGAGAGGGATCAGGACTTGGGGGGACATCTAGCCACGATATTCCTTCTGCAGTGCAGGTCACTTCAGCTCACTTGGGCAAGCAGGGAGCAAACAAACTACGGCCAAGACAGACAGAACAGCCAGGATCAGAAACAGCTACTGACCCACTTCTGAGGAGATCCAGCCCTCAGAAGATCCTGTGGGATAAAACGACCTAATCCCCCCCATACTCTGCATCCAGCCTTCTGACTGCCAGCAATCCCATCAGAGAATGGTTTGTGAAAAGCACAGAGAGAGTTAAGAGCTATCTGCATGCATAACTTGACACTGACTGCCTCAGGAATTTCTCTTTTCCTGCTACCTATAAACCTCCTCTCAAGAGATGCAAATGTTAGGGCACTACCTCTCTTGTGAGATTACAGCCTAGGAATCAGACAGGGAGAAGGAACTTTCCCTTGAAGACCACGGAATAACTACTGTTGAATTTGCAGTGTGGCTCTTTGGTTTATTTTACCTTGAAAAGATCCTGAATTAGCACATTTTGTCAGCATTTCAATGAAAGCTGCTCTACAAAAAGGAGCAATCAAAACTCTGAAAGAGTGCAAATGCAGATTAGAGCAATACAGTGACATGGAAACAAGACCCAAACGGAGGATGCCATTTACAATCTGAAGGATCCAATCCCAGCCATATGAAGCACCATTAGCAGGAGCACATCGAGGAGGCAGAACAGGAGGGTTTTGTGTATTTACCAGCAATGCAGTCTGGCGCCCTGGGTTGTCATCCAGGCTGGTAACTGTTTGCTTGGCTCACCAGACAAACTCTGCGCAATGTGTTGGAAATAATTACGCAAATGTCTTGGTGCACTTTGGATGTAACAGGAGCAATTAGGATTGGTCACCAGGTGAACAGTTCTTGCCTGACAAACACAAGACTCCGTGCTTTGATGCTCAGGGACAGCTCAGGTGAAATGTGCTTCTGCCCAGAAGTTGCTGGGCTTTGTGCTCTTCCACAGCCCCACTGAGGAAACAAAAGTTCCTCAGTGCTTTGCTGGTGGTCAATCTGTGCACAGAAAGGGTGTTCTGGGGAGTTTGGTGATGAACTTATCACACACAAAAATATAGAGAACATCTGGCAAGCTGAATTTCATTCATGTCAGTAGTGACAGCTGATGAACTTGCTTCAGGTTCTGCTCACTAAGGACCTATTGCTGCAGTTATGGGCCTGACCTGCTCCATTACCACTAGTGAGAACATCACTAGTGGCTGATGGAGAAGCCTTGGGCCAGCAATGTTTATGTGCTGGATGTGAGACTTTGGGGAGAGAGGAGGAAAGACAAGGCCCCAGCAGCCCCGGAGCCCGATTACTGTACGAGCTCCCACATCTGCCCCGAGGGTGAGCCAGCACTGCTGCAGGTCTCTGCTGGGGCTTGGGGGATCAGTGCCTGGTGTGGGCAAGGCACAGGATTTTTTTCTTATTGTTTTGTCAGGAATTTTGCCAGAAAGAGAAGCTGCCAGTTAAGGGAGTCCCTGGCCACACTTCAGCACTCCCTTCCCTTCCCTTCCCTTCCCTTCCCTTCCCTTCCCTTCCCTTCCCTTCCCTTCCCTTCCCTTCCCTTCCCTTCCCTTCCCTTCCCTTCCCTTCCCTTCCCTTCCCTTCCCTTCCCTTCCCTTCCCTTCCCTTCCCTTCCCTTCCCTTCCCTTCCCTTCCCTTCCCTTCCCTTCCCTTCCCTTCCCTTCCCTTCCCTTCCCTTCCCTTCCCTTCCCTTCCCTTCCCTTCCCTTCCCTTCCCTTCCCTTCCCTTCCCTTCCCTTCCCTTCCCTTCCCTTCCCTTCCCTTCCCTTCCCTTCCCTTCCCTTCCCTTCCCACTCCTGCCCCATGTTACATACTCCTGCCCTCAGATGGCAGGATGCGAATAACACTCCTGGGAGTGACCTCAGGGGTTGCGTGAGAAAGAAGATATCTTCTTATTTTCAAATTACCAGGAGAAGAGGATCCAGCCAAGTTTCAGTTGTCAGGGCTGAAAAACTGAGTGCAAATCAGCCCTTGCATCTCCTACATCCCACCCCAGGCTGTACCCACCAGACTCCCCTGTTCCTGCTGGAGCAGTCATCTCTCATATAGACCTGGCTCCCCAAGACCCAAGGACACAAGCTCTACAGTTAAACTTAACTCCTCTGAATTTCAGTCAACATCACTAAGCTGTTCCCTGAGCCCACAGATAAGAAGGACTGTGAAGGAGACATCCCTGACGCTATAATAACCAAATGAAAACCACTGCCAAGAGATGGGGCTGGCAGGATAAATTTTGGCCTTTTATGGCTTGATTAGAGCAATATAGTGAGTTAATTGTCAGCTGTTCCTTAAGATAGTTCTCATCCTGTTAGATCTACCCTTTCAATGAATCACTACTGCACCCGACAGGCAGAAAAGATAAGGTCATGGAGGGGTTTTAATAGGTCGTCTTCGGCTTTTTAACTAGTCCATTTGTATGTCTGTTTCCTTGTATGGCATCTAAAGACAACTCCAGATCTCCCAATGGCCCCTTGCAATCCCCGGACACTGGTCTTGCTTTGAGCAGCGTATTTGCTCGGACAATTTCCAGAGGTCCCCTCTAAAGAAAGTTATTCTATACTTTTATCTTCTAAATCAGCCCAATTGCTTTTCACATAGTCACTAAATGTCTCATGTTTCTAATACACCTGTGCCTATGCCTATGGGCATGTGGTGTATTGATAGGCCTTGGAGGAGCTTGACATTTATGAAAGTTCCCAATGAAGAATTCATGATCTTTTGGCAAACATTTAACACAAACCAAAATGAAAAAACAGCAGAAACACAGGAACTTCAGAATATATAAAATGAGATCTCAATGAAAGGGGGCACGACCTTATTCAGGGATTTAAAGCACGTGTTTGAAATTTTAAACCGGCTTTCAAAGGTTCATCGTGGAACAGAAGAGGGGACTGATGCCCTCAGCTGACAAGGGAAATCAGATCAGCTTTAAGTAACAGGAACTGCACCGGCTGCCTGCAACACAGCTCATGTTGGGCATCTGATGCAGGCACCACTGGAAAGCCATGTGCCTGTGTCCTCCCAGAGAATGGGTCTGTTTGGCTGACAGTGGTGAGTACCCATTTCAGAAGCTGCTTGTGCTCAGGAGGGCGCAAGCCAGCAACTAACATGTTCCAGCACCCCCCAGGAAATCTGGGGCAGAGAAAGCTCAAAGGCTGCATCCTGCTAAGAACACTGAAAGCAAGAGCAGATGCCATCCATCCTGCCCATTTCCAGCCAGCGATGCAGGGCAGCAGCTCCCATGCTCTGGTTCCTTCTGTTGTTCTTTCCCAACTCTGTTATCCCCCAAAGGTGTTTTGCACAAGGACAGATGAGCTGCCTCACCTCTCGGTGCCCAGCTGGTAATGAGCTGCCACACTACCACAATTCTGAATCAGCAGACTCTTGCGGGTGCTGCCCTTGACCGGACACTTTGAGAAGTCCAGCTCGTCTGGGAAGTCCAGGATAGCTCGGGCAGGGATGGCCCGAATTGGCACAACTATCCTTTCCTCTCCACTGACGCAGACGAGCTCATGGGAATAAACCTGCAGGAAAAGAAACTGTCTCAGCACAGGTCATTTGGTGCCATCTTCATGGCAGAAGAAAAGCCATTTCCTATATCCCTTCAAGGGTATCAATTTACCTATTCCACCCCAAAATGAACAATAAGTTCTACTAATATCTCACATTTTAAAGGCAGCAGTGCACTTTGCAAAACCTATCTCAGTGGCATTAAGCTCTTGTGTCACTTGGGTCATACAGACAAGTGCCCAGGGCCACCATAATTTTTACTCTCAATTTTAATGATGTTAAATAATTCCTAAGTCCCTTCTAAGGAACATAGAGCTAGGGAACACAGGACATTCCTCCTTAGGTTACTATATTCCCACTGACTGAGAATAGGACAAAGTGTTAAACTGAATCTAAGCAGCAAAAGGAAACTGAGAGAACAGCTGCACCCAAAGAGATCCTGGACCTCTGGCCTGGTGTAGAAATATCTGTTTGCTCAGAACTCCCCTCTAATTTTGCCTCTCCAACCAAGTCACGAGAAGAACAGTGCTAAGAGGTAGCAGGATGCTGTTGCAAAGAGCCTCTCTTTGTTTCCCTGCAAGGCCTCCTCCCTTCCATGCCATGTCCTAAACCCCTCTGTATGAACGAGCCTCCAGATCACAGCGCTGAGAGCAGACTTGCCAGGGCCTCGGCACTGGTGTTCAAACTTGCACGCAAAAGCACAATTGGCATGGAATGGGCGCCAGCTGACAGAGCAGCCACAGTGACAGGCATGAAGACAGAGCCGCAGCAGTGTCGCTGCCACCGGCTCTGGGCCCACAGGTCTGCCTGCCTGCAGGCTGTACCTGCCCTACACGAGCTCTTTCAGGCAGGTGTCCAAGTCCCCTGCAGCTCACCAAGCTCCTGCTGACTAAGGGCACCTAGAGCTCAGTGTGCCTGTGCCAGGCTGGGCCCACGGGCACAGCACATCCTCTGCCCTGGCCTTGCAGCCGTATCATGGTCAGCTGTGCTCTGGGACAGCACAGCCGCAAGGCTGGAGAACAGAGGGTGTGAAAAAGCACCGTCCTTGCTCCAGCCCCGGGTGAGGCAGGGAAGCTGTTGCCCGTCAGGAAGGCGGAAAGCTCTCTGACCTCTTTGTTCCTCTAGTACTTTGCAGAATAATGAAACCCCTTCCACTATACCTAGAGATGGCCAGACATCTATCAACACCCCTCTACCGTTTGCCTACTGTTCCCTGGGCATCTTTCTTCCCTTGGGAATGCTCAGAGGAATGTGCAGCGAGGGGAAGCAGGGCCTGTCAGGCCTGGGTGCAGGGCCTGACAGCACATGCCAAGCTGGGACTGGCTGCAGGCTGCCTGCCCACGGCCTGGAGCCAAGCTCACAGCATGGGCTGTACCCAGAGTGCAGGGACAACAATGGCTTTGGAGATAAATCTGTGTTTTGGCTCCTCCAGTCTCACCTTGTTCTCGTCAGGAGTGAAGTGGACGTGCACATCGGTAATGGCGCCTCCTGGCACGGCACGGCATGCATCACTGGGGCCCGCCAGCTGGAAGTAAGGTGAGCTCTCCATGGAGACCTGCACCCCCTGAAGATTCTGCAGGAAAGACATGGAACCATGATTTTGCCACTTGAGGAAACAGGACAAGAGGAGACCTGTCCATGCCCTGGTGACGTCCTTCCTTGACCCCTTTTCCAAAGCCCTTTCTGCTGTGGAGGTACAGGCACAGAATTCCCAAGGGTGAACTTGAATCCCTTCTGTCTGGCTCCAGCATTTTGGCCAGGGGCAGTAGGGCAGTGCCTGGTGGGAAGGAAGGGCCGAGCAGGTCAGCACCGGCAGGATGGAGACAAGAGCACCTGAACCAAATCATCTGCATATTCAACAGGGCAAAAAACCTGCTGATTTCTGCCTGCACACAGCTATGCAGTCGTGTTCCACAGAGGGAATGGGCTACCTGAAAGCATAACAGCACATTCTCCTGCGGGGAGGAAGAAATTCCTTTCTAGCAGGTCAGCTTTGGATAGGGCAGTTCTGGGGGATACAGTCATGCAGGCAGAGCAGCAAGAGAGGAGACCAAACACTGTGGCCTTACTGGGAACAAATGCAAACCTGAAAAGCAAAAGAAGGAACACAGCAATCCCTAAAAAAGGGAGATGACAAAGAGAATTTAAAGCGCCAGTAAAGCAGCAAGGAAGAATCATCAACTGATTACAGCAATCACCTCCCCGAAAGTGATGGAAACACAGACAGGTTGTGCCTGTTGACTGTGGGCTTCAAAGGCATTTTCCTCCTGGAGAAACCTTGCAATTCTTTAGGGGAATGGTCTCTCGCCTTTTGACCCTTCTGGAATTTCCTCCCTACATGTCCACACCTAATTGGCTGAATGCCAGGACCCTCCCAAAATAGGAGACTAGATAAGACCCCTGGATTTCTTTGTTCTCTCTCTTTCGGCCCCTGGACCCCTTTGAGGAATAAACGACTTGGAATAATCTGGGGGTAAGAACCTCTTTTGAAATCTTTTGTCCTGTCCCTTCGGAGATATTCCTCCAAAGCCTCTCCAGAGCTAGCCCCGGGAAGGGGGGCCGGGCCTGCGGGGGGAATATTTCAAAACATGACCAGCACTGACTCACAGTGTGGTTTCAGTATTAAAAGCCAACCTTGGCTCTCCAGGGGTTCTTGCTGCCTGTGCAGGCAAGCTGGGCTGCTGGGCATTCCCGCTTGCAGCCAGCAGGCCAAGTTCTGCTCTCTGGGATACACAGACACAGCAAACATGCATTTTCAACACATAGATATCAACCCCTGAGCACCAAAATGCTCTCAAAAAGTCTAAACCAGATGATTTTGACTCCCTCCTGTCTCTTCCCACCAGCCCACTCTTGGCACAAGCCTCATTTAAGAAAATGTTTCCCTGACTGAAATTCAAATGGTCTCAGTTTTCCCCTTTAGAGTCCAACACGACTGCTGACGTTTTTCAACTTTTTCCCTCTCAGCTCTCTTGGGAAACTGCAAAACAGGAGCACATGGCTTTGGATGTGCTGTGGTTCTCCAAAGGGAAAGCAGAGCACCATGCTGCTTTTGGAAAACCTGAGCAGAGCGGGATGAAGCTTAGCAGGAGCCTGAAGTGGCACCTAAAGGCCTCCTACTGCTTCTGCTACATCAATCTGATTCCAAGGCTGTTTCAGAACATTTCCTGCCGTGCCAGTGCCACTAATGATAGTGATTCCAGCAGAAAGCGTAGACGACTCAGCCCCTGAGCTTTGACTGTGAGCTGCACAAAGGGAGCCAAACAGGCTCATTTCCCCAGGCAAATGTCAAGGGACTGTGGAACGAGCCCAGGGGAGGGGATCTGATGCTTCCCCAGCTCAGCCCGTGGTGGGGACCTCACCTGCGCCTTGCGGGAGAAGCCTGGCAGCACCAAGTCCACAGACTCTCCTGGCTTCAGGTCCATTGACAGCGGCTCCAGCCCAAACACGGGGGCCGTACGTTCGGGCCTCTGGGAATCACGTTTGGCCTTGGGGCTACTGTGGGCTGAGGTGCTCTGGCCCTCCTTCCCAGCTGGCCTGTTACATTCCACCTTCCAGAAGAGCTGATGGAAGTGGTGGCCCCCATCTGTTAGTCTGAACTGACGAGCACAGGGAAGGAGGCTAGAAGAGAAACCAGAATGGAAAATAGTATGGGAGAAGCTATTGTCCTGGTCATCAGATTGCTCCCAATGAGGATTCTGAGCTGTTAATAGCTTGGAGACCGTCTTCATTTGCAGCTCTTAATGTGGACCGGGAACAGTGTCTGATAAGCTGCCCTTCTGATGTCGTTATTGCAAGGAGGAATATGTTTCTAATGGTAATGTAGCATTTTCCAGGCCAGGCTAACAGGATCTGGTGTTTTCCGCCAAAATGTGTGTTCTGGGGTGATTCATACTGTTACTGTATTTTGCATTAATCTGCACCCGAAACTGTTATTGAATCTTTGAGATCCTGCACCTGAGGCCCTTGTGTGCGGGGGTATGATTGCAGGCATTTTTAAAAGCCAGCGCGGAGGAAGTTTCTGGACGATCCCAGCAAGCTGCTAGAAATCATCTGTCTGCTCTAGGAGAGGAAACCAGGGGAGCAGGGGCTCTCTCGTTCATAGAAGCTTTGGTTTTGCACTGGTGGTCATTTGTAGAAACTTCATTTCGCAATCAGAAACTGTTTTGAAGTGAACTTTGCAAACTCTGCTGGCAACGGAAAAATGAGCAAGGTCCTGTGTAGAAGTGTACCTCACCTGGTAGGGTTTGCAGCCCCACAGTGGCAAGGAGGCTTCCATTTAAGGGAAGGATTTGGGTTTCATTCTTTGTTTCACTCATGAGGTAAAAACCAGAGGTTTTGATACCTTTTTTGGCCTTGTGCCAGGACGGACGCAGCCCTTGGATCTTTGAGACTGTGCCTCAAGCCCTGTTCCTATTTCTATTGGGCAGGATGCCAAGAATCCGGCCTGGATTGTTACATGCTTAAGAGAATAGACCAAGATCCTCAGGGCATTTTTGGGGTGTTGTAGCAAGTGCAAAGGTCCTCCTTGCACTCGGCACAGCTTTTTCTCTTTTTTCTGCATGGCTTCTTATTTTCACCTTAATTAAAACAGTTTTGCTTTTCAAACACCTCTGATCATGCTGCCTCGCTAATATTTTAGGCCATCCTGAGGCTGCCGGTCAAACCCAGAGGTGATGCACCTGAGAGGGCACCCTAACATTCTGGCCTCCCGCACAAGCATCAGTCCTGGGCAGGCAGGGCAGCAGCAGAGCCCACGAGCAGCGTGAGGAAGCGTTGGCAGCGGCACTGCAGGCCCCACACAAACCAGCAAGTTTCCATCTGCCTCTGGAACTGCTCTGCGGGCTCCTGCCTTCCCAGGGGGGTCGTCACCCTCCCGTCTCTTTGTTCCCAGGGCCCCTGCTTGCCTGGCAGGTGCCATTTTGGAAGGGAAGGGTGCGATGCCATCTTCCCTTGGTCCCGCAGCCACACGGAGGGCCCGCCTCATCCAGGCGCCATTTTGGGAACCTTTTGTTCTGGGGGAGCCTGCGAGATCATTACTTGACCAAGTGAGGACATAGATGTGTTAGAACTGAAGGCAATTCAGTGGCAATTGAGCAACTGGTTTCTCTTTCAGTGGTTTTTGAGGGTACCTAGCAACGCTCAACTGGCCATCACATGTCTCTAAAGGTATCTCTGCCTTCAGGGAAGGAGTCAGGGTCTTTGAACACTGAAGAAGATCGTGCCTGAAGGACTACAGCAAAACTGCTCCTTGTTGAGACAGAAGGAGAGGTGGGAGTGGGAGATCTCCTACCTGAATTGGTATCCCAAGTTGAGCTCCGGGGCAAGTGGTTTGTCTGTGACAATTGTGGTGCCAGTGCCAAAAGCCAGGAGGGTGGAGGTGGTCCAAAGTCTGTTCCCAATGAACAGCTGGAGAGCATCAGCAAAAACCCCAGTGTCATCCAGGGTTGCTGTGACAGTCACATGAACATCACCCCTGGCGGGGATCACTCCTTCCCTGGGTTCAATAACATAGCAGTGAGGTTTACAAGCCTGTAAGACACGCATAATGTGCATTTAGGATGGAAACCATACACCCTGGTCTCTTATGGGGTGTAAGAAAAGGAGAAGACTAAAGAGGGGAGGATAAAAATCCTAAAGGCCTAATTTCCCTAAATTTAAGCTGCAGTATTGGGGAACAGCAGAGCTTACACAACCTGTATTTTCCCCTCCTTTAACAGACTCTCACCTAATTAACCCAGTTTTGCCCAACCCAAGGGACGCTTATCCTCAGGAGAGTGTTCCTTCCCCAGTCCTTCTCTGGAGTGTGTGCCAAGGAAAGCTGCTTTCTCTCTCCTGGCTTCTCACAAAGGCTCAGGGCCAGAGGAAGTCATGACGGCTCAAATCCCACTCCAGAAACCACACAGCTGGAGGACACTGCTGAGAGCCTGAAGAATATCTCCGCAAAACCAGTTGAGCAAAACCCCAACACCAAACTATCCTTTCCCAAGAGGCCCTCAATGCTTTTCAACGTCCCCTAAAGGACCGAGGCCCTCACTTCCCACTGATCATCCGCTGTAGAGAGGTGCCCCAGGGCCTTCTGCTTTGGAAAAGTCACCTCTAAATGGTTATGGCAGAGCAGGAAAGAAGGAAGCAGAGGGAAAACTGGATGACATGTGCTCAGTGGGCATGGCCCACTCTTCCTAAGAACTCGTGTCCTCTGGTTTCTCATGGGCTTCACAGATTGGCCAAGAGAGCTGGAAGCTGCCCAAAGGAGGGAGGAAAGGCCCCGCACCAGCACAGCTGTACAGACACAGCTCTGCAGGTCCAGCCCTGGAACGAGCACGTGAAGCCCATCCTTTACACACCAGGCCCACCCAGCCAAGGTGCATTGCTCCCTGAAGAGGTGGAAGGCAGAATTTCATTGTGTAGTTCGAGAAAGCTGTCCTGGAAAAATCCCTCACTTTAAGGTTACATTTATCCCCCAAACTGCAGGAAAAGCAGCAAGAGGAAAAATCATGCCCCTCCTCCTTGGCTCAGGAGGCTGTGGCTGGACTTTCCCACATGGCCTGATGCTTTATCCACAGACACAAACAAGTCCACAGGATCAGGTTTTAACCAGCTCCAAGTTCAACACACCCAGCATGGAGAAGAACAGACCTCAAGCCCCTCAGAGATCTCCCCCTCCAGCAGACATCCCACCCAGCCCCAGGCCCAGCCTACAAGCCCTTCCTGGCTGCAGCAGCCCTGCTCTCCCTGCCAGGGGAGCAGCCCCAGCTCCTCTGCCCTATGCAGCCTTCACATATTAAACAGCCATTCTCTGCAGCCGGTCCCCAAAGATGCTCTTCAAAGGCACAGAGACCACAGGCTGGGGGGGTGCACAACCCCCACACATGTCTTTGTGTGGACAGCCCAACTGGCCTGACCCACAGCAGGTGTGAAAATTGCCTCCCCACCAGCAGTCTGAGGACAGACCTCACACCCTCTTCTCTACCATGAACAGCAGTTTGGCACAAAGCAAATGTAGATGGCACAGGGAAAGCACAGGGAAACCCATGCTCTCCGAGGAGCAAAGGACCACAGGTTTCTCTTGATCTCAGAGCTCAAAAACCGTGACACACACAGCTAAAGACCTTCCATAAAATTATGGGAGAACTCGTCAACACAATCCAGACGAATTTCTGCTCCAACATCTCTGCACCTGATTTCACTGAGGAGTGCCCCAGCTAAAACCACTCCAGAGCCAGGTTCCTTTTGCCTCACCCAGATGGAATCTTGGAATATCTCGCTTCCTCTCACACAGGCCGATGCATATAAAAACCACGTCATGGCAGCTTGTAATGTCAACCAGTCAATTTCCCTGGAAAACGGCCCCACAGATACTTACAATCTCTAGCCTGAAGTCTAAATCGACGAGACCTTCGTTGAAGAGGCCAAAAGCTTGTGAATTAGGCCTTAGCACTGGGATCCTGCCGAACTCTATCAGCCTTGGACTTATGTAGACTGCTGACAGCCGTCCAAGGCTCTGTAGTTCTGTTCTCTGTTACAGAAAGCAGGCAAGAAAGATTTAAAAAAAAAAAAAAAATCAAACCCGAACAGGGAAACCTAAAAAAGCTTAAACAGCTCAACCCAGCTCAAGTTATTTCTTTAGGGACAGCTACCATTCTCCAGCTGAATTCCTGGGATTTTGGGGGGAAAAAATAAACTTATGTATTCACCTCCAAATTGAAAAGGATTAAGTAAAGAGAAACTTTCAAACTACAAATTATTGGTCCAAAGGTAGAAGCTTTGCAAGAAATCTCTAGTTAAGATCAGGCTGACAGTTAAACAACTGGTTCTTCGGGTGGGGAGAAACTCTTCTCTTTAGGTAAGCAATCTGATAGTTGAAAGCAAGTGCTCAGTCAAACTTCAGGCTCCCTGGCACAGCCTGCACTGCCTGTCCTCCCTGTTGACTGGTTTACATGCAGTGCCACAATGGCCCAGGTTCAGATGTTTGGTGCCATCCAGGGAATTTGGCATCACCATTTCCATGTTTTAATGTAAGCTTAAATCCTTGCAACTACTCTTCAGATGCCAGCTTTCCTTTCTTTTACAGAAAGCCCAAGGTTCCCAGAAATCTTCTGACATCCTCTTTTGTGCTGAGAGGTAACATTTTAAATAGATGTTTCCAAAGTTAAGAGCATTTTAAAGAGTAATTAAAATGATCCTCAATTCCAGCTTAGATGAACTACCTTCTGGGTCAGACACTGACATTGCCACCTATAAGGCACGAGCTGTTTATGCCACCTGCCCCTGCTGTCCTTCTCCACAGCAGCCTGTGCCTCTTTTCCCCGGAAGAATCCCCGCACACTGTGCACCCTGCCAGGACCAGTTGCACGAAGGCACACACCTCCCCTTGCACTCACCAGTGGGTTTCTTGCATCCCCAAACACGCCGGTACAAACACTGGTGCAACGCTTGCCCAATCTTTGGATTTCAACTGTAACTGGAATCTCTGCAGCGCTCCGAGGCTGGAGAATCCCACAGGGTCTGGGGCTGGAGTAGAGCACAGGAGAGTCCTCCTCGGGTTCCTAGAAGGGACAGAATCAAATCCAGCTTCAGAGGGACCTCTGAAGAAACTTCAAACTCCTTAACATCCATCCCAACAGCAAGTTACACACATTTTTAAAAATCCCCAGGACAAAGGTAAAAGGCACAAACAAGATCCAAGAATTGTAGGCTTAGCATTCTCAGGGGGTTCTGCAAGGAGGCTGCCAGCACAAGCACTGGTGTCTGTGGATGCAGCAGCTTTTCACAACCCTCAAAGATCTCCCACAAGAAAACACCCTGAAGACTAGAACGTAAGCCCTTTCCTCAAGAGATTAAACTGCATCCTAAAGCTAACATTCAGGTAGGATCCTGTTCTCAGCAGATCTTTAAGACTGAATAGGAACCGGCAAGGTCTTATCCAAACCCTCTTCCCCCCTAATAATCTCCACAATAATATTTCAGAGGAGGAGGTGGATGCGATGCCAAACCTGGGGAATAAGCCCGTAGCAGCCAGGAAGGTGGGTGTTATTCCAAATGAAGAACTTCCTCACGAACGGGGCCTTCAGGTCGCACTCATGGAACCCCCGGTTTTGGGGGTACACTTGCAGCTCAGGAATGAAACATTTGGGCAAAGAGATGACCCCAAGGGAATCAGAGATACTGAGAGAATGGAGAACGTTTACCCCCAAAGATTGTGAAATGGAGCACAACACCTTTGTCACTGTCAAATACACATTTAACAGCCCTACGGTGAAAAATTGCCTTCAAAGTCTTCCCACTCAAACATGTCTTGTCGAGGAGGGGCAAAACCTGAGAGGCAGCACCCAGAGGCTGCCAAGTGCCCCAGGCAGAGCACTTGGTCCCACAGCTGCCTCAGCCCCTCCTTCACCCAAGAAGGTTTGCAAGAACTCCTGGAACAGTCCCAGTGATCCATGAGCTCTGGGGGAGCCTTCCCAACAGGGATCAGTGCTCAGTAAGGCTCCAGGAACACACGACTCTAGTGTCTCAGTAAAAAGGACTCCCTTCTCTCCCATGGTGCTGTTACCCTGCCTGAGAACTCAGCTGTTTGCCCCAGCCTTGGAGGGCATGAGACATCACCTGCCCCACAGAGTGGGAGATCACTCCCTCCCAGTTCCTACAACTCCCCTGGTCCTTCACTCCACAGGTCCAAATACTGACTGTCCCCAATGGCACTTGCTTTTCAAACATGGCAGCCCAGGCACTGACGAGATGGCTCTGCCTGGGAGTGGGAACAGCACCAGGGAATTGCATCCCTCTTGTCATTAAACTGACACCTAGAGCAGCACAGCAGGATGGAATTCTGCTGGAGCAAGAACAACTTTTGCTTTAAGCCTGAGAACATCAAAGCTCAAAACAGGAAGCAGAGAGAAGGGGAAAAAGTAGAGCTGACCTGCCACATCAAGGACTGATTTCCCCTCTGAAGATCCTGCCCTCACCTCTCTTGCTGTGAGCCACTTCCCCACTGTCACGTGCCCTCGTTAACAGAACCAGACCCTGACCCTCAGCAGACTGCTTGGTGTGCCCCAAGCCAACGCGGGCTGGTTGCAACCCAGCACAACTCCACCTCTTGCAGGAAGAAGGCGAGGAGGCCCTTGGGAAATTTGCTTCACCTCAAGCACCAGGTCAATAAATGATATCATTCCTGGTCCCTTTAGAAAACGACCCAGGACCACGCTGGGCTGTCAGCAGGGCTGCTTTTCACCACAGGCTGCTTTTCAAGCACTGCTGTTCTCATGTCCAGCTGGGCAGAACATGAGGTCATTAAACAACACGTCTCCTTGGGAGCTGCAGCCAGCACGTCCTGTGCAAGGCAGTGCGCTGGGGGAGGCCAGGGAAGTGCTGGTACCTGGCCTTGATGATCAGTGATGCCACTCCCTTGCCAAACCACTCCAGGTCCACCAGCAATTTCCGGTTGTATTCCGTCACAGTGTTGGAACACAGGGTCACCTGGTGGAAGAGAAGAGCAGTAAATTCTTCTTTACAAAAGCTCATGACTCACGTGTGATGTCCTCCAGTTTTTGTGGTAAGAAAAGGGAGGATTTTGCCTTAATTCTTCTGCCGCTCCACGTGTAGAGCAGTCTCTAAGAGTGACAAAAGCCTTCTGGCAAATACCAGATTTGTTAAGCACACCTTGCTATCAGGGCATAGGTCAGCTAAATTAAAACATTAGACTAAAGCTCTGTGCAGCACTGTGTTCAAATTAAGGGGCAAATTTTCATCTGACTACAATGACATAAATGCAGTGGAAATCTGCTGACTTGAACAGAATGAGTTCAGCTTTACAGCAGGAAGCTGAAGACAAAGCGTGGGCCAGCAGGTGCTGGGCAGTTCATGGCCGCAGAGTTTTTTGCCTTCACTGGAGATCCCTGCAGTGAACACAAATCATTCTACTCCCCAGGACAGGAGAAATGAGACCAAGAAGAAAAGCAAACTGCTTTATATAATGACATCTCTCCAACAGCCACCTTTGGTCCTCGTCCGTCCTCTGCCCACTTGCAATCAAAGACATTGCTCTCAAAAACACCAAAATGCCTTCAGTACTTGACCATTATGGGACATGATTTCAGCTTGTGATTTTGGAAACAAATCAGTGCTCCTTCAGGAACGTCCCGAGTAACCCAGCTCACAGAGGCCCCACGCCAGTGCAGATCCTCGCTCACACGATGATCAGAGCTGGCATCAGAGCTAAAGCCCTCCCACACTCCCGTGAAGCTTCAGACCCGCTGCTGAAGTGTGTGTGGCTGGACTCTTCCCATACCTCGATATCCTGGTGTTCCTGGGATTGGAGGGTCCTTTCGCTGGGGTTCAGTGTAAACTCCCTTGGCTTCACAGAAAAATGAATTCCCTCCCTCCAGGAGGGCTCACTGTCGCTGAGTATTTGCTCAAAGCTACTAACAGCAGGCTGAGTGCCATCGTCCGACACCTGCGAGGTGTTAGTGAGGCGACAGGTCTTGGTGTAGGGAAAGCCTAGGAAAAGGACACAAATATCCATTTAGGCACCAGTTATGTCGTGACTCCCGGTGGGAATACCCTGGTAGCATGAAAGCGTGATTGGAGTTTAGCTCTTTATTATCTGAACTACAGATTACTGAGAAGCTGCAAGAGGAATTAGTCGTCACTTAGTTCCCTTTAACACTGATTCCAGACTGTAGCCTTGAAAATGCCTGCTCTTAGCCCTGCTCAACACTGCAAGCTTCTCTCTTTCTGATGGGGAGAAGCTCCCTCACCTGCCCCAAACCAGCACCAGTTATTTCTCCCTGATGACTGTGCACCCAGACCAAGCATTTCCTCTGAAAATTCAAACTGTAAAATTCCCTGTTAAGTCTGCCAACACTCCTACCCTTTTCAAGATACATAAAGAGTGAGTCGCCATTGAGAAGAAGCTACAGCAGAAGAAAGTGAGGATGGAATCAGGAACTAGAACGTGATGCAAAGCACCCTAATGCAGTTTCTCTCTGCAGAATTCTTAAGGCGTCTTTTGGTTTGGGCCAAACAGACTGGGCATGTGACAGCTCAGAGCCCACTCAGCTGGAGGCAAACCCGAGCCTTGACCCAACAAGCGGGGACATCGCACCCATACTACTCACTGTGATTGCTGCCTGCAAGGGTTTACCCCACCTTAACTCTGAGATTTGCTTTCCATATTGGAAAGCCAGAGATAGTGCCACGCATGGTGGGGATGTCCTGCAGAGCCCGGACACCAGCCACAACCCGCTCTGCAGTGGACTGGCTGGCCAGCTCTGTGGGGAGGAGACTTCTCCCCAGGCCTGCTCACCAAGAGTCATTTGAACACAGGTGGGGGAAAAAAACAACTGCAGGCGCAGCCCAGAGCTTCTCTGTGCCCATCAACAGTAATCACTGCCGGCTCCAGCAGTGACTCCAGCAGGGAGGCAAGAGAAGCACAAAAGGGACAAACACAGATGTCAAAACCTCAAATGAGACTGAGGTCACCACATGCAGACAACAGTCAACAACAGTTAAAAAGAAGCAAAGATACAACAGCTGCCTTCAGCTGAAGAGACCTTAGGAATGCGTTTCTACCTGTTGCCTTTCTTGTTTCATTTATTCAAAAGGCAACTTAACCAGTGCCTCAGTGGTGATGCAGGGTGGCGAAGAAGCAGATCAGGAGAGGCAATTAGTTTTCTTAAAACGTTCAACAACTTCATTGTTATGAGTTTAGGTTTCGTAGTGAATTTTGGCCTCAGTCTGGGAAGGGAAATACAGGGGGTTTGGGGTGGTCTCGGCTGTGCGGGTGGGCTTTTCCATCCGGGGCTCTTTGGGAGCTGTGCCGTGATGCCGCGGGCGGTTGTGAAGTCGGAGCCGAGGTTTGCAGGGGGCAGACCTTTCCGTCCTTCCGCCGGGGCTCGGGAAGGTCGGCAGCGTGCTGCTGCGGGACGTCGTGCGCTTGACGCCGGGCTCAGCACCGTGATCGAACCTGCCCGCCGTCCCCGCTTCTGCCTGCTCCCGATTGCCAGTGCCCACATCTCCTGCTGCCCGTAGTTTGCAAAAGCAGCGATTTCCTCCTTCCCTCCCTGCCCGTGCCGGCTGGGAGGGAAATCACTGCCCTGCCAGAGCCCACCGCTCCTCCAGCCTGTGATCATAACCACACCAAAGGGGAAAACAGGACTCGGCGGGTTGGAAACTTCTGGCATTGCGTTGTTGTCTGTGCTGTCCGGATATACTCTAGTAACGAACTGCTATTCCTTTTCCATATTTTTGCCTGGAAGCCCTGTAATTTCAAAGGTACAGTAATTTGGAGAGAGGAGGGTCATCATTCCATTCCGTGAAGATTGCCACCTTCCTTGGCAGAATCTGTCTTTTAAACCAGGACAGAGACACCAGAAAATACTTGCTCCTATTTGATCCCACAATGGCAAAATGCTACCTGAGGCACCTGCAGTTCACACGCTGAAGAGGCTGTTGTGGCAGAACATGAGCAGTGCTGGATGCTTTTACGTTCAAGTGCTCCATTTTGGAGCACACAGATCCCTCCCGCTGTGTCCCAGCGCAGGGAACACTCACCAAAGGAGATGTCACCGAAGTCGAGCTCATCGGTGTCGAAGTGTAAAGTCGGCCCGACGACACACCCCCTGCGATGACAGGGACACAGGAGGAAATGGCTGCGTTAAAGGGAATTGCAAAGCCTCCGGCTGTCGTGGCTTGGGGGCACAAAACCTGGTGTCAGGGGCATCGTGGGTTTCAAATCAACACACCACCATGTGCTCAGCACAGTGTCCATGTGCACAGGAGGCAGCTAAAGCCAAGAGGCCAGCAGCCCACAGCCACTGATGGGGCTTTGGACGCAGGGCAGGCAGGAAAAGCCCCCAAGTTGCCGGTGGTCCCATGAGGGACCCTGAACACCCACCCAGACCTGT
Source organism: Chamaea fasciata (assembly GCF_029207755.1). Classification (NCBI taxonomy): domain Eukaryota; kingdom Metazoa; phylum Chordata; class Aves; order Passeriformes; family Sylviidae; genus Chamaea; species Chamaea fasciata. The sequence goes on along the minus strand of NW_027094097.1, from coordinate 20,707,427 downwards.
CTCCGTGCCTCAGTTTCCCCATCTGTAATGGGATGGACATAAAGGTGTCCCCACAAACTTCTGTAACCAGCCTTTCCAGCCACAGGTTCCCTGCTTTGCTACTTGGCTGTAACTGGTCTTCCAATGGAGGAGCTTTCTCAGGAGATTTTGACCCACACAATCATTACAGACAGAGTTTTGAGACATGAAGCCAGGGGAGCCCCAAACATCCTCCAAAAAGAGCATTAACAGTTCTACACAGTGGACAGATGAATCCTAGAGGAAAGGACCAGCTTGTCACTAGTGCACCAGCTGGCACAGCCAGGAGCAATAGCTTAAACAACCAAACATGGGTGTCCTGAATCTACCACACCTCCTCCCCTGGCCTTGAACTCAGCAGACAGGCACTAAAAGTCACCAACATCCACTGAAGGCAGCACTTGAAGCTGCCCAACACGAGTTTATTTCATGGTTGACGCCAATTAATGCGCACCCTGCCTTTTGGTTAAAAGTCAAGGACCAGTGAACTGTGTCTTCTACTGTGTTCACAGGATTGTCCCTGGCTCCGCTCTACACATCTCAACAAGAGACACCTTCTCTTGCTCAAGGAGAAAGCTGCTTATGGAATAACATCCCACGCATGACCAGTTTGGGGAAGGACAGAGGAGAATCAATTATTTGATGGTGAAAGGTTCCCTCTTGATTTCCAAAATAAAAATAGCAGCACTTTTTCTCCAAAAGCAAAGCCAGTGTAGTTGTTTCTCTACTATGGGCAGACCTAGTCAACACTGTTCTCCTGCTAAGTAATAAGTTTCATGTTCTTTTTAATCCATCTCCCTTATCTTATTGGTATAATCAACTGCAGATTGCTTTCATTTCTTTATTGCCCTGATCCAGTGCCTCCCAACAGCAGCAGCCTAGCTCCAAAGCTCCAGAGCAGCCAGCATCAGCTTTCCTGCTTACACTACGTTATCCTACCAGCACACGCCTCAGGCTAGCAGGGACAAGCCCTCATGCTGCTGTGGTCCTGAGGACTGAGCTCTGCCTCCCCCATCATCACCCCTTCTCCCTTCTGCAGGGCCAGGATTATGGGATGAAGCCCATGTCCTTGGGACGGTTCCTGCTGCACAGTTCCCTGTCTCCCACATCAGCCTTTTCCTGGCTGTGGAAAGGAGGTAGCAGAGCACTCTGCACAGGAGCTCGGAGCACAGCCTGCCTCCATGCATGGCCATGAGAAGTGAGGGGAGGCTGCTGCTGCCCGTTTGGGATGGATTATTAACAGAAGTTTTTCAAAACACTGCTGCTGGTGGAGAATCACCCAGGCTGGCCCATCTCCAAAGCCCTGGGGGCCTTGCTGGGTGCTCAGGGGGGACATCCCAGAGCAGCTACTGCCCAAAGCTGATCCATGCCACTGCCTGCCATGGCCCAAGGCAGAGGGACATCCCTGCAGGGAGGAGTCATTCCAGCTCCCGGGTACCACACAGGGCAGCAGGCACCCCCACACTAAGGCAATGCCAGGATCAGAGCAGAGATTAAGACCTCAGGAAACATCTTTTTTCTCTGCCCGACCCCAAAATGAGGTAGGTGGGGGATGTCCCAGAGACAGCTACAGATGTGCCCACCCAGAGTAAGCTCCCAGAGTCCTTACTCGATGGTCAGGATCACAGGCGTAGGAGATCCAGCCACACGGAACTGGAATGGTTCCTCAAACCGCCCCAACACGGCGGCATCCAAGGAGATCTGAATAGTCTGGATCCCACCTGCTGCAATGAGGCCCTCCTCGGGTACAAACTTGAAGCAGCAGCCCACTTCCGTGTTTGAAGGGATATAGGTGAAGGGAGCATCAAGAACTCCTTTGTTCATCAGTTTCACCTGCAGCAGCAAGAAAACAAAATGCAAGTACACGTGAAATCTTCCCTTCTTGGGAGTCATTTTCTAATGGCGCAATTAACACCCAGAAAAGGCAGAAGATGCTTTGTGCTGCTGGACGGCAGAAGTCAAAAAAAATACAACAGGACAAGTTCTGCCTTTGGGTTTTCATGCGAAGCTCACATAACTCCACATAACTGGAGTCACCCTGGGGTTACCCCACGGACACAGAGCAGTCCACCTCTGGTCAGTAGCACCAAGCTCATTCAGACCTGGCCCTGAGAGCAACGTGGGGTGATTGCAGCTGCGTAGTGAATCACCACAGAGCTGCTGCTGCCCCAGTCAGCGCAGCTCCAGCAGTACCGTATCTACGCATTTACCTTTTCCCATACCGTGAAAACAATACACTGAGAAGGAGGCATCAACATCAAAATGTACAGACAGCGCCATCTTTTGGTAAGAAAACTCAACGTGTCTTTCCCTTCCACAACCAAACTTCTGAAAGTGTCTGGCATGATGTAGTGCCTCGTTTTCTGCCTCTTTCAGTTGCTCTCTCTTTTTTTTTTGCAAACTTGACCCCCAACAGGGGGGAGGCAAATAGGTAGAAAAATCTTTTGCTTTATTCCCAGGAACACTTTTCTCTTTGTAGAGCCAGAGATGCACCAAGCCTGAAGTGTGGTGAGGGATTGGACAGCAAGGGAAAGAATCCTCAAGCCCTTTGCAAGGGCCTGCACTGAGCCAGGAGGCTGGATGGCTTTCCTGTGACTTCCAGGAATGAGCAGGAGACACTTGACTAAAAATTGTTTGCGGTGGACTGAAGCTCAAATGTAGCCAGTTTGTCCCAGCCGCTTCTGAAGAGCCCAGTACAAAGGTGCCTTGTGTCTGGTGCTGCCACAAAAGCCTCTGAACAGCTTTTTGACCCAGCGTTGGGTCAAAAGGGGTTGTTTTGCAGGAAGCCTCCCAGCTGATCCCTATGGAAGGCTGCCCAAAAGAAGGGACTGGGGCTTCATGAACAACAGACACATTTTTCTGGACCCCCCCCCTTCCCCCCCCCGCCCAGATTTGACCGGTACATCAGCTATTCCCTGCTCACAACTGCCCAGGTTGCCAGGAATTCCACAGCTCCACCAGGCTTGCTGCTGCCTCAGGAGCCATCAGGATCCATCCCAACCCCTGGTGCTCACCTCATGGGTGTGGGCGGTTTTGACAAAAACTTCCCCAAGGTTCAGGGTATCACAGCTGAGTTCAACCAAGGGTCTGCGGCCTTCCCCTCTGAGGTGCAGGGCCAGCCTGCTCTCACGGCCTGGGGAGAGATGTCCATTTCAGTACAATAATTCCCTCTGTTCTACTGGATTTTCCAGGCTGCCTCAATGCTAGACCCTGATTCTGAGCTGCATGCAACCAGCTCTTGATGCTGCAGCAGAAGATATGGACCCTTCTCTTCCCTCAGGAGATATCCCCTGGGGCTGACTTGCAATTTCTAACCCATTCCTTGGGCTGGTTTCCAATTTTAGCCACCAGTTTGCTGAGTTTAAAACATCTCTGGTGTCCTGTAGCGACAGGCCAAGGAGTGACAGGTATAAATTGAAAGAAAGGAAATTTAGGTTAGATATTGAGAAGAATTTTTTTACTGTGAGGTGGTGAGACGCTGGAGTAGGTTCCCCAGGGGAGTTGTGGAGGTTCCAGCCCTGAAAGTGTTCAAAGCCAGGCTGGATGGGGCTTGGAGCTACCTGGTCTAGTGGGAGGTGTCCCTGCCCATGGCAGGGGCCTTGGCACTAGACAGTCTTTGAGGTCCGTTCCATCCTTAACATACTATGACTCTAGGGTTTCCTCCCCATGCACTTAGAGGAGCTTTGAAATCCATTCATTGAAGGCACAAAGCTCACAAAGACTTTGGCAATTGCTACCTGGCAAACTGCCAGGCAACAACTGCCAAACCACCTGGCCCAGCAGCACAGGACTGCTGTCCTCCACTTCTGACACTCGGCACTGTGTTCTGTTTGCACAGACTGAGAGCTGCAAGGTGACAATTCCCACACAGGGAGAGAAGCAGGTGCTGGCCAAGGGTGGTCCTTCTACCAACACCCTGGGCTCAGCGGGGCTCCGCCTCCGCTGGCCTGGTGGTGTCTGGAGGTGATCCAGGCTCAGGGAGCACATTTCTAACTCAGCTGCGACTGCCTGATGGTGGATCCATGTCAAATGGACCCATCCTGGAGGCCAGTGGTCTAGAGGGGCTTAGTGCTTGTTCACTAAAGCTGTTCTGCTCTGTAGCTGCTTGGCCTTTGAGGAAATGCTGGCAAAGCCGTGCCATGAAAACATCTCCCTGCACTGCCTGGGTTGTTCTGGGATCAGCAATCCAGACACAGGTGTTCCGAGCCCTGGCCTTGCATGGGAAACTCCCTGGAAGCTGCAGGGACACTGGGGATGTGCCAGCACTGCCCTGCTGACCAGGAACTCTTCCCAGCAGTTACATGGGAGCCCAGTGGGCTCAGGCTTGCTCCATGGCTTCACTGTGGGTGAGAGAAGCAGGGGAAAGGAGCTGTACCTGAGATGTCACAGTAGGCCACACTCTGATACTCCAGTGCTTCCAGGGGTTTAAAGGTCACCTTGATTTCAGCCGAACAACGTGGCCCAATCTCTCCCTCCTGAAACAGAAAGAGACAGAAAAAGATTTATCTTCAAACTTCACACTTCTTGTTTTCAACCACTCCTCTAAGCCTTTCTTCAGAGCATCAGTGATGAGCGAACAACATAAGGAGCCCAAGGAAACACTCTAAACCCAGCTCAACACACCACTGGGCGCTCTCAATGCTCAGCTGATCAGCCCCCACTCTCCACAATGTTCCTGCTGCTCTGACACAAGCTCCTGGTCACATCATGCTGCAGTCAGCTACAGTGGTACCTAACTGCCATTGTGCACTGGTGGCTCTTGGCCTTAGACGGGCCATAGGAGTAACCAAGAACACGATCCCCTTCCTTGGAAAGAAAAATATTAGTTTAACCTTTTTTCAAAGAAAGCAGAGGTTGGGATTATTCTAGGATTTACTCCAGGATGAGAAGGGATTTTGCACTGTGCAGACACCAGGCATTCATCATCTCTCACAATGCCAATACTCAGAATCAGGGCTCTGGCTGATGGGAGGACATGGGCGTTTGCTTGCATAAACAGAAAAAGAAAAGGTTTACTGTCCCCGTGTGCAAGAGAACTCAAAATGCCCATTATAACCTCCCACCCTTGTGTCCAGGCTCACAGATGACACTGGGAGACTCACAAACAGTGCGAGTCGTGGTTAGAGGAAGGGACAGGCATTTCTACGATTAACCTTGGGCTGAATTTGGCCTCCTTTTCCCAGCGAACCCTTGCATGCTTCAGGTCAATCCGTGAACTGGCACTGCTCCAACACCCTCCGCTGAACCCCACGCAGCAGCACGTGTCGGGGGAGCCCCTACCTACAAAAACTGCTCCCTGTGGACACTTCAAGGACACGGAGTGCCCTGAGCTCGAGCCCTGGCAGCAGAGCTCAGCTTTGTCAGGCTCCCAGCCCTGCCTTGAGCCTGCAGGGCAGAAATACTTTCAGCAGTGAGCTCTGCAGCCGCACCAGAAACTCCATGCCCTCCCTCTGAGCACACCGAGCCAGCTGAGGACCTGCTGAGTGACCGCACCCGGGGAAAGGGGCGGGGGTAGGGTGGGCGGGAGGAGGAAGAGGAGGAGGAGGAGGAGAAGGAAGAGGAGGAGGAGGAGGAGGAGGAAGAGGAGGAGGAGGAGAAGGAGGAGAAGGAGGAGAAGGAAGAGGAGGAGGACGAGGAGAAAGAGAAGGAGGAGAAGGAAGAGGAGGAGGACGAGGAGAAAGAGAAGGAAGAGAAGGAAGAGGAGGAAAATGAGGTTCTCAGCTATCACTTACCATTGGCTCAATGAAAAAAAAGTCATTGGAGAACAGCAGGGGGTCTTCTTGCACCTTTGCCTTCTCCTCCTGGACCTTTTGGCTCAGGAGGGAGGTGCGATTTTCACAAAAGCCCTTCACCTTCTTTATTTTTTTCTCCTCCATGAAGTCTTCCATCCAGACCTTTGGTGGTGGCTCCAGCAAATCACACTGCCTGCAGCCGCAGGGAGAGACAAAGCCAGCAGGTCATTTAATATATTTGCAGAGAGAAGCGGAAGTGCGGGAGAGCAAAGCACTTGGGGAGGAGCGGCAGCTCCCCAGCAAGGGCTGACCCCAAGCCACGAGGGTCCCAATCGGATCAGAAGATAACTTGTTGTGCACAAGCTCAGCAGGTAGCTTTACTCCACACTTGCAAGCTCAGGAGAGCTTTGGAAAGCCAGCATCCCTCAAGAGAATCTCCTGCCTCAAAGCCTCTGCCAAAACTGAGGGAGAATCCACCAGCCACCTCAGCTGGCTTTTCCTACCACTGAGCTGCTCGGGGGAAGCAGATAAAGATCACGGAGCACCCACTGCAGGACTTCCCTGGGAAAGGGAGACGAAGCTGGGTTGTGGTTACGTGTTACCAGCATCGCTCTTTGTTTCTTCCATTTTGGACCTGCCCTGTTCCCTACTCTGCCTTTCACAAGAGCATCCCAGAGCACTTCCAAAGGAAATTGATGAATTCAGGCACCGCATCCCTTCAGTGACATCCAAGGTTTTATATGCATGAAAACAGAGGCTGTGAGAGGGGAAGGGACTTCTTGGTGCAGGAGACAGACAGCAAACTCCTGGAGAGATCATCTTTTCAGGATCCAGAGCTTTTTGGGTCCCATCCCAGTGCATGGTAGTAGAATGGCCAGAGAGGGAAAGGATCCTGCACTAGCTCCTCTCATAAAAAAAAGTCCTCTCTGCTCTGAGATCTCAAAAGCATCTCTGACAGCAGGAGAGTAGGCCTTAGAGCTAACACCATCCCTAAGACTGGAAGTAAGGAAAAACAAAATGTCCTGGTGACAGGCTAGGACACAAACTGGCATGAAAATAAATGTAATTGGAAAAAAGTATTACGAAGAAAAGAAGGGTAGTGGTAGTAAGTGAATCCCTTCTAAGGGGAAATGAGGGCCCTGTATATCGAGCGGATCCGTTCCACAGGGAAGCCTGCTGCCTCCCTGGGATCCAGGTACTGGATATCACCAGGAGATTCCCTAAGAACTAAAAGAACTTCATCTGTTCACCACTGTCTGGGGGTACAGTGACTGTGAAATAATAGAGTTTTCAACATTCAGTGAAACAAGGAGGGGCATCAACAAAACTTCCACTCTGGTCTTCTGGAAGGCAGCCTTCGGCCTGTTCAAGAGATTGTTTTGGAGAGGACCTTGGGAAACAGCCTTTACAAACAAAGGGGTCCAGGAAGGATGGACATACTTCAAGAAAGAAGTCTTGAAGGCACAGGAACAGACTGTCCCTGTGTGCTGAAAGATGAGCTGACAGGGAAGACAACGAGCCTGGATGGGCAAGGAGATTTGGAAGGAACTAAGGGGAAAAAAGAGGGCGTATTGCCTTTGCAAAGAGGGGCTGGCAACTCAGGAAACGTTTAGGGATGTTGCCAGGTCATGTAGGAAGAAGATTAGGGAGGCAAAAGCCCAATTAGAACTTGAGGAAATCCAGTCATTGCAATCAACCTTTCCTTCCCAAAATGCCATCCTTGGTTGGAGTATAAATGGAACTGGAATGCTGTGCTGAGCTCCTGCAGCCCAGGGACACACACCCTAATGCCAGGGATGGTTTACTTGGCCTAAACCATTCAAAATCACCAACACCCCCCTGAGGCCATGCATTAGTTTCAGTCTTGGGCCATGTATCTCACTGAAACGTATCTTTCAAACCAACCTCCTCTTCTCTTCATTGTCGGCTTCCTCAGTAGGAAACATCTTCCACTGGAAGTGGGCTGTGATGTTACTCCTGTTTCTGATGAACATGCTTGTGTGGCTTGATGTGGTGATGAAAGTCTTCTCAACCTTCATGGAATATGTGCTCAATCCAATGTTGACATCTGCAGCTTCTGCGCGAAGGAATGTGAAGAAACTTTCTTCACCTGGAACAAAGCAGAGTCTTTGCTCAGCTAGCTCAGTTGCTGATGGAAGCACAAGGAACAAAGCAAACCACAGGTCACGGAAGAAAGTGTCATAGCTTTTAAATGTATTAGCAGTTCCATGGATCAGTACATTTATCACGTCCTGACAGCTCTGTGTGTACTGCGTGAGGATGTCCTGGGCACCTCCTTAACCACCTTATTTCCAAGGTGTTTGTAGAGATTTGGCCCCAAGGTGACAGTATGTACAGTGGGATTTGTCAGATGTGCTCAGGTGACCCACTCAGACCACTGGGATTTCTGCATCAAAGTCCTTCAGGTGACACTGAGGAGCCCTGGTCAATCCTGGCTTGCCGAGGTCTCCCCTGCGCATCCCACGAGACTCCTGCCCCTCCTGATCCCTTGGATCCCTTGTTGCTGACAAGCAAATACGCCTGGGGGCATGTGGGCAGAAAAAGGAGACCCAGAGGAACAGGTGAAGTGACAGCCCACAGCAGGAGGGGACACAGGAGAGGAAACACAACCAGCCTGGCTTTGCAATATGACAAACCACTACAAAATGAACACCATAAAAATCATCATCATCGTCATCTTCCTGTCCAAACCCACAGCCCCATCAGTCTTGAAATATTTCATATTGTCCTGATCTCAAAAACCAAGATGGAGCATTTCAGGTTAAATACAAAAGGACAAGGAAAGATTAATAAGTACAGAGCAGCTTCTATATGAAGTCTGAATGGGATTCCTCAGTCTAGAAATCAAATGGGAGATGTGAGAGGTTTGCAACAGCATGAACGGCCTGGGAAATGGGGACGAGGAAAAATTTGTCTTGATTTGTCACCATACAGGAACTTGAGGGCCTGAAGATGTTATTAGGCAAAAACTACATGGATGTGTAGAGGGCAACATAGTAAAAGGGTCTGTGACAAGCCAGTGGAGAAGCGGCATACAGGACAGAGGTGTGCAAGAAATACACTGCATTGGAGAGAGTCTGATGGAGACCTCGCAGCTCACATACAGCACTGCCCAGGAGTAAAATAAAACTTCACCCAGGCGTAGCCACACAGTAGTGGAGAATCAGGGTTCCTCCTTCCTCCACTCTGCAACACCCAGCAAAACAGAATTCCAAAAATCTCAGCCCTGTTAGAGGGGATCCACTTTTTCAACCATTTAAACACCAGCTATTTCAGTTTTCTTTGGGGCAGAGCTGGAACAGAGAAGGTACATCTAGAGGGAATTGAGGGGGATGAACAGGGAGTGATGGTGGAGAACTGTCCTGTGTCCCATGCGTTGCCCAGCACTCACCTATGCAGCGCGCCACCAGGGACCCGAAATGGTCACCGCACGTCAGCGGGTGAAATCCCACTGTCACCTGCATGGTGTGACCAGGGCCCAGAATTCCTTCGGCTGGAACCACGGAGAAAGGACTGCAACACAAAGAGAGGATCAGGACTTGGGGGGAATTCTGGCCATGACATTCTTTCTGCAGTGCAGGTCACTTCAGCTCACTTGGGCAAGCAGGGAGCAAACAAACTACGGCCAAGACAGACAGAACAGCCAGGATCAGAAACAGCTACTGACCCACTTCTGAGGAGATCCAGCCCTCAGAAGATCCTGTGGGATAAAACGACCTAATCTCCCCCATACTCTGCATCCAGCCTTCTGACTGCCAGCAATCCCATCAGAGAATGGTTTGTGAAAAGCACAGAGAGAGTTAAGAGCTATCTGCATGCATAACTTGACGCTGACTGCCTCAGGAATTTCTCATTTCCTGCTACCTATAAACTTCCTCTCAAGAGATGCAAATGTTAGGGCACTATCTCTCTTGTGAGATTACAGCCTAGGAATCAGACAGGGAGAAGGAACTTTCTCTTGAAGACCACGGAATAACTACTGTTGAATTTGCAGCGTGGCTCTTTGGTTTATTTTACCTTGAAAAGATCCTGAATTAGCACATTTTGTCAGCATTTCAATGAAAGCTGCTCTACAAAAAGGAGCAATCAAAACTCTGAAAGAGTGCAAATGCAGATTAGAGCAATACAGTGACATGGAAACAAGACCCAAAAGGAGGATGCCATTTACAATCTGAAGGATCCAATCCCAGCCATATGAAGCACCATTAGCAGGAGCACATCGAGGAGGCAGAACAGGAGGGTTTTGTGTATTTACCAGCAGTGCAGTCTGGGGCCCTGGGTTGTCATCCAGGCTGGTAACTGTTTGCTTGGCTCACCAGACAAACTCTGCGCAATGTGTTGGAAATAATTACGCAAATGTCTTGGTGCACTTTGGATGTAACAGGAGCAATTAGGATTGGTCACCAGGTGAACAGTTCTTGCCTGACAAACACAAGACTCCGTGCTTTGATGCTCAGGGACAGCTCAGGTGAAATGTGCTTCTGCCCAGAAGTTGCTGGGCTTTGTGCTCTTCCACAGCCCCACTGAGGAAACAAAAGTTCCTCAGTGCTTTGCTGGTGGTCAATCTGTGCACAGAAAGGGTGTTCTGGGGAGTTTGGTGATGAACTTATCACACACAAAAATATAGAGAACATCTGGCAAGCTGAATTTCATTCATGTCAGTAGTGACAGCTGATGAACTTGCTTCAGGTTCTGCTCACTAAGGACCTATTGCTGCAGTTATGGGCCTGACCTGCTCCATTACCACTAGTGAGAACATCACTAGTGGCTGATGGAGAAGCCTTGGGCCAGCAATGTTTATGTGCTGGATGTGAGACTTTGGGGAGAGAGGAGGAAAGACAAGGCCCCAGCAGCCCCGGAGCCCGATTACTGTACGAGCTCCCACATCTGCCCCGAGGGTGAGCCAGCACTGCTGCAGGTCTCTGCTGGGGCTTGGGGGATCGGTGCCTGGTGTGGGCAAGGCACAGGATTTTTTTCTTATTGTTTTGTCAGGAATTTTGCCAGAAAGAGAAGCTGCCAGTTAAGGGAGTCCCTGGCCACACTTCAGCACTCCCCTTCCCTTCCCTTCCCTTCCCTTCCCTTCCCTTCCCTTCCCTTCCCTTCCCTTCCCTTCCCTTCCCTTCCCTTCCCTTCCCTTCCCTTCCCTTCCCTTCCCTTCCCTTCCCTTCCCTTCCCTTCCCTTCCCTTCCCTTCCCTTCCCTTCCCTTCCCTTCCCTTCCCTTCCCTTCCCTTCCCTTCCCTTCCCTTCCCTTCCCTTCCCTTCCCTTCCCTTCCCTTCCCTTCCCTTCCCTTCCCTTCCCTTCCCTTCCCTTCCCTTCCCTTCCCTTCCCTTCCCACTCCTGCCCCATGTTACATACTCCTGCCCTCAGATGGCAGGATGTGAATAACACTCCTGGGAGTGACCTCAGGGGTTGCGTGAGAAAGAAGATATCTTCTTATTTTCAAATTACCAGGAGAAGAGGATCCAGCCAAGTTTCAGTTGTCAGGGCTGAAAAACTGAGTGCAAATCAGCCCTTGCATCTCCTACATCCCACCCCAGGCTGTACCCACCAGACTCCCCTGTTCCTGCTGGAGCAGTCATCTCTCATATAGACCTGGCTCCCCAAGACCCAAGGACACAAGCTCTACAGTTAAACTTAACTCCTCTGAATTTCAGTCAACATCACTAAGCTGTTCCCTGAGCCCACAGATAAGAAGGACTGTGAAGGAGACATCCCTGACGCTATAATAACCAAATGAAAACCACTGCCAAGAGATGGGGCTGGCAGGATAAATTTTGGCCTTTTATGGCTTGATTAGAGCAATATAGTGAGTTAATTGTCAGCTGTTCCTTAAGATAGTTCTCATCCTGTTAGATCTACCCTTTCAATGAATCACTACTGCACCCGACAGGCAGAAAAGATAAGGTCATGGAGGGGTTTTAATAGGTCTTCTTCGGCTTTTTAACTAGTCCATTTGTATGTTTGTTTCCTTGTATGGCATCTAAAGACAACTCCAGATCTCCCAATGGCCCCTTGCAATCCCCGGACACTGGTCTTGCTTTGAGCAGCGTATTTGCTCGGACAATTTCCAGAGGTCCCCTCTAGAGAAAGTTATTCTATACTTTTATCTTCTAAATCAGTCCAATTGCTTTTCACATAGTCACTAAATGTCTCATGTTTCTAATACACCTGTGCCTATGCCTATGGGCATGTGGTGTATTGATAGGCCTTGGAGGAGCTTGACATTTATGAAAGTTCCCAATGAAGAATTCATGATCTTTTGGCAAACATTTAACACAAACCAAAATGAAAAAACAGCAGAAACACAGGAACTTCAGAATATGTAAAATGAGATCTCAATGAAAGGGGGGACGACCTTATTCAGAGATTTAAAGCACGTGTTTGAAATTTTAAACCGGCTTTCAAAGGTTCATCGTGGAACAGAAGAGGGGACTGATGCCCTCAGCTGACAAGGGAAATCAGATCAGCTTTAAGTAACAGGAACTGCACCGGCTGCCTGCAACACAGCTCATGTTGGGCATCTGATGCAGGCACCACTGGAAAGCCATGTGCCTGTGTCCTCCCAGAGAATGGGTCTGTTTGGCTGACAGTGGTGAGTACCCATTTCAGAAGCTGCTTGTGCTCAGGAGGGCGCAAGCCAGCAACTAACATGTTCCAGCACCCCCCAGGAAATCTGGGGCAGAGAAAGCTCAAAGGCTGCATCCTGCTAAGAACACTGAAAGCAAGAGCAGATGCCATCCATCCTGCCCATTTCCAGCCGGCGACGCAGGGCAGCAGCTCCCATGCTCTGGTTCCTTTTGTTGTTCTTTCCCAACTCTGTTATCCCCCAAAGGTGTTTTGCACAAGGACAGATGAGCTGCCTCACCTCTCGGTGCCCAGCTGGTAATGAGCTGCCACACTACCACAATTCTGAATCAGCAGACTCTTGCGGGTGCTGCCCTTGACCGGACACTTTGAGAAGTCCAGCTCGTCTGGGAAGTCCAGGATAGCTCGGGCAGGGATGGCCCGAATTGGCACAACTATCCTTTCCTCTCCACTGACGCAGACGAGCTCATGGGAATAAACCTGCAGGAAAAGAAACTGTCTCAGCACAGGTCATTTGGTGCCATCTCCATGGCAGAAGAAAAGCCATTTCCTATATCCCTTCAAGGGTATCAATTTACCTATTCCACCCCCAAATGAACAATAAGTTCTACTAATATCTCACATTTTAAAGGCAGCAGTGCACTTTGCAAAACCTATCTCAGTGGCATTAAGCTCTTGTGTCACTTGGGTCATACAGACAAGTGCCCAGGGCCACCATAATTTTTACTCTCAATTTTAATGATGTTAAATAATTCCTAAGTCCCTTCTAAGGAACATGGAGCTAGGGAACACAGGACATTCCTCCTTAGGTTACTATATTCCCACGGATTGAGAATAGGACAAAGTGTTAAACTGAATCTAAGCAGCAAAAGGAAACTGAGAGAACAGCTGCACCCAAAGAGATCCTGGACCTCTGGCCTGGTGTAGAAATATCTGTTTGCTCAGAACTCCCCTCTAATTTTGCCTCTCCAACCAAGTCACGAGAAGAACAGTGCTAAGAGGTAGCAGGATGCTGTTGCAAAGAGCCTCTCTTTGTTTCCCTGCAAGGCCTCCTCCCTTCCATGCCATGTCCTAAACCCCTCTGTATGAACGAGCCTCCAGATCACAGCGCTGAGAGCAGACTTGCCAGGGCCTCGGCACTGGTGTTCAAACTTGCACGCAAAAGCACAATTGGCATGGAATGGGCGCCAGCTGACAGAGCAGCCACAGTGACAGGCATGAAGACAGAGCCGCAGCAGTGTCGCTGCCACCGGCTCTGGGCCCACAGGTCTGCCTGCCTGCAGGCTGTACCTGCCCTACACGAGCTCTTTCAGGCAGGTGTCCAAGTCCCCTGCAGCTCACCAAGCTCCTGCTGACTAAGGGCACCTAGAGCTCAGTGTGCCTGTGCCAGGCTGGGCCCACGGGCACAGCACATCCTCTGCCCTGGCCTTGCAGCCGTATCATGGTCAGCTGTGCTCTGGGACAGCACAGCCGCAAGGCTGGAGAACAGAGGGTGTGAAAAAGCACCGTCCTTTCTCCAGCCCCGGGTGAGGCAGGGAAGCTGTTGCCCGTCAGGAAGGCGGAAAGCTCTCTGACCTCTTTGTTCCTCTAGTACTTTGCAGAATAACGAAACCCCTTCCACTATACCTAGAGATGGCCAGACATCTATCAACACCCCTCCACTGTTTGCCTACTGTTCCCTGGGCATCTTTCTTCCCTTGGGAATGCTCAGAGGAATGTGCAGCGAGGGGAAGCAGGGCCTGTCAGGCCTGGGTGCAGGGCCTGACAGCACATGCCAAGCTGGGACTGGCTGCAGGCTGCCTGCCCACGGCCTGGAGCCAAGCTCACAGCATGGGCTGTACCCAGAGTGCAGGGACAACAATGGCTTTGGAGATAATTCTGTGTTTTGGCTCCTCCAGTCTCACCTTGTTCTCGTCAGGAGTGAAGTGGACGTGCACATCGGTAATGGCGCCTCCTGGCACGGCACGGCATGCATCACTGGGGCCCGCCAGCTGGAAGTAAGGTGAGCTCTCCATGGAGACCTGCACCCCCTGAAGATTCTGCAGGAAAGACATGGAACCATGATTTTGCCACTTGAGGAAACAGGACAAGAGGAGACCTGTCCATGCCCTGGTGACGTCCTTCCTTGACCCCTTTTCCAAAGCCCTTTCTGCTGTGGAGGTACAGGCACAGAATTCCCAAGGGTGAACTTGAATCCCTTCTGTCTGGCTCCAGCATTTTGGCCAGGGGCAGTAGGGCAGTGCCTGGTGGGAAGGAAGGGCCGAGCAGGTCAGCACCGGCAGGATGGAGACAAGAGCACCTGAACCAAATCATCTGCATATTCAACAGGGCCAAAAACCTGCTGATTTCTGCCTGCACACAGCTATGCAGTCGTGTTCCACGGAGGGAATGGGCTACCTGAAAGCATAACAGCACATTCTCCTGCGGGGAAGAAGAAATTCCTTTCTAGCAGGTCAGCTTTGGATAGGGCAGTTCTGGGGGATACAGTCATGCAGGCAGAGCAGCAAGAGAGGAGACCAAACACTGTGGCCTTACTGGGAACAAAAGCAAACCTGAAAAGCAAAAGAAGGAACACAGCAATCCCTAAAAAAGGGAGATGACAAAGAGAATTTAAAGCGCCAGTAAAGCAGCAAGGAAGAATCATCAACTGATTACAGCAATCACCTCCCCGAAAGTGATGGAAACACAGACAGGTTGTGCCTGTTGACTGTGGGCTTCAAAGGCATTTTCCTCCTGGAGAAACCTTGCAATTCTTTAGGGGAATGGTCTCTCGCCTTTTGACCCTTCTGGAATTTCCTCCCTACATGTCCACACCTAATTGGCTGAATGCCAGGACCCTCCCAAAATAGGAGACTAGATAAGACCCCTGGATTTCTTTGTTCTCTCTCTTTCGGCCCCTGGACCCCTTTGAGGAATAAACGACTTGGAATAATCTGGGGGTAAGAGCCTCTTTTGAAATCTTTTGTCCTGTCCCTTCGGAGATATTCCTCCAAAGCCTCTCCAGAGCTAGCCCTGGGGAGGGGGGCCGGGCCTGCGGGGGGAATATTTCAAAACATGACCAGCACTGACTCACAGTGTGGTTTCAGTATTAAAAGCCAACCTTGGCTCTCCAGGGGTTCTTGCTGCCTGTGCAGGCAAGCTGGGCTGCTGGGCATTCCCGCTTGCAGCCAGCAGGCCAAGTTCTGCTCTCTGGGATACACAGACACAGCAAACATGCATTTTCAACACATAGATATCAACCCCTGAGCACCAAAATGCTCTCAAAAAGTCTAAACCAGATGATTTTGAGTCCTTCCTGTCTCTTCCCACCAGCCCACTCTTGGCACAAGCCTCATTTAAGAAAATGTTTCCCTGACTGAAATTCAAATGGTCTCAGTTTTCCCCTTTAGAGTCCAACACGACTGCTGACGTTTTTCAACTTTTTCCCTCTCAGCTCTCTTGGGAAACTGCAAAACAGGAGCACATGGCTTTGGATGTTCTGTGGTTCTCCGAGGGGAAAGCAGAGCACCATGCTGCTTTTGGAAAATCTGAGCAGAGCTGGATGAATCTTAGCAGGAGCCTGAAGTGGCACCTAAAGGCCTCCTACTGCTTCTGCTACATCAATCTGATTCCAGGGCTGTTTCAGAACATTTCCTGCCGTGCCAGTGCCACTAATGATAGTGATTCCAGCAGAAAGCGTAGACGACTCAGCCCCTGAGCTTTGACTGTGAGCTGCACAAAGGGAGCCAAACAGGCTCATTTCCCCAGGCAAATGTCAAGGGACTGTGGAACGAGCCCAGGGGAGGGGATCTGATGCTTCCCCAGCTCAGCCCGTGGTGGGGACCTCACCTGCGCCTTGCGGGAGAAGCCTGGCAGCACCAAGTCCACAGACTCTCCTGGCTTCAGGTCCATTGACAGCGGCTCCAGCCCAAACACGGGGGCCGTACGTTTGCGCCTCTGGGAATCACGTTTGGCCTTGGGGCTACTGTGGGCTGAGGTGCTCTGGCCCTCCTTCCCAGCTGGCCTGTTACATTCCACCTTCCAGAAGAGCTGATGGAAGTGGTGGCCCCCATCTGTTAGTCTGAACTGATGAGCACAGGGAAGGAGGCTAGAAGAGAAACCAGAATGGAAAATAGTATGGGAGAAGCTATTGTCCTGGTCATCAGATTGCTCCCAATGAGGATTCTGAGCTGTTAATAGCTTGGAGACCGTCTTCATTTGCAGCTCTTAATGTGGACCGGGAACAGTGTCTGATAAGCTGCCCTTCTGATGTCGTTATTGCAAGGAGGAATATGTTTCTAATGGTAATGTAGCATTTTCCAGGCCAGGCTAACAGGATCTGGTGTTTTCCTCCAAAATGTGTGTTCTGGGGTGATTCATACTGTTACTGTATTTTGCATTAATCTGCACCCGAAACTGTTATTGAATCTTTGAGATCCTGCACCTGAGGCCCTTGTGTGAGGGGGTATGATTGCAGGCATTTTTAAAAGCCAGCGCGGAGGAAGTTTCTGGACGATCCCAGCAAGCTGCTAGAAATCATCTGTCTGCTCTAGGAGAGGAAACCAGGGGAGCAGGGGCTCTCTCGTTCATAGAAGCTTTGGTTTTGCACTGGTGGTCATTTGTAGAAACTTCATTTCGCAATCAGAAACTGTTTTGAAGTGAACTTTGCAAACTCTGCTGGCAACGGAAAAATGAGCAAGGTCCTGTGTAGAAGTGTACCTCACCTGGTAGGGTTTGCAGCCCCACAGTGGCAAGGAGGCTTCCATTTAAGGGAAGGATTTGGGTTCCATTCTTTGTTTCACTCATGAGGTAAAAACCAGAGGTTTTGATACCTTTTTTGGCCTTGTGCCAGGACGGACGCAGCCCTTGGATCTTTGAGACTGTGCCTCAAGCCCTGTTCCTATTTCTATTGGGCAGGATGCCAAGAATCCGGCCTGGATTGTTACATGCTTAAGAGAATAGACCAAGATCCTCAGGGCATTTTTGGGGTGTTGTAGCAAGTGCAAAGGTCCTCCTTGCACTCGGCACAGCTTTTTCTCTTTTTTCTGCATGGCTTCTTATTTTCACCTTAATTAAAACAGTTTTGCTTTTCAAACACCTCTGATCATGCTGCCTCGCTAATATTTTAGGCCATCCTGAGGCTGCCGGTCAAACCCAGAGGTGATGCACCTGAGAGGGCACCCTAACATTCTGGCCTCCCGCACAAGCATCAGTCCTGGGCAGGCAGGGCAGCAGCAGAGCCCACGAGCAGCGTGAGGAAGCGTTGGCAGCGGCACTGCAGGCCCCACACAAACCAGCAAGTTTCCATCTGCCTCTGGAACTGCTCTGCGGGCTCCTGCCTTCCCAGGGGGGTCGTCACCCTCCCGTCTCTTTGTTCCCAGGGCCCCTGCTTGCCTGGCAGGTGCCATTTTGGAAGGGAAGGGTGCGATGCCATCTTCCCTTGGTCCCACAGCCACACGGAGGGCCCGCCTCATCCAGGCGCCATTTTGGGAACCTTTTGTTCTGGGGGAGCCTGCGAGATCATTACTTGACCAAGTGAGGACATAGATGTGTTAGAACTGAAGGCAATTCAGTGGCAATTGAGCAACTGGTTTCTCTTTCAGTGGTTTTTGAGGGTACCTAGCAACGCTCAACTGGCCATCACATGTCTCTAAAGGTATCTCTGCCTTCAGGGAAGGAGTCAGGGTCTTTGAACACTGAAGAAGATCGTGCCTGAAGGACTACAGCAAAACTGCTCCTTGTTGAGACAGAAGGAGAGGTGGGAGTGGGAGATCTCCTACCTGAATTGGTATCCCAAGTTGAGCTCCGGGGCAAATGGTTTGTCTGTGACAATTGTGGTGCCAGTGCCAAAAGCCAGGAGGGTGGAGGTGGTCCAAAGTCTGTTCCCAATGAACAGCTGGAGAGCATCAGCAAAAACCCCAGTGTCATCCAGGGTTGCTGTGACAGTCACAGGAACATCACCCCTGGCGGGGATCACTCCTTCCCTGGGTTCAATAACATAGCAGTGAGGTTTACAAGCCTGTAAGACACGCATAATGTGCATTTAGGATGGAAACCATACACCCTGGTCTCTTATGGGGTGTAAGAAAAGGAGAAGACTAAAGAGGGGAGGATAAAAATCCTAAAGGCCTAATTTCCCTAAATTTAAGCTGCAGTATTGGGGAACAGCAGAGCTTACACAACCTGTATTTTCCCCTCCTTTAACAGACTCTCACCTAATTAACCCAGTTTTGCCCAACCCAAGGGACGCTTATCCTCAGGAGAGTGTTCCTTCCCCAGTCCTTCTCTGGAGTGTGTGCCAAGGAAAGCTGCTTTCTCTCTCCTGGCTTCTCACAAAGGCTCAGGGCCAGAGGAAGTCATGACGGCTCAAATCCCACTCCAGAAACCACACAGCTGGAGGACACTGCTGAGAGCCTGAAGAATATCTCCGCAAAACCAGTTGAGCAAAACCCCAACACCAAACTATCCTTTCCCAAGAGGCCATCAATGCTTTTCAACGTCCCCTAAAGGACCGAGGCCCTCACTTCCCACTGGTCATCCGCTGTAGAGAGGTGCCCCAGGGCCTTCTGCTTTGGAAAAGTCACCTCTAAATGGTTATGGCAGAGCAGGAAAGAAGGAAGCAGAGGGAAAACTGGATGACATGTGCTCAGTGGGCATGGCCCACTCTTCCTAAGAACTCGTGTCCTCTGGTTTCTCATGGGCTTCACAGATTGGCCAAGAGAGCTGGAAGCTGCCCAAAGGAGGGAGGAAAGGCCCCGCACCACACAGCTGTACAGACACAGCTCTGCAGGTCCAGCCCTGGAACGAGCACGTGAAGCCCATCCTTTACACACCAGGCCCACCCAGCCAAGGTGCATTGCTCCCTGAAGAGGTGGAAGGCAGAATTTCATTGTGTAGTTAGAGAAAGCTGTCCTGGAAAAATCCCTCACTTTAAGGTTACATTTATCCCCCAAACTGCAGGAAAAGCAGCAAGAGGAAAAATCATGCCCCTCCTCCTTGGCTCAGGAGGCTGTGGCTGGACTTTCCCACATGGCCTGATGCTTTATCCACAGACACAAACAAGTCCACAGGATCAGGTTTTAACCAGCTCCAAGTTCAACACACCCAGCATGGAGAAGAACAGACCTCAAGCCCCTCAGAGATCTCCCCCTCCAGCAGACATCCCACCCAGCCCCAGGCCCAGCCTACAAGCCCTTCCTGGCTGCAGCAGCCCTGCTCTCCCTGCCAGGGGAGCAGCCCCAGCTCCTCTGCCCTATGCAGCCTTCACATATTAAACAGCCATTCTCTGCAGCCGGTCCCCAAAGATGCTCTTCAAAGGCACAGAGACCACAGGCTGGGGGGGTGCACAACCCCCACACATGTCTTTGTGTGGACAGCCCAACTGGCCTGACCCACAGCAGGTGTGAAAATTGCCTCCCCACCAGCAGTCTGAGGACAGACCTCACACCCTCTTCTCTACTATGAACAGCAGTTTGGCACAAAGCAAATGTAGATGGCACAGGGAAAGCACAGGGAAACCCATGCTCTCCGAGGAGCAAAGGACCACAGGTTTCTCTTGATCTCAGAGCTCAAAAACCGTGACACACACAGCTAAAGACCTTCCATAAAATTATGGGAGAACTCGTCAACACAATCCAGACGAATTTCTGCTCCAACATCTCTGCACCTGATTTCACTGAGGAGTGCCCCAGCTAAAACCACTCCAGAGCCAGGTTCCTTTTGCCTCACCCAGATGGAATCTTGGAATATCTTGCTTCCTCTCACACAGGCCGATGCATATAAAAACCACGTCATGGCAGCTTGTAATGTCAACCAGTCAATTTCCCTGGAAAACGGCCCCACAGATACTTACAATCTCTAGCCTGAAGTCTAAATTGACGAGACCTTCGTTGAAGAGGCCAAAAGCTTGTGAATTAGGCCTTAGCACTGGGATCCTGCCGAACTCTATCAGCCTTGGACTTATGTAGACTGCTGACAGCCGTCCAAGGCTCTGTAGTTCTGTTCTCTGTTACAGAAAGCAGGCAAGAAAGAGTAAAAAAAAAAAATCAAACCCAAACAGGGAAACCTAAAAAAGCTTAAACAGCTCAACCCAGCTCAAGTTATTTCTTTAGGGACAGCTACCATTCTCCAGCTGAATTCCTGGGATTTTGGGGGGAAAAAAATAAAGCTTATGTATTCACCTCCAAATTGAAAAGGATTAAGTAAAGAGAAACTTTCAAACTACAAATTATTGGTCCAAAGGTAGAAGCTTTGCAAGAAATCTCTAGTTAAGATCAGGCTGACAGTTAAACAACTGGTTCTTCGGGTGGGGAGAAACTCTTCTCTTTAGGTAAGCAATCTGATAGTTGAAAGCAAGTGCTCAGTCAAACTTCAGGCTCCCTGGCACAGCCTGCACTGCCTGTCCTCCCTGTTGACTGGTTTACATGCAGTGCCACAATGGCCCAGGTTCAGATGTTTGGTGCCATCCAGGGAATTTGGCATCACCATTTCCATGTTTTAATGTAAGCTTAAATCCTTGCAACTACTCTTCAGATGCCAGCTTTCCTTTCTTTTACAGAAAGCCCAAGGTTCCCAGAAATCTTCTGACATCCTCTTTTGTGCTGAGAGGTAACATTTTAAAAAAGATGTTTCCAAAGTTAAGAGCATTTTAAAGAGTAATTAAAATGATCCTCAATTCCAGCTTAGATGAACTACCTTCTGGGTCAGACACTGACATTGCCACCTATAAGGCACGAGCTGTTTATGCCACCAGTCCCTGCTGTCCTTCTCCACAGCAGCCTGTGCCCCTTTTCCCCGGAAGAATCCCCGCACACTGTGCACCCTGCCAGGACCAGTTGCACGAAG
Organism: Chamaea fasciata; assembly: GCF_029207755.1. NCBI lineage: Eukaryota > Metazoa > Chordata > Aves > Passeriformes > Sylviidae > Chamaea > Chamaea fasciata. Next base: position 20,686,246 of record NW_027094097.1, on the reverse strand, counting down.
GCACACACCTCCCCTTGCACTCACCAGTGGGTTTCTTGCATCCCCAAACACGCCGGTACAAACACTGGTGCAACGCTTGCCCAATCTTTGGATTTCAACTGTAACTGGAATCTCTGCAGCGCTCCGAGGCTGGAGAATCCCACAGGGTCTGGGGCTGGAGTAGAGCACAGGAGAGTCCTCCTCGGGTTCCTAGAAGGGACAGAATCAAATCCAGCTTCAGAGGGACCTCTGAAGAAACTTCAAACTCCTTAACATCCATCCCAACAGCAACTTACACACATTTTTAAAAATCCCCAGGACAAAGGTAAAAGGCACAAACAAGATCCAAGAATTGTAGGCTTAGCATTCTCAGGGGGTTCTGCAAGGAGGCTGCCAGCACAAGCACTGGTGTCTGTGGATGCAGCAGCTTTTCACAACCCTCAAAGATCTCCCACAAGAAAACACCCTGAAGACTAGAACGTAAGCCCTTTCCTCAAGAGATTAAACTGCATCCTAAAGCTAACATTCAGGTAGGATCCTGTTCTCAGCAGATCTTTAAGACTGAATAGGAACCGGCAAGGTCTTATCCAAACCCTCTTCCCCCCTAATAATCTCCACAATAATATTTCAGAGGAGGAGGTGGATGCGATGCCAAACCTGGGGAATAAGCCCGTAGCAGCCAGGAAGGTGGGTGTTATTCCAAATGAAGAACTTCCTCACGAACGGGGCCTTCAGGTCGCACTCATGGATCCCCCGGTTTTGGGGGTACACTTGCAGCTCAGGAACGAAACATCTGGGCAAAGAGATGACCCCAAGGGAATCAGAGATACTGAGAGAATGGAGAACGTTTACCCCCAAAGATTGTGAAATGGAGCACAACACCTTTGTCACTGTCAAATACACATTTAACAGGCCTACGGTGAAAAATTGCCTTTAAAGTCCTCCCACTCAAACATGTCTTGTCGAGGAGGGGCAAAACCTGAGAGGCAGCACCCAGAGGCTGCCAAGTGCCCCAGGCAGAGCACTTGGTCCCACAGCTGCCTCAGCCCCTCCTTCGCCCAAGAAGGTTTGCAAGAACTCCTGGAACAGTCCCAGTGATCCATGAGCTCTGGGGGAGCCTTCCCAACAGGGATCAGTGCTCAGTAAGGCTCCAGGAACACACGACTCTAGTGTCTCAGTAAAAAGGACTCCCTTCTCTCCCATGGTGCTGTTACCCTGCCTGAGAACTCAGCTGTTTGCCCCAGCCTTGGAGGGCATGAGACATCACCTGCCCCACAGAGTGGGAGATCACTCCCTCCCAGTTCCTACAACTCCCCTGGTCCTTCACTCCACAGGTCCAAATACTGACTGTCCCCAATTGCACTTGCTTTTCAAACATGGCAGCCCAGGCACTGACGAGATGGCTCTGCCTGGGAGTGGGAACAGCACCAGGGAACTGCATCCCTCTTGTCATTAAACTGACACCTAGAGCAGCACAGCAGGATGGAATTCTGCTGGAGCAAGAACAACTTTTGCTTTAAGCCTGAGAACATCAAAGCTCAAAACAGGAAGCAGAGAGAAGGGGAAAAAGTAGAGCTGACCTGCCACATCAAGGACTGATTTCCCCTCTGAAGATCCTGCCCTCACCTCTCTTGCTGTGAGCCACTTCCCCACTGTCACGTGCCCTCGTTAACAGAACCAGACCCTGACCCTCAGCAGACTGCTTGGTGTGCCCCAAGCCAACGCGGGCTGGTTGCAACCCAGCACAACTCCACCTCTTGCAGGAAGAAGGCGAGGAGGCCCTTGGGAAATTTGCTTCACCTCAAGCACCAGGTCAATAAATGATATCATTCCTGGTCCCTTTAGAAAACGACCCAGGACCACGCTGGGCTGTCAGCAGGGCTGCTTTTCACCACAGGCTGCTTTTCAAGCACTGCTGTTCTCATGTCCAGCTGGGCAGAACATGAGGTCATTAAACAACACGTCTCCTTGGGAGCTGCAGCCAGCACATCCTGTGCAAGGCAGTGCGCTGGGGGAGGCCAGGGAAGTGCTGGTACCTGGCCTTGATGATCAGTGATGCCACTCCCTTGCCAAACCACTCCAGGTCCACCAGCAATTTCCGGTTGTATTCCGTCACAGTGTTGGAACACAGGGTCACCTGGTGGAAGAGAAGAGCAGTAAATTCTTCTTTACAAAAGCTCATGACTCACGTGTGATGTCCTCCAGTTTTTGTGGTAAGTAAAGGGAGGATTTTGCCTTAATTCTTCTGCCGCTCCACGTGTAGAGCAGTCTCTAAGAGTGACAAAAGCCTTCTGGCAAATACCAGATTTGTTAAGCACACCTTGCTATCAGGGCATAGGTCAGCTAAATTAAAACATTAGACTAAAGCTCTGTGCAGCACTGTGTTCAAATTAAGGGGCAAATTTTCATCTGACTACAATGACATAAATGCAGTGGAAATCTGCTGACTTGAACAGAATGAGTTCAGCTTTACAGCAGGAAGCTGAAGACAAAGCGTGGGCCAGCAGGTGCTGGGCAGTTCATGGCCGCAGAGTTTTTTGCCTTCACTGGAGATCCCTGCAGTGAACACAAATCATTCTACTCCCCAGGACAGGAGAAATGAGACCAAGAAGAAAAGCAAACTGCTTTATATAATGACATCTCTCCAACAGCCACCTTTGGTCCTCGTCCGTCCTCTGCCCACTTGCAATCAAAGACATTGCTCTCAAAAACACCAAAATGCCTTCAGTACTTGACCATATGGGACATGATTTCAGCTTGTGATTTTGGAAACAAATCAGTGCTCCTTCAGGAACGTCCCGAGTAACCCAGCTCACAGAGGCCCCACGCCAGTGCAGATCCTCGCTCACAGGATGATCAGAGCTGGCATCAGAGCTAAAGCCCTCCCACACTCCCGTGAAGCTTCAGACCCGCTGCTGAAGTGTGTGTGGCTGGACTCTTCCCATACCTCGATATCCTGGTGTTCCTGGGATTGGAGGGTCCTTTCGCTGGGGTTCAGTGTAAACTCCCTTGGCTTCACAGAAAAATGAATTCCCTCCCTCCAGGAGGGCTCACTGTCGCTGAGTATTTGCTCAAAGCTGCTAACAGCAGGCTGAGTGCCATCGTCCGACACCTGGGAGGTGTTAGTGAGGCGACAGGTCTTGGTGTAGGGAAAGCCTAGGAAAAGGACACAAATATCCATTTAGGCACCAGTTATGTCGTGACTCCTGGTGGGAATACCCTGGTAGCATGAAAGCGTGATTGGAGTTTAGCTCTTTATTATCTGAACTACAGATTACTGAGAAGCTGCAAGAGGAATTAGTCGTCACTTAGTTCCCTTTAACACTGATTCCAGACTGCAGCCTTGAAAATGCCTGCTCTTAGCCCTGCTCAACACTGCAAGCTTCTCTCTTTCTGATGGGGAGAAGCTCCCTCACCTGCCCCAAACCAGCACCAGTTATTTCTCCCTGATGACTGTGCACCCAGACCAAGCATTTCCTCTGAAAATTCAAACTGTAAAATTCGCTGTTAAGTCTGCCAACACTCCTACCCTTTTCAAGATACATAAAGAGTGAGTCGCCATTGAGAAGAAGCTACAGCAGAAGAAAGTGAGGATGAAATCAGGAACTAGAACGTGATGCAAAGCACCCTAATGCAGTTTCTCTCTGCAGAATTCTTAAGGCGTCTTTTGGTTTGGGCCAAACAGACTGGGCATGTGACAGCTCAGAGCCCACTCAGCTGGAGGCAAACCCGAGCCTTGACCCAACAAGCGGGGACATCGCACCCATACTACTCACTGTGATTGCTGCCTGCAAGGGTTTACCCCACCTTAACTCTGAGATTTGCTTTCCATATTGGAAAGCCAGAGATAGTGCCACGCATGGTGGGGATGTCCTGCAGAGCCCGGACACCAGCCACAACCCGCTCTGCAGTGGACTGGCTGGCCAGCTCTGTGGGGAGGAGACTTCTCCCCAGGCCTGCTCACCAAGAGTCATTTGAACACAGGTGGGGGAAAAAAACAACTGCAGGCGCAGCCCAGAGCTTCTCTGTGCCCATCAACAGTAATCACTGCCGGCTCCAGCAGGGACTCCAGCAGGGAGGCAAGAGAAGCACAAAAGGGACAAACACAGATGTCAAAACCTCAAATGAGACTGAGGTCACCACATGCAGACAACAGTCAACAACAGTTAAAAAGAAGCAAAGATACAACAGCTGCCTTCAGCTGAAGAGACCTTAGGAATGCGTTTCTACCTGTTGCCTTTCTTGTTTCATTTATTCAAAAGGCAACTTAACAAGTGCCTCAGTGGTGATGCAGGGTGGCGAAGAATCAGATCAGGAGAGGCAATTAGTTTTCTTAAAACGTTCAACAACTTCATTGTTATGAGTTTAGGTTTCGTAGTGAATTTTGGCCTCAGTCTGGGAAGGGAAATACAGGGGGTTTGGGGTGGTCTCGGCTGTGCGGGTGGGCTTTTCCATCCGGGGCTCTTTGGGAGCTGTGCCGTGATGCCGCGGGCGGTTGTGAAGTCGGAGCCGAGGTTTGCAGGGGGCAGACCTTTCCGTCCTTCCGCCGGGGCTCGGGAAGGTCGGCAGCGTGCTGCTGCGGGACGTCGTGCGCTTGACGCCGGGCTCAGCACCGTGATCGAACCTGCCCGCCGTCCCCGCTTCTGCCTGCTCCCGATTGCCAGTGCCCACATCTCCTGCTGCCCGTAGTTTGCAAAAGCAGCGATTTCCTCCTTCCCTCCCTGCCCGTGCCGGCTGGGAGGGAAATCACTGCCCTGCCAGAGCCCACCGCTCCTCCAGCCTGTGATCATAACCACACCAAAGGGGAAAACAGGACTCGGTGGGTTGGAAACTTCTGGCATTGCGTTGTTGTCTGTGCTGTCCGGATATACTCTAGTAACGAACTGCTATTCCTTTTCCATATTTTTGCCTGGAAGCCCTGTAATTTCAAAGGTATAGTAATTTGGAGAGAGGAGGGTCATCATTCCATTCCGTGAAGATTGCCACCTTCCTTGGCAGAATCTGTCTTTTAAACCAGGACAGAGACACCAGAAAATACTTGCTCCTATTTGATCCCACAATGGCAAAATGCTACCTGAGGCACCTGCAGTTCACACCCTGAAGAGGCTGTTGTGGCAGAACATGAGCAGTGCTGGATGCTTTTACGTTCAAGTGCTCCATTTTGGAGCACACAGATCCCTCCCGCTGTGTCCCAGCGCAGGGAACACTCACCAAAGGAGATGTCACCGAAGTCGAGCTCATCGGTGTCGAAGTGTAAAGTCGGCCCGACGACACACCCCCTGCTATGACAGGGACACAGGAGGAAATGGCTGCGTTAAAGGGAATTGCAAAGCCTCCGGCTGTCGTGGCTTGGGGGCACAAAACCTGGTGTCAGGGGCATCGTGGGTTTCAAATCAACACACCACCATGTGCTCAGCACAGTGTCCATGTGCACAGGAGGCAGCTAAAGCCAAGAGGCCAGCAGCCCACAGCCACTGATGGGGCTTTGGACGCAGGGCAGGCAGGAAAAGCCCCCAAGTTGCCGGTGGTCCCATGGGGGACCCTGAACACCTACCCAGATGTGTCTCCGTGCCTCAGTTTCCCCATCTGTAATGGGATGGACATAAAGGTGTCCCCACAAACTTCTGTAACCAGCCTTTCCAGCCACAGGTTCCCTGCTTTGCTACTTGGCTGTAACTGGTCTTCCCATGGAGGAGCTTTCTCAGGAGATTTTGACCCACACAATCATTACAGACAGAGTTTTGAGACATGAAGCCAGGGGAGCCCCAAACATCCTCCAAAAAGAGCATTAACAGTTCTACACAGTGGACAGATGAATCCTAGAGGAAAGGACCAGCTTGTCACTAGTGCACCAGCTGGCACAGCCAGGAGCAATAGCTTAAACAACCAAACATGGGTGTCCTGAATCTACCACACCTCCTCCCCTGGCCTTGAACTCAGCAGACAGGCACTAAAAGTCACCAACATCCACTGAAGGCAGCACTTGAAGCTGCCCAACACGAGTTTATTTCATGGTTGACGCCAATTAATGCGCACCCTGCCTTTTGGTTAAAAGTCAAGGACCAGTGAACTGTGTCTTCTACTGTGTTCACAGGACTGCCCCTGGCTCCGCTCTACACATCTCAACAAGAGACACCTTCTCTTGCTCAAGGAGAAAGCTGCTTATGGAATAACATCCCACGCATGACCAGTTTGGGGGAGGGACAGAGGAGAATCAATTATTTGATGGTGAAAGGTTCCCTCTTGATTTCCAAAATAAAAATAGCAGCACTTTTTCTCCAAAAGCAAAGCCAGTGTAGTTGTTTCTCTACTATGGGCAGACCTAGTCAACACTGTTCTCCTGCTAAGTAATAAGTTTCATGTTCTTTTTAATCCATCTCCCTTATCTTATTGGTATAATCAACTGCAGATTGCTTTCATTTCTTTATTGCCCTGATCCAGTGCCTCCCAACAGCAGCAGCCTAGCTCCAAAGCTCCAGAGCAGCCAGCATCAGCTTTCCTGCTTACACTACGTTATCCTACCAGCACACGCCTCAGGCTAGCAGGGACAAGCCCTCATGCTGCTGTGGTCCTGAGGACTGAGCTCTGCCTCCCCCATCATCACCCCTTCTCCCTTCTGCAGGGCCAGGATTATGGGATGAAGCCCATGTCCTTGAGACGGTTCCTGCTGCACAGTTCCCTGTCTCCCACATCAGCCTTTTCCTGGCTGTGGAAAGGAGGTAGCAGAGCACTCTGCACAGGAGCTCGGAGCACAGCCTGCCTCCATGCATGGCCATGAGAAGTGAGGGGAGGCTGCTGCTGCCCGTTTGGGATGGATTATTAACAGAAGTTTTTAAAAACACTGCTACTGCCCAAAGCTGATCCATGCCACTGCCTGCCATGGCCCAAGGCAGAGGGACATCCCTGCAGGGAGGAGTCATTCCAGCTCCCGGGTACCACACGGGGCAGCAGGCACCCCCACACTAAGGCAATGCCAGGATCAGAGCAGAGATTGAGACTTCAGGAAACATCTTTTTTCTCTGCCCGACCCCAAAATGAGGTAGGTGGGGGATGTCCCAGAGACAGCTACAGATGTGCCCACCCAGAGTAAGCTCCCAGAGTCCTTACTCGATGGTCAGGATCACAGGTGTAGGAGATCCAGCCACACGGAACTGGAATGGTTCCTCAAACCGCCCCAACACGGCGGCATCCAAGGAGATCTGAATAGTCTGGATCCCACCTGGTGCAATGAGGCCCTCCTCGGGTACAAACTTGAAGCAGCAGCCCACTTCCGTGTTTGAAGGGATATAGGTGAAGGGAGCATCAAGAACTCCTTTGTTCATCAGTTTCACCTGCAGCAGCAAGAAAACAAAATGCAAGTACACGTGAAATCTTCCCTTCTTGGGAGTCATTTTCTAATGGCGCAATTAACACCCAGAAAAGGCAGAAGATGCTTTGTGCTGCTGGACGGCAGAAGTCAAAAAAATACAACAGGACAAGTTCTGCCTTTGGGTTTTCATGCGAAGCTCACATAACTCCTCATAACTGGAGTCACCCTGGGGTTATCCCACGGACACAGAGCAGTCCACCTCTGGTCAGTAGCACCAAGCTCATTCAGACCTGGCCCTGAGAGCAACGTGGGGTGATTGCAGCTGCGTAGTGAATCACCACAGAGCTGCTGCTGCCCCAGTCAGCGCAGCTCCAGCAGTACCGTATCTACGCATTTACCTTTTCCCATACCGTGAAAACAATACACTGAGAAGGAGGCATCAACATCAAAATGTACAGACAGCGCCATCTTTTGGTAAGAAAACTCAACGTGTCTTTCTCTTCCACAACCAAACTTCTGAAAGTGTCTGGCATGATGTAGTGCCTCGTTTTCTGCCTCTTTCAGTTGCTCTCTCTTTTTTTTTTGCAAACTTGACCCCCAACAGGGGGGAGGCAAATAGGTAGAAAAATATTTTGCTTTATTCCCAGGAACACTTTTCTCTTTGTAGAGCCAGAGATGCACCAAGCCTGAAGTGTGGTGAGGGATTGGACAGCAAGGGAAAGAATCCTCAAGCCCTTTGCAAGGGCCTGCACTGAGCCAGGAGGCTGGATGGCTTTCCTGTGACTTCCAGGAATGAGCAGGAGACACTTGACTAAAAGTTGTTTGCGGTGGACTGAAGCTCAAATGTAGCCAGCTTGTCCCAGCTGCTTCTGAACAGCCCAGTACAAAGGTGCCTTGTGTCTGGTGCTGCCACAAAAGCCTCTGAACAGCTTTTTGACCCAGCGTTGGGTCAAAAGGGGTTGTTTTGCAGGAAGCCTCCCAGCTGATCCCTATGGAAGGCTGCCCAAAAGAAGGGACTGGGGCTTCATGAACAACAGACACATTTTTCTGGAACACCCCCCCCCCCCCGCGCCCAGATTTGACCAGTGCATCAGCTATTCCCTGCTCACAACTGCCCAGGTTGCCAGGAATTCCACAGGTCCACCAGGCTTGCTGCTGCCTCAGGAGCCATCAGGATCCATCCCAACCCCTGGTGCTCACCTCATGGGTGTGGGCGGTTTTGACAAAAACTTCCCCAAGGTTCAGGGTATCACAGCTGAGTTCAACCAAGGGTCTGCGGCCTTCCCCTCTGAGGTGCAGGGCCAGCCTGCTCTCACGGCCTGGGGAGAGATGTCCATTTCAGTACAATAATTCCCTCTGTTCTACTGGATTTTCCAGGCTGCCTCAATGCTAGACCCTGATTCTGAGCTGCATGCAACCAGCTCTTGATGCTGCAGCAGAAGATATGGACCCTTCTCTTCCCTCAGGAGATATCCCCTGGGGCTGACTTGCAATTTCTAACCCATTCCTTGGGCTGGTTTCCAATTTTAGCCACCAGTTTGCTGAGTTTAAAACATCTCTGGTGTCCTGTAGCGACAGGCCAAGGAGTGACAGGTATAAATTGAAAGAAAGGAAATTTAGGTTAGATATTGAGAAGAATTTTTTTACTGTGAGGTGGTGAGACGCTGGAGTAGGTTCCCCAGGGGAGTTGTGGAGGTTCCAGCCCTGAAAGTGTTGAAAGCCAGGCTGGATGGGGCTTGGAGCTACCTGGTCTAGTGGGAGGTGTCCCTGCCCATGGCAGGGGCCTTGGCACTAGACAGTCTTTGAGGTCCGTTCCATCCTTAACATACTATGACTCTAGGGTTTCCTCCCCATGCACTTAGAGGAGCTTTGAAATCCATTCGGTGAAGGCACAAAGCTCACGAAGACTTTGGCAATTGCTACCTGGCAAACTGCCAGGCAACAACTGCCAAACCACCTGGCCCAGCAGCACAGGACTGCTGTCCTCCACTTCTGACACTCGGCACTGTGTTCTGTTTGCACAGACTGAGAGCTGCAAGGTGACAATTCCCACACAGGGAGAGAAGCAGGTGCTGGCCAAGGGTGGTCCTTCTACCAACACCCTGGGCTCAGCGGGGCTCCGCCTCCGCTGGCCTGGTGGTGTCTGGAGGTGATCCAGGCTCAGGGAGCACATTTCTAACTCAGCTCCTACTGCCTGATGATGGATCCACGTCAAATGGACCCATTCTGGAGGTCAGTGGTCTAGAGGGGCTTAGTGCTTGTTCACTAAAGCTGTTCTGCTCTGTAGCTGCTTGGCCTTTGAGGAAATGCTGGCAAAGCTGTGCCATGAAAACATCTCCCTGCACTTCCTGGGTTGTTCTGGGATCAGCAATCCAGACACAGGTGTTCCGAGCCCTGGCCTTGCATGGGAGACTCCCTGGAAGCTGCAGGGACACTGGGGATGTGCCAGCACTGCCCTGCTGACCAGGAACTCTTCCCAGCAGTTACATGGGAGCCCAGTGGGCTCAGGCTTGCTCCATGGCTTCACTGTGGGTGAGAGAAGCAGGGGAAAGGAGCTGTACCTGAGATGTCACAGTAGGCCACACTCTGATACTCCAGTGCTTCCAGGGGTTTAAAGGTCACCTTGATTTCAGCCGAACAACGTGGCCCAATCTCTCCCTCCTGAAACAGAAAGAGACAGAAAAAGATTTATCTTCAAACTTCACACTTCTTGTTTTCAACCACTCCTCTAAGCCTTTCTTCAGAGCATCAGTGATGAGTGAACAACATAAGGAGCCCAAGGAAACACTCTAAACCCAGCTCAACACACCACTGGGCGCTCTCAATGCTCAGCTGATCAGCCCCCACTCTCCACAATGTTCCTGCTGCTCTGACACAAGCTCCTGGTCACATCATGCTGCAGTCAGCTACAGTGGTACCTAACTGCCATTGTGCACTGGTGGCTCTTGGCCTTAGACGGGCCATAGGAGTAACCAAGAACACGATCCCCTTCCTTGGAAAGAAAAATATTAGTTTAACCTTTTTTCAAAGAAAGCAGAGGTTGGGATTATTCTAGGATTTACTCCAGGATGAGAAGGGATTTTGCACTGTGCAGACACCAGGCATTCATCATCTCTCACAATGCCAATACTCAGAATCAGGGCTCTGGCTGATGGGAGGACATGGGCGTTTGCTTGCATAAACAGAAAAAGAAAAGGTTTACTGTCCCCGTGTGCAAGAGAACTCAAAATGCCCATTATAACCTCCCACCCTTGTGTCCAGGCTCACAGATGACACTGGGAGACTCACAAACAGTGCGAGTCATGGTTAGAGGAAGGGACAGGCATTTCTACGATTAACCTTGGGCTGAATTTGGCCTCCTTTTCCCAGCGAACCCTTGCATGCTTCAGGTCAATCCGTGAACTGGCAGTGCTCCAACACCCTCCGCTGAACCCCACGCAGCAGCACGTGTCGGGGGAGCCCCTACCTACAAAAACTGCTCCCTGTGGACACTTCAAGGACACGGAGTGCCCTGAGCTCGAGCCCTGGCAGCAGAGCTCAGCTTTGTCAGGCTCCCAGCCCTGCCTTGAGCCTGCAGGGCAGAAATACTTTCAGCAGTGAGCTCTGCAGCCGCACCAGAAACTCCATGTCCTCCCTCTGAGCACACCGAGCCACCTGAGGACCTGCTGAGTGACCGCACCCGGGGGAAGGGGCGGGGGTAGGGTGGGCTGGAGGAGGAAGAGGAGGAGGAGGAGGAGAAGGAAGAGGAGGAGGAGGAGGAGGAGGAAGAGGAGGAGGAGGAGAAGGAGGAGAAGGAGGAGAAGGAAGAGGAGGAGGACAAGGAGAAAGAGAAGGAAGAGAAGGAAGAGGAGGAAAATGAGGTTCTCAGCTATCACTTACCATTGGCTCAATGAAAACAAAAGTCATTGGAGAACAGCAGGGGGTCTTCTTGCACCTTTGCCTTCTCCTCCTGGACCTTTTGGCTCAGGAGGGCGGTGCAATTTTCACAAAAGCCCTTCACCTTCTTTATTTTTTCTCCTCCATGAAGTCTTCCATCCAGACCTTTGGTGGTGGCTCCAGCAAATCACACTGCCTGCAGCCGCAGGGAGAGACAAAGCCAGCAGGTCATTTAATATATTTGCAGAGAGAAGCGGAAGTGCGGGAGAGCAAAGCACTTGGGGAGGAGCGGCAGCTCCCCAGCAAGGGCTGACCCCAAGCCACGAGGGTCCCAATCGGATCAGAAGATAACTTGTTGTGCACAAGCTCAGCAGGTAGCTTTACTCCACACTTGCAAGCTCAGGAGAGCTTTGGAAAGCCAGCATCCCTCAAGAGAATCTCCTGCCTCAAAGCCTCTGCCAAAACTGAGGGAGAATCCACCAGCCACCTCAGCTGGCTTTTCCTACCACTGAGCTGCTCAGGGGAAGCAGATAAAGATCACGGAGCACCCACTGCAGGACTTCCCTGGGAAAGGGAGACGAAGCTGGGTTGTGGTTACGTGTTACCAGCATCGCTCTTTGTTTCTTCCATTTTGGACCTGCCCTGTTCCCTACACTGCCTTTCACAAGAGCATCCCAGAGCACTTCCAGAGGAAATTGATGAATTCAGGCACCGCATCCCTTCAGTGACATCCAAGGTTTTATATGCATGAAAACAGAGGCTGTGAGAGGGGAAGGGACTTCTTGGTGCAGGAGACAGACAGCAAACTCCTGGAGAGATCATCTTTTCAGGATCCAGAGCTTTTTGGGTCCCATCCCAGTGCATGGTAGTAGAATGGCCAGAGAGGGAAAGGATCCTGCACTAGCTCCTCTCATAAAAAAAAGTCCTCTCTGCTCTGAGATCTCAAAAGCATCTCTGACAGCAGGAGAGTAGGCCTTAGAGCTAACACCATCCCTAAGACTGGAAGTAAGGAAAAACAAAATGTCCTGGTGACAGGCTAGGACACAAACTGGCATGAAAATAAATGTAATTGGAAAAAAGTATTACGAAGAAAAGAAGGGTAGTGGTAGTAAGTGAATCCCTTCTAAGGGGAAATGAGGGCCCTGTATATCGAGCGGATCCGTTCCACAGGGAAGCCTGCTGCCTCCCTGGGATCCAGGTACTGGATATCACCAGGAGATTCCCTAAGAACTAAAAGAACTTCATCTGTTCACCACTGTCTGGGGTACAGTGACTGTGAAATAACAGAGTTTTCAACATTCAGTGAAACAAGGAGGGGCATCAACAAAACTTCCACTCTGGTCTTCTGGAAGGCAGCCTTCGGCCTGTTCAAGAGATTGTTTTGGAGAGGACCTTGGGGAGCAGCCTTTACAAACAAAGGGGTCCAGGAAGGATGGACATACTTCAAGAAAGAAATCTTGAAGGCACAGGAACAAACTGTCCCTGTGTGCTGAAAGATGAGCTGACAGGGAAGACAACGAGCCTGGATGGGCAAGGAGATTTGGAAGGAACTAAGGGGAAAAAAGAGGGCGTATCGCCTTTGCAAAGAGGGGCTGGCAACTCAGGAAACGTTTAAGGATGTTGCCAGGTCATGTAGGAAGAAGATTAGGGAGGCAAAAGCCCAATTAGAACTTGAGGAAATCCAGTCATTGCAATCAACCTTTCCTTCCCAAAATGCCATCCTTGGTTGGAGTATAAATGGAACTGGAATGCTGTGCTGAGCTCCTGAAGCCCAGGGACACACACCCTAATGCCAGGGATGGTTTACTTGGCCTAAACCATTCAAAATCACCAACACGCCCCTGAGGCCATGCATTAGTTTCAGTCTTGGGCCATGTATCTCACTGAAACGTATCTTTCAAACCAACCTCCTCTTCTCTTCATTGTCGGCTTCCTCAGTAGGAAACATCTTCCACTGGAAGTGGGCTGTGATGTTACTCCTGTTCCTGATGAACATGCTTGTGTGGCTTGATGTGGTGATGAAAGTCTTCTCAACCTTCATGGAATATGTGCTCAATCCAATGTTGACATCTGCAGCTTCTGCGCGAAGGAATGTGAAGAAACTTTCTTCACCTGGAACAAAGCAGAGTCTTTGCTCAGCTAGCTCAGTTGCTGATGGAAGCACAAGGAACAAAGCAAACCACAGGTCACGGAAGAAAGTGTCATAGCTTTTAAATGTATTAGCAGTTCCATGGATCAGTACATTTATCACGTCCTGACAGCTCTGTGTGTACTGCGTGAGGATGTCCTGGGCACCTCCTTAACCACCTTATTTCCAAGGTGTTTGTAGAGATTTGGCCCCAAGGTGACAGTATGTACAGTGGGATTTGTCAGATGTGCTCAGGTGACCCACTCAGACCACTGGGATTTCTGCATCAAAGTCCTTCAGGTGACACTGAGGAGCCCTGGTCAATCCTGGCTTGCCGAGGTCTCCCCTGCGCATCCCACGAGACTCCTGCCCCTCCTGATCCCTTGGATCCCTTGTTGCTGACAAGCAAATACGCCTGGGGGCATGTGGGCAGAAAAAGGAGACCCAGAGGAACAGGTGAAGTGACAGCCCACAGCAGGAGGGGACACAGGAGAGGAAACACAACCAGCCTGGCTTTGCAATATGACAAACCACTACAAAATGAACACCATAAAAATCATCATCATCGTCATCTTCCTGTCCAAACCCACAGCCCCATCAGTCTTGAAATATTTCATATTGTCCTGATCTCAAAAACCAAGATGGAGCATTTCAGGTTAAATACAAAAGGACAAGGAAAGATTAATAAGTACAGAGCAGCTTCTATATGAAGTCTGAATGGGATTCCTCAGTCTAGAAATCAAATGGGAGATGTGAGAGGTTTGCAACAGCATGAACGGCCTGGGAAATGGGGACGAGGAAAAATTTGTCTTGATTTGTCACCATACAGGAACTTGAGGGCCTGAAGATGTTATTAGGCAAAAACTACATGGATGTGTAGAGGGCAACATAGTAAAAGGGTCTGTGACAAGCCAGTGGAGAAGCGGCATACAGGACAGAGGTGTGCAAGAAATACACTGCATTGGAGAGAGTCTGATGGAGACCTCGCAGCTCACATACAGCACTGCCCAGGAGTAAAATAAAACTTCACCCAGGCGTAGCCACACAGTAGTGGAGAATCAGGGTTCCTCCTTCCTCCACTCTGCAACACCCAGCAAAACAGAATTCCAAAAATCTCAGCCCTGTTAGAGGGGATCCACTTTTTCAACCATTTAAACACCAGCTATTTCAGTTTTCTTTGGGGCAGAGCTGGAACAGAGGAGGTACATCTAGAGGGAATTGAGGGGGATGAACAGGGAGTGATGGTGGAGAACTGTCCTGTGTCCCGTGCGTTGCCCAGCACTCACCTGTGCAGCGCGCCACCAGGGACCCGAAATGGTCACCGCACGTCAGCGGGTGAAATCCCACTGTCACCTGCATGGTGTGACCAGGGCCCAGAATTCCTTCGGCTGGAACCATGGAGAAAGGACTGCAACACAAAGAGAGGATCAGGACTTGGGGGGAATTCTGGCCATGACATTCTTTCTGCAGTGCAGGTCACTTCAGCTCACTTGGGCAAGCAGGGAGCAAACAAACTACGGCCAAGACAGACAGAACAGCCAGGATCAGAAACAGCTACTGACCCACTTCTGAGGAGATCCAGCCCTCAGAAGATCCTGTGGGATAAAACGACCTAATCTCCCCCATACTCTGCATCCAGCCTTCTGACTGCCAGCAATCCCATCAGAGAATGGTTTGTGAAAAGCACAGAGAGAGTTAAGAGCTATCTGCATGCATAACTTGACGCTGACTGCCTCAGGAATTTCTCATTTCCTGCTACCTATAAACTTCCTCTCAAGAGATGCAAATGTTAGGGCACTATCTCTCTTGTGAGATTACAGCCTAGGAATCAGACAGGGAGAAGGAACTTTCTCTTGAAGACCACGGAATAACTACTGTTGAATTTGCAGCGTGGCTCTTTGGTTTATTTTACCTTGAAAAGATCCTGAATTAGCACATTTTGTCAGCATTTCAATGAAAGCTGCTCTACAAAAAAGAAGCAATCAAAACTCTGAAAGAGTGCAAATGCAGATTAGAGCAATACAGTGACATGGAAACAAGACCCAAAAGGAGGATGCCATTTACAATCTGAAGGATCCAATCCCAGCCATATGAAGCACCATTAGCAGGAGCACATCGAGGAGGCAGAACAGGAGGGTTTTGTGTATTTACCAGCAGTGCAGTCTGGGGCCCTGGGTTGTCATCCAGGCTGGTAACTGTTTGCTTGGCTCACCAGACAAACTCTGCGCAATGTGTTGGAAATAATTACGCAAATGTCTTGGTGCACTTTGGATGTAACAGGAGCAATTAGGATTGGTCACCAGGTGAACAGTTCTTGCCTGACAAACACAAGACTCCGTGCTTTGATGCTCAGGGACAGCTCAGGTGAAATGTGCTTCTGCCCAGAAGTTGCTGGGCTTTGTGCTCTTCCACAGCCCCACTGAGGAAACAAAAGTTCCTCAGTGCTTTGCTGGTGGTCAATCTGTGCACAGAAAGGGTGTTCTGGGGAGTTTGGTGATGAACTTATCACACACAAAAATATAGAGAACATCTGGCAAGCTGAATTTCATTCATGTCAGTAGTGACAGCTGATGAACTTGCTTCAGGTTCTGCTCACTAAGGACCTATTGCTGCAGTTATGGGCCTGACCTGCTCCATTACCACTAGTGAGAACATCACTAGTGGCTGATGGAGAAGCCTTGGGCCAGCAATGTTTATGTGCTGGATGTGAGACTTTGGGGAGAGAGGAGGAAAGACAAGGCCCCAGCAGCCCCGGAGCCCGATTACTGTACGAGCTCCCACATCTGCCCCGAGGGTGAGCCAGCACTGCTGCAGGTCTCTGCTGGGGCTTGGGGGATCGGTGCCTGGTGTGGGCAAGGCACAGGATTTTTTTCTTATTGTTTTGTCAGGAATTTTGCCAGAAAGAGAAGCTGCCAGTTAAGGGAGTCCCTGGCCACACTTCAGCACTCCCTTCCCTTCCCTTCCCTTCCCTTCCCTTCCCTTCCCTTCCCTTCCCTTCCCTTCCCTTCCCTTCCCTTCCCTTCCCTTCCCTTCCCTTCCCTTCCCTTCCCTTCCCTTCCCTTCCCTTCCCTTCCCTTCCCTTCCCTTCCCTTCCCTTCCCTTCCCTTCCCTTCCCTTCCCTTCCCTTCCCTTCCCTTCCCTTCCCTTCCCTTCCCTTCCCTTCCCTTCCCTTCCCTTCCCTTCCCACTCCTGCCCCATGTTACATACTCCTGCCCTCAGATGGCAGGATGCGAATAACACTCCTGGGAGTGACCTCAGGCGTTGCATGAGAAAGAAGATATCTTCTTATTTTCAAATTACCAGGAGAAGAGGATCCAGCCAAGTTTCAGTTGTCAGGGCTGAAAAACTGAGTGCAAATCAGCCCTTGCATCTCCTACATCCCACCCCAGGCTGTACCCACCAGACTCCCCTGTTCCTGCTGGAGCAGTCATCTCTCATATAGACCTGGCTCCCCAAGACCCAAGGACACAAGCTCTACAGTTAAACTTAACTCCTCTGAATTTCAGTCAACATCACTAAGCTGTTCCCTGAGCCCACAGATAAGAAGGACTGTGAAGGAGACATCCCTGACGCTATAATAACCAAATGAAAACCACTGCCAAGAGATGGGGCTGGCAGGATAAATTTTGGCCTTTTATGGCTTGATTAGAGCAATATAGTGAGTTAATTGTCAGCTGTTCCTTAAGATAGTTCTCATCCTGTTAGATCTACCCTTTCAATGAATCACTACTGCACCCGACAGGCAGAAAAGATAAGGTCATGGAGGGGTTTTAATAGGTCTTCTTCGGCTTTTTAACTAGTCCATTTGTATGTTTGTTTCCTTGTATGGCATCTAAAGACAACTCCAGATCTCCCAATGGCCCCTTGCAATCCCCGGACACTGGTCTTGCTTTGAGCAGCGTATTTGCTCGGACAATTTCCAGAGGTCCCCTCTAGAGAAAGTTATTCTATACTTTTATCTTCTAAATCAGCCCAATTGCTTTTCACATAGTCACTAAATGTCTCATGTTTCTAATACACCTGTGCCTATGCCTATGGGCATGTGGTGTATTGATAGGCCTTGGAGGAGCTTGACATTTATGAAAGTTCCCAATGAAGAATTCATGATCTTTTGGCAAACATTTAACACAAACCAAAATGAAAAAACAGCAGAAACACAGGAACTTCAGAATATGTAAAATGAGATCTCAATGAAAGGGGGGACGACCTTATTCAGAGATTTAAAGCACGTGTTTGAAATTTTAAACCGGCTTTCAAAGGTTCATCGTGGAACAGAAGAGGGGACTGATGCCCTCAGCTGACAAGGGAAATCAGATCAGCTTTAAGTAACAGGAACTGCACCGGCTGCCTGCAACACAGCTCATGTTGGGCATCTGATGCAGGCACCACTGGAAAGCCATGTGCCTGTGTCCTCCCAGAGAATGGGTCTGTTTGGCTGACAGTGGTGAGTACCCATTTCAGAAGCTGCTTGTGCTCAGGAGGGCGCAAGCCAGCAACTAACATGTTCCAGCACCCCCCAGGAAATCTGGGGCAGAGAAAGCTCAAAGGCTGCATCCTGCTAAGAACACTGAAAGCAAGAGCAGATGCCATCCATCCTGCCCATTTCCAGCCGGCGACGCAGGGCAGCAGCTCCCATGCTCTGGTTCCTTTTGTTGTTCTTTCCCAACTCTGTTATCCCCCAAAGGTGTTTTGCACAAGGACAGATGAGCTGCCTCACCTCTCGGTGCTCAGCTGGTAATGAGCTGCCACACTACCACAATTCTGAATCAGCAGACTCTTGCGGGTGCTGCCCTTGACCGGACACTTTGAGAAGTCCAGCTCGTCTGGGAAGTCCAGGATAGCTCGGGCAGGGATGGCCCGAATTGGCACAACTATCCTTTCCTCTCCACTGACGCAGACGAGCTCATGGGAATAAACCTGCAGGAAAAGAAACTGTCTCAGCACAGGTCATTTGGTGCCATCTCCATGGCAGAAGAAAAGCCATTTCCTATATCCCTTCAAGGGTATCAATTTACCTATTCTACCCCCAAATGAACAATAAGTTCTACTAATATCTCACATTTTAAAGGCAGCAGTGCACTTTGCAAAACCTATCTCAGTGGCATTAAGCTCTTGTGTCACTTGGGTCATACAGACAAGTGCCCAGGGCCACCATAATTTTTACTCTCAATTTTAATGATGTTAAATAATTCCTAAGTCCCTTCTAAGGAACATGGAGCTAGGGAACACAGGACATTCCTCCTTAGGTTACTATATTCCCACTGACTGAGAATAGGACAAAGTGTTAAACTGAATCTAAGCAACAAAAGGAAACTGAGAGAACAGCTGCACCCAAAGAGATCCTGGACCTCTGGCCTGGTGTAGAAATATCTGTTTGCTCAGAACTCCCCTCTAACTTTGCCTCTCCAACCAAGTCACGAGAAGAACAGTGCTAAGAGGTAGCAGGATGCTGTTGCAAAGAGCCTCTCTTTGTTTCCCTGCAAGGCTTCCTCCCTTCCATGCCATGTCCTAAACCCCTCTGTATGAACGAGCCTCCAGATCACAGCGCTGAGAGCAGACTTGCCAGGGCCTCGGCACTGGTGTTCAAACTTGCACGCAAAAGCACAATTGGCATGGAATGGGCGCCAGCTGACAGAGCAGCCACAGTGACAGGCATGAAGACAGAGCCGCAGCAGTGTCGCTGCCACCGGCTCTGGGCCCACAGGTCTGCCTGCCTGCAGGCTGTACCTGCCCTACACGAGCTCTTTCAGGCAGGTGTCCAAGTCCCCTGCAGCTCACCAAGCTCCTGCTGACTAAGGGCACCTAGAGCTCAGTGTGCCTGTGCCAGGCTGGGCCCACGGGCACAGCACATCCTCTGCCCTGGCCTTGCAGCCGTATCATGGTCAGCTGTGCTCTGGGACAGCACAGCCGCAAGGCTGGAGAACAGAGGGTGTGAAAAAGCACCGTCCTTGCTCCAGCCCCGGGTGAGGCAGGGAAGCTGTTGCCCGTCAGGAAGGCGGAAAGCTCTCTGACCTCTTTGTTCCTCTAGTACTTTGCAGAATAATGAAACCCCTTCCACTATACCTAGAGATGGCCAGACATCTATCAACACCCCTCTACCGTTTGCCTACTGTTCCCTGGGCATCTTTCTTCCCTTGGGAATGCTCAGAGGAATGTGCAGCGAGGGGAAGCAGGGCCTGTCAGGCCTGGGTGCAGGGCCTGACAGCACATGCCAAGCTGGGACTGGCTGCAGGCTGCCTGCCCACGGCCTGGAGCCAAGCTCACAGCATGGGCTGTACCCAGAGTGCAGGGACAACAATGGCTTTGGAGATAATTCTGTGTTTTGGCTCCTCCAGTCTCACCTTGTTCTCGTCAGGAGTGAAGTGGACGTGCACATCGGTAATGGTGCCTCCTGGCACGGCACGGCATGCGTCACTGGGGCCCGCCAGCTGGAAGTAAGGTGAGCTCTCCATGGAGACCTGCACCCCCTGAAGATTCTGCAGGAAAGACATGGAACCATGATTTTGCCACTTGAGGAAACAGGACAAGAGGAGACCTGTCCATGCCCTGGTGACGTCCTTCCTTGACCCCTTTTCCAAAGCCCTTTCTGCTGTGGAGGTACAGGCACAGAATTCCCAAGGGTGAACTTGAATCCCTTCTGTCTGGCTCCAGCATTTTGGCCAGGGGCAGTAGGGCAGTGCCTGGTGGGAAGGAAGGGCCGAGCAGGTCAGCACCGGCAGGATGGAGACAAGAGCACCTGAACCAAATCATCTGCATATTCAACAGGGCCAAAAACCTGCTGATTTCTGCCTGCA
This sequence comes from Chamaea fasciata, assembly GCF_029207755.1. Lineage (NCBI taxonomy): Eukaryota > Metazoa > Chordata > Aves > Passeriformes > Sylviidae > Chamaea > Chamaea fasciata. The sequence continues at coordinate 20,666,160 of NW_027094097.1, read as the reverse complement.
CACAGCTATGCAGTCGTGTTCCACGGAGGGAATGGGCTACCTGAAAGCGTAACAGCACATTCTCCTGCGGGGAGGAAGAAATTCCTTTCTAGCAGGTCAGCTTTGGATAGGGCAGTTCTGGGGGATACAGTCATGCAGGCAGAGCAGCAAGAGAGGAGACCAAACACTGTGGCCTTACTGGGAACAAATGCAAACCTGAAAAGCAAAAGAAGGAACACAGCAATCCCTAAAAAAGGGAGATGACAAAGAGAATTTAAAGCGCCAGTAAAGCAGCAAGGAAGAATCATCAACTGATTACAGCAATCACCTCCCCGAAAGTGATGGAAACACAGACAGGTTGTGCCTGTTGACTGCGGGCTTCAAAGGCATTTTCCTCCTGGAGAAACCTTGCAATTCTTTAGGGGAATGGTCTCTCGCCTTTTGACCCTTCTGGAATTTCCTCCCTACATGTCCACACCTAATTGGCTGAATGCCAGGACCCTCCCAAAATAGGAGACTAGATAAGACCCCTGGATTTCTTTGTTCTCTCTCTTTTGGCCCCTGGACCCCTTTGAGGAATAAACGACTTGGAATAATCTGGGGGTAAGAACCTCTTTTGAAATCTTTTGTCCTGTCCCTTCGGAGATATTCCTCCAAAGCCTCTCCAGAGCTAGCCCCGGGGAGGGGGGCCGGGCCTGCGGGGGGAATATTTCAAAACATGACCAGCACTGACTCACAGTGTGGTTTCAGTATTAAAAGCCAACCTTGGCTCTCCAGGGGTTCTTGCTGCCTGTGCAGGCAAGCTGGGCTGCTGGGCATTCCCGCTTGCAGCCAGCAGGCCAAGTTCTGCTCTCTGGGATACACAGACACAGCAAACATGCATTTTCAACACATAGATATCAACCCCTGAGCACCAAAATGCTCTCAAAAAGTCTAAACCAGATGATTTTGAGTCCTTCCTGTCTCTTCCCACCAGCCCACTCTTGGCACAAGCCTCATTTAAGAAAATATTTCCCTGACTGAAATTCAAATGGTCTCAGTTTTCCCCTTTAGAGTCCAACACGACTGCTGACGTTTTTCAACTTTTTCCCTCTCAGCTCTCTTGGGAAACTGCAAAACAGGAGCACATGGCTTTGGATGTGCTGTGGTTCTCCAAAGGGAAAGCAGAGCACCATGCTGCTTTTGGAAAACCTGAGCAGAGCTGGATGAAGCTTAGCAGGAGCCTGAAGTGGCACCTAAAGGCCTCCTACTGCTTCTGCTACATCAATCTGATTCCAGGGCTGTTTCAGAACATTTCCTGCCGTGCCAGTGCCACTAATGATAGTGATTCCAGCAGAAAGCGTAGACGACTCAGCCCCTGAGCTTTGACTGTGAGCTGCACAAAGGGAGCCAAACAGGCTGAGAGAGGCAGAAATTCCTACCAGGAACCAAGATTAACCAAGGAGACACAAGATGTGGTATAGACTCAAGCAAAGCATGAGAGCAGGTAAGAACTGTACAACCCTCAACATTCCTATCAATCAGAGCTTTCAAAAGAAGGAAACTCCTTTGGGATAGATACTGTCAGCCCATGGGCAAAATCAGGGGAGAGTTCCCAGCACAGGAAGATTTCCACCATCGTGCAGAACAAGATGCTGAGACATTTTCTTCTGGATGTGCTGCAGCAGATAACTTGCTTTGCTGTACACTATGGGAATTACACCACTCTTCCAGCACAGTGTTAACACTCCATGTCCCAGCACTTACCTCGCCCTTATTCATGAGAGACACCACCATTTCATAGACCTCATGAACGACAAAGTTCTGAAATACCACCTCTGGTGGGGAAACGCGAAACGATCTCTTTTTCCGGGGAGTTGATGACAGCTGGAGAGGCAAGAGAGAGCAGGGAGACGTTCAGCTGCTGGGAGGAAGGTTCATGAAGGAGAATCTTACACTGATCCCCACTGAAGTACAGACTCATGGCGAGCACCTCTGCCCAGGCCACACTAGGGAAACAGTAGCTCACCCACCTCTGCTCTCAGCTGATCAAGAGCTGCAGGGCCACAGAGAGCAGGCTCAAGCCAAGCTGCTCTTTTGGCACCTATTTCTCCGGGTTTCCTTCTCCAGAATGCCAGGCAGCACTTACCTTGAGGACTGCCCTGTGCCCATGAGGTCACAGAGCTCTGGGGCACTGACTGAGGACTCACGGAGGAAGTAAAACCCATAAATTTACATCAGACTCCATGGGAAACAATTTTGGGATGTCCGTTGTTCTGAGACAGGGAAACTGAGGCCCACACAACTGCAAATATCTTTTTTTCATCTAGAACTTAGACATCAGTAAGAAGAGAACAGTACCAGAGGAGGTGTGAGAGATGAGGTGATATTTTGCTGAACAATGTCAAAAGGTTATTGTGATGGATGAGAATTGTTATGGAGTTATAAGTTGTTGGCTATAGAGTTGGAATGTTTAGTTAAAATCAGTTCAAGAGTTATAATGCTGTTTAGCAGTTTTGTCCACTCTGTATCCCTTACCCCAAAATCCCACTTACCTGATTCCGTCGCCTTTCCGTCGGGTCAAGCCGTTGCTGCTCCCTGGCATCACTGCTCTCCATTTCTGCTGCTGCTCTACCTGCCTGCACCCAGCCTGTCCCACTGGCTCGTTCCCTGCTTGCTCCACTTCCTACTACCTGTCGGATCCTCTTCCTCCTTCCTGCTGACAACCGGCCTGTCAGTCAGGCTGCTGCTGCCACCCTTATGGAAATTGAAAGAGCCCAGCTGCATGATGGGACCATATCAACACCAAGAGCCCCTGGCCGAAACGAGCCAACTCAAAATTTAAATCTGCCAAGGACAGCACTGGACTGACCATACCCAAGGGTATTTATGCCGAGGGTATTCATAGACAAGCTCTTCTATCTCACCATAACTTCCAAAGGACTTAAAGAGCGAGAGACCCCTGGACTCTAGAAGCCAAGAGGAGTTCTTTGGAATTGCCGTGAGCCGACAAGTCCCGCTCTGCAGTGCAGGCAGCACAGTGGATTGCACCTCCTTCTCAGTGGTGTGGACGAAAGGGAGCAGCAGCAGCAGCAGCGGCGGCGTAGGCCACTCCTGAAGACCCCTGCTTATTAATAAAGGCATTTAAAGGAGGAAACTGTGTCTCCTGCCATTTGTAACAGTTATTAAGTTAAAGAATGAAAGTTGTTGGTTCTGTGTGTTGTTTGTGGTTTGGATTTTTTCAGGTTGGTCTGTTGCATGCTGCTGTGAGCTGGGAGAAGGACGTGGTTGAAGACCTGACCAAAAGGAAGTAGGAGGAGAGGGGAGGGGACAGAAAGGTTGGTGGTCAGAGCGAATGGAAGTTCCCGAGTACCGTCCAACGGGAAAGGGGCCGGGGGCCGCCCCAGGCAGGTATAAAGGGTATAGAAAGATTGCCATTTTGCTGGAGGGTGTCTTTGTTCGTCTCCGGGGAGAGGGAGACACGCCCAGCTCAGTTGAATCGTTACTAATAAACAGCTTTCTTTTGCTTGGATGATTTTGTCCCCTTTAATTGTATTTAAAAGTTAGTGCATTGCTAGCAGAGGTAAAGGCAAAAGTAAAGTAACACAGAAGTTAGGAAAAAGACAAATGAGGTGATTGCTGAATGAGGATAAGGGTCAGTTCTTTTCTCAGCAAGTTGGCATCTCCTTTTTAAACGGGTGCTTTCTTGTAACCTGTTACTGCCATCTTATTTAATACCGTTGTAGAGCACATCTGGAATGACACAACAGCAACAAATGCTTCTGGAGCAGAGACCTTGCTTTGAGAAAACTCTCCCCTGCTTTGTCTGCCCTCTCCAGACACACTGCTGTCACTCCAGAGACACAAGCAGGAATCCTCCGTGACTTGACAGGAGGCACACTCTGCCCAAGGGAGTGGCTGCAGCACGCTGTCCCCTTAGTGGTGCCCTTCTCTGAGGTGTTCCCAACCCCCCCTCTCCAGGGCGATCCTTAACCACTTTGTTACACATCTCATGCTGCCAATTTCCTGCTCAACTGCCCACCTCGGTCACCTACCCGTTTGGAGTGGGCTTTATACTGAGCCAGTCCTGCAAGAAAAGCAGCTTTAAACACACCTCTAAGTAGGCACTGATCCACATAAAGCACATCCATTCCCCTCTGCCCAGGGTGAGTCCCCTGTACATCTGGCAGCCTGCAAAATCTAACACCACGTCAGGGTTCCAACCCAAAGCATGAATGCAATGAGTTTTGTTAAATCTGAAGTAATTACTGCAGCTACTCGGCCTTCAAAGGCCAACGCTGCCACTGTGGAGGGAATCCTATGACCCCAAGCATTTGCTGGTGACCGCACCTAAGCAAGAGGCGGCTGTTTCAGCAGGAGAATGGCAAATGGCAATTTTGTGCCTTTGCGTCCCCAGCCTTCCCCCCCTTGTTTTAGCAATGGCAGCTACACTCCAGCAAAGCCCAGCAGCTTCAGCAGAGGTTATTTGTGTTGGCTTAGTGCAGATCAGGACTCCAAGTCCACCACAAGCAGCAGTTTGCAATGGCAGGACCTGGACACTGAGATGTTTTGCTGGAGGCGAGCCTGTCACAAGCACACATCCTCTTCAAACTTCACAACAAACAGAAAGAAAAAGAGCAGGAAAAGGCTACCTTTTGACGACTCAGTCTCAAGATTTGAAATGGGCTAATGCTGGGCAGAATAGGCCTCCCAGTCCTGGCCTGAACCTTCCCCCTCAGGAATGTAGATGGAAGCAGCTGAAAGGCAAAAAAAAAAAAAAAAAAAAAACCAACAAAAACAAACAAACAAACAAAAAAACCAAAAACAAAACAAAACAAAACAAAAAAACCAACAAAAAAAACCCACACGCAGCAAGAGCCTCAGAGATGCCACTGTTCACATAGACTTTCTCTTGAACAAGCGGCACTGGTGAATAATTTGTGATCGCATGTCTAGGACAGTCCTGGAAGCCCTGGAAGTTACTTGCTGAAATACTAAGCATCAGTAAATTAATAATACAGAGTAAAATACACATACTCCAACCACACGGCTCCGTCCCATTAGCTTCTCCATGATTTGATGTGACTTGTTTGGGGATTTCTGCTCTTTGGGCAATTTTTTCAGAAAGCTGCTCCTCCTCAGATAGCTTCGTCATGTCATTAGGGTCTATCTCCGGAAACTCTGCCTCGTCCTCATAAAACGGCTCCTCAGAAAACTCTTCCTCCTCCTCCTCCTCCTCCTCCTCTATGTAAAGCCACTCCTCCTCAGAAAGCTGCTGCTCCTCAGGCTGCTGCTGCTCCTTGGAATCCTCCTCCTCCTGCTGCTGCTGCTGCTGCTGCTCAGAATCGTGCTGCTCGGCAAGCTGCTGCAGCTGCCACAGCTCAGAAGGATGGATCTCAAAAGGATGGTCCTGCTCCCACCAGAAACGACTCACCAGCTTCTTCTGATGCCTTACAGTAGTAGAAGACAGGAACCGCCCTGCAGAGAGGAAGAGGACACCTTTCAAAGACAAAACCCTGTGTTCCCAGCAACTCTGCCTCCTGCTGCAGGTAGGTGGAAGAGAGCTGGGATGCACTTGGAGCATCTCTGGCCAAGTACTTTCAGCAGGAAATAGAGCGTCTGGGAGTAGGGTCCCTGCCTGCAGCACACACTCCCGTGCCAGAGCAGGAGAGCTGGTTTTAGACAATGACTTTGCATTTGCCCTGGAATGGGGAACTGCACACGGACAGGGGCTGTAGGGCAGCTCACGCATTACACCATTGTTTTTCCCAGTCTCAGACTTCTCTCAGAGATGACCTGATGTCCCCTTCCCAGCCCTGACCCAGGCACGTGGCTTTCCCCAGAGTCTGCCTCAGCTCCTTTGCAGAGCACAGGTGGCAGGGCGAGAACAAAAGGGGCTGAAAGGCAGAGGGGGGCAAGGAGAAAACTCCAGCTGCAGCTGGGAAGATGCTGATGAAAGTGGATGTGTGGACAAGGATGAAAAAGCAAGTCATGTTTTGGAGTGAAGTGGCAGGGTGTTCTCCCCAGGCCCTCAGCTACCGAGTGAAATGCCCTTACGCATCAGAGTGGTTGAGAATGGCTTCTTCACTGCTTCACTATCTGCAGCTTCCTCCCAGGAGTATTCCAGGGCTACCTTCCCTGCCTGTGTTGTGCATCCTGAAACTGAAAAGCAAGGAGGAGGAATAAAAAAAAAGTCCAATAAATACAAAGCAAATAGTACAGTAACATTGCCTGATGGACTCCTGGCATCAATTTCTCCTGAGGAGCATCTTCTTCCCCAGGCAACCCTGCCACGTTCCGCTGTCCTGGGTGGCCCAGAAATGTATTTCCAAGTCTGGAAGTTTAAGAGGAAAGGGCCAACATGGTGCCCAGGACACTGAAGCTGAGGGGCTTACTCTGGACTTTAGGTTTTGGTTTGACTGCAAACTTATTCTTGAGCAGATGAGGACAGGTGACAGGCAGTGAAAGCAAACCCACGGCTGTCCTCAGCAGAAGGGTGTGGCAGCACTGAACCTGTCCTGACCACCACCTCCTGCTTGGCTTTGTGTGCACGTGAATGGGCCTGTGCTGGTTTTGGCTGGGGTAGAGTTCTGGGAAGCAGGCACTGGGTCAGCCCTGGGCAAAGGCAGCTCCCGCTCACAGGGCCCTGCCTGGCCTCCAGCACTCACGTGGCTCTCCTTGTCTGGAAGGGCAAGGGATCCTTGAGCTGGACCACAGTCGTGTTCAGTTTTAACTGGCTGCAGGCAACAATGGCACTGAGGTACAGCTCGGCCTCCTGGCTGCTGTCCTCCAGCACAGCGTGAGCTGGTTCTGGGACTCTCTTGACCACCTGCAAACAGAGGAGGGAGGAATCACTGAGCAGAGCCCACAAAGTCAGGCTGAGAAGGGAGTCTTTTGGCCTCCGGGATCAGCCTCATAGAGGGACTGGAAAGGACCGTTCACTTTCACTTCCCGCCGCGTAGGGGGGGAACGGGGCGCCGGGATGGGCGCGGCTGATGGAGCCGCAGCACCAGCCCGCCCCGCCGCCTGAGACTCAACCGACAGCGGAGGAAGCGGCGCAGGCGGCGCGAGCGGGGAAGAACCCGCGGAGGGGGCGGGGCGCGGTGCAGGGCCGCTCGGGCCCGGCCCAGCCTCCCCAGCACGAGCAACATCACTCGCCGCGCCCGGCGGGGCTGACACGGGGAGGGGAGGGGAGGGGAGGGGAGGGGCGGGGCGGGGCTGGCAGCGCCCCCAGCATGGCTCCGCCTGTGGCGCAGAGGCCCAGAGAGGGCCCCGCCCGCTCCACGCGGGGCGGGACGGACTGCCCGCCCACAGGGATCGGGTCCGACAGCAAGTCGATCAACGCTCCCCCCTCCGGGGCCCTCGCCGCTCGCGCGGGCGCCTTGCTCAGCGCATCGCCGGGCGGGGCTGCCCCCGGCTCCAGCGCCGTTCCGAGGGGGTATTTCGTGGCCCACACCGCGATGTGGACGCTGCGTCGTCACCGCGTCCGGCTCCGACAGAGGCGCCTGCGGAGCCCGCGACCCCTCGCTCCCCCCCGACGCCGGAAAGGCGCAGAGGGATTGAGAGCCGCCTCCGCTTCTCCGCCTCCTGGGCGTGGGGACGGGCGGAAGCAGCGCCGCGCTCCCCGCCAGCGCCGGGAGAGCGCCGGGGAGGGGGAAACCCCCCCGCTCTTCAGCCTCCTGGGCGCCGGAATGGGCGAAGCGGTCGGGGCCGGCACGGCCGGCTCCTCAAGAACTGGCGAGCCCCCGCTCAGCGGCTCGTCCGCGCCCCCCGGGGAACCTGGCTCGCCATCCACGAACGCAGCGTCCCGGGGGTCAACGGTAAGCTCCCCGCCCCATTCGGACCCTGAATCCACCTCGGCTTCCGAGGGGAGGACCTCCTCCTCAGCCTCAGCGTCCGAGCCCGACAGCCCCTCAAAAGAGCTGCCGATACTCAACGGGGCCCCGGAGTCCCAATAACTCCTTAAAACAGTATCGCATCGTCTCCAGAGCACCGTCAGATTTACCATGTCTGCATCGTAATTCGCAGACAAAGCCCAAATCAGATAACCACCCAGGCGACCCCAGGCAGTTTCTGAGATAGCCATCCCAGCATCAATAAGGAAGCCTTTTGCCTTTCCAAAATAATATAAACACTGAAACTCTTCCTCAGAAACAAAACCCTGGTTCCGTTCCAGCAGATGGCGCCAGAAGGCGAAGACAGCAACCTCTGTCTTAGAGCTCCGGGATACCATATTCGCAGGCGGCTACCTACACACAACCCCCGTTACCTTGAAGACAATCTCACTGACTCCACACACTGTAATTCTCACGAGCGGGCACCAGATGTCGCCAGTAGGGACACGAAAGAACCACACTCACCCGACAGGTTGAAGTGAGGAAAGAAAAAAAAGCGCCGTTTATTGTCGGGTTTGGGTTTAAACAGGATTTGGAGTTTGGCCCAGGATTGGAGGACAAAGGGGACACCCCTCTGACCCCAATGGTCATCTCAGAAGTCCATCACATATTGGTATGTGAAAACAATCTACTTGTTTATGTTACATCCCTGAGAAACTCCACTGGAAATAGGTAAACAGTCATCAGAAGGCTGAAAATCGAGGCGACACTGAAGAGTTCTGGAAAGCACCTTTTTCTTCTTGTCTTAGGAGAAAGTGCTCTCCACATGTCACGTGTGGAGCAACAACCACACTGCAGGGAGCTGGCAACGGGCATTTTGGGATGTGAAAGATCTCACTGGGAAAGTCTCCAACTGCAGATGTTCTGATAGAAAAGAGGATGGTTTAGAGGCCTTAAAATGGTTCAGAAACTCAGAAAGAACCTTCACCCAAGACGAGTGTGTTTGGCAATAATGACAATAAAAGCAAGAGTCTCTGGAGATGATCCTTCTCCAGACTCCTCCATACTGTCATACAGTGCCTGGGCTACTCCATGATGAGATATCCCACACAATACAGAGATCACAACTAAAAACTCTGGTATCCATGCAGACAAAACTTGGAGTTCACCAGCACATGCAGGAGAAGTATACTTCACTTCCAAAGAAGAGACAGAGTGCAGCAGACTTAACTCCTTGTTGGTGAAAAGGCACCAGATCAGATGAAGAGATTTCAACCACCATAAAGTGGGATAACATCATCAAACATTGTCTCCCATTCAACACGGGCTGCAACCCTTGTGCTTGTTGTGGCACAGACTCGTAGTTTGTGTTGGCTAAAGGTCTCTTGTCAAAAGGCCTCCCCCTCTCACGTGAGTGTGTCCGGTCACTGTGCATCCACCTCTCCCCTAGAATGCACTGCTGGTGAACCTCACGGCTGTCCAATGTCCAGAGGAAGCAGGAGCTGCTCAGCCAGCAGTGATGGGGGTTACCGTGGCTCTTTTTGTAAAAGCTGGGCTGTCTTCTTTTGCCATTTTGCTTCTCGCCTTCCTTTTTCCAGGCCACCTGGCTGCCGGCTCTTCCCTGGTGGTTTGATTCCACGTGACAATGCGCATTTTGTTGTCGCAGTCCTGAACCTCCCCTCCTGGCAGCTCAAAGTTGATCTCGGTCACCTTACATTTCACAAGGTGCCTCCTGAAGGTGGCTGGGACATCTGATTTCAAGGTCACTGTGATGTCCTTGGCACAGCCAGGATGGAGATGTCCCACCTAGGGAGAATCAGGGAGTCAAAACCAAACCGGAAGCACTGCCAAGGGCAGGACTGACAGCAAAAGGGACTGATGTGGTGAGCTGCTGTGCCAGGAATCTGCGCGTCGGAGTGGATTTATGTGAAGTTTGATAGACAAAAGTATGAACAGAAGGTGCCACCTCCCATAACATGAAGCCGTTTCTGCAAGGCTGGCAGCCATTGCCAAGCCAGGGACTTGGCATCTCGGCATCTCCTACGTGGCACTGGAATGGGCTGTCACTGGTACGTGAGGACTGCCTGCCAGCTCCTGGGAACACCAGGGCAGGGCTTGAGCAATGGGGAAAGGCAGAGCCGTCCACGCTCACCTTGGGAGAGAACTGGAATGGTGCGTTTGCCTCCCACTCAAAGCGCATGACCTTCGTACAGGTGTGGTTGGTGATGGTGAAGGTCCTGTTGCAGGGCTCTCCAACAGAACAGTCCCCAAACTGGATGTGATTCGCTCTGACAGCTGCTGAGGAGGAGAACAAGGCAACCTCAGCATGCAGGGAGCTCCATCCACCCCCATTCACGTGCACAGACACTTGTATGTTCAATGCTTTCTTGCTCCAAGCCTTCCTCCCTCTGGAAGGGAGTTTCCCAGGCGGCTCCCCAGCCCACCACTTTCAGGGAAACACCCTGACACACCCCTAAGCCAGCCACATGAAGCACAGCACACATTGCTCTGCAGGCATGCCTGCCACGCCCACAGGCCACCAAGTCCGGTGGGTGACAGCCCAGGCCTGGCTAGAGAGAGGACACACATGATCAGACATTTCCCTCTTCCTTGCTCCACCTTGGCAGCCTCTCCTCTCTTACCATCAATGATGTCTTTCTTCAGAATGCTCTCAGCATTCCTCTCCTGTGTACCTTCCTCCAGTCCGTCGAGGGTGAATTCGTCCTTGTGGCCTTCACCCACCAGCTCCATTAGGGTCTTGTTAGAGTATTTGTCCCCCACTAACGCACGAATCCTCCCTTCCAGTCGTTGAGCCAGGGTGGGTTTGAAAATGACGTCGAACTTTGTCGATTCCCCAGGATGCAGAAGCAGGAAAGGCTTTGGGGGCTTACGCTCTGCACAGCAACGGAAATCAGAGTTAAGTGATACGGCGGTACAGAGGAAATATTTCCATAGGCTGTATGAGGAATGAGAGGTTGAAATCAGCTGCCTCCTAAGCACGGGTTCTACCCCCAGTGGTTCCAGACCCTCTTCCTGTGTTCACAAGACTGCCACCTCCAGACACATCACCGCTTAAGCAGCTTAACCTCAGGTTGATGCCCAGCCCGCATTCCATCTGCTTCCAGCCAGCTCCAGCCGTATGGAAAGCGGAGCCAGAGAGTGCTTTTGGCTTCTGCTGGTTGTCTGTGTGCTCAAGGGCTGTGTCCATTCAGGCTGGTGCCTTCCCTCAAGCAGCAAATACCTCAGAGGGTCCACTGAGGTAGTGACAGTCCCCCACAACTCAACCCACCTTGTCTAGAGGAGCCAAAGAACTTCTTACAACTTGCTAGGAGAAAGTCCCCAAGAAAAGCTTGGGGGACAGAGAGCCCAAGAAAAGAAACTGTGTCTAACATCTGGCTGCTGCTCAGAGAAGCCAAGAGCAGGGCACACGTTTTCCCTCTGTGCAGGATCACACTTCACGGTTAATGAATTTACCGTGGACAGCAGAGTCGTCTTCCGCATCTTCAGTGTAGAATCTCTCAAGTGTGGAGCCCCTGCCTTTCAAGAGGAACGCTCCGTGCTCATCCTCCAGGTGTAACGTGAACTGAGAAAAGGGAGCACAGAGCACATTGACACTTGGTGTGAGTACAGGGTGGGAACACAGGGACTGACCCCGCAGTGCTGCTGGTCCCGCATGGGAACCCAGCACCTCTCCCACTACAAACAGCACTTAGCACAAAAGTTAAGTCAAACCAGCTGGGAAAAAAGAGCGCTCAGAGGCATTTGGATGGACCTGACACAGAATCAAACAGGACAGAAAGTAATGAGCAGAATGTAATTAAGCCACAACTAAGTTTACTTAAAATGCAGTAAACTGGGATCGAAAACAATCTAATGGAGCTGGAAAATCACCCCATGTCCATGAGAACAAAAGGTGACCTGAGAGATGGGGGAAAATACTGCACCACCTTTCCTGTGTTCAACTTAAAGAAGAAAGGCTAGAGGCACGATTTCCAAGAACTCCCTTCTTGGAGAACAGATGTCAGTCACTTGCTTTAAAAGAATTTCTGACACCTCTTCCCAGGTCTGCCGTGTTTTCTGGGACCCTTCCCCTGTGCCACAAGCACTTGTTCCCAAACCAGACCATTCCTTGAGCAGGTCTTCACCTTGACAGGTATTATGCCCTTGTTTTGGATGACCAGGGGGAGCATCTCTGACTCCCCCAGCCGGAGCCTCTTGAAGCACAGCTCGGAATTTCCCCTCCTGCTGCAAGCACTTGGGCACACGACTGTCAGCTGCGGCTCATGCCCCTTCCCGCTGATGGTGAAGGTCAGGATTTGGGGTTTAAATTTCACAGGGCTGCAGGAGAGGCACAGAAACAATTTCAGCTGGCACTAACCCATTTCTCCCTGGGCGAGTGAGGCAGCAAGGGCCACCCACAGTGTTTTCCCTGCCTGAGGCTCCTGAACCACACAAGGCAGCCCCCACCAGGCTCTTCCCAGTCCACTCAGCGCCATTCACAAGAGGAATCTGTTCCAAAGAGCCCTCCACAATAACAATTAAAAATAATTTCAGTTAATTGAATCATGCCATCCAGGAGGTAGATAATGAGGCACCAGATGAGGCATGGCAAATCTCCTGGCTGCAGTGAGATGAGACACATGCAACAAGCAAAAGCACAGCATGAAAGCAGTACAAAAGCAAGAAGGCAAAAATAAATCATTGTCACCATCAGTAAAGATCATTTCCAAGAACAGTAAGAAAGCAATTGCATATTAGCAATTAGACTTCTCTTGCTCCAATTCAGCCACTAAAAGGTTGAGGAAGGGCAGGTCAAAGCTGCACTACACAGGTCCCAGGGCAGAGGAACTGTGCTTCTCTTTCATACCAGCTCCAGTCCCTTACATAAAATAGCTTAATGAATACCAGGGAATCACAGTGATCAGAGGAGCACTTAATTTTACAGGTACACAGGAAATTGTGACTGCTGACCTGCTGGCACAGGAACTGCTTCATCTAGGCCTTTGTCCTTGGAAATCCCCAAGTCAGCTGCAGCACATCTCAGTAACTTTCAGCTGGCTACCTAATATTTCCATGTCTTCATAATTCCTCATAAAGGATAAACCATCAGTCTCATTTTTTGGCTTTGTCCAACGGTTACTGCCTCCCAGATCATCTCATGCCAAGTACTCTGCCTATGGCTACTGAAAGCATTAGAGCTAACAAGAGGCCTGTGCCTGCCCAGTGGAGAGGGAGCTATCACTGAAGCCTCCCCCAATATTTCACAGTCAGTTACCCTTCTGGGATGACAAGGGAAGCCTTGAAAGTGCAGTCGTAGGTCTGCTCATCTGGTGGGGTGAAGGTCACCGTAGCAACAGCACAGGATGAGCCCTGAATGGACATCTTGACTGCATACAACTTGAAAACGTTGTTGACAGGGCTTTTATCCTTGGGGGAACCCAGAGAGCAGTGTTAGGAGAAAACACCTTTCAACATGACACAGTTTTATTCATAAATGCGTTACTGAGAACAGCCCCAGGCAGTGTGTCCTCCTCCCTGTTTCCCTGGGCAGGCTCCCTCCCTCCCAGGGAACGCTGACCTTGTGCTAAAGCAGTCTGTGTTTTGAGCCCTGGCCGCTGCCCCAGCATACATGGGAGGTGGGCACTGCTTGGAAAACCCTGCAAATAACCTGGAACTGGCCTTCAAAGTGAAGGAAAAGCCAGGGAGCCTGAGGAAATGCCTCCTTTGAACCCTGGCATGTCAGTTCATGACAGCCCCTCTCTGAGTGTGCGTCCAGGAGAGGTTCAGAAGGATTCACTTCTCCCGCCAAAGGCCCAGAGGTGTGAGCCAGAACCTTGCCTGAGACATGCAAAATTCAACACAACTCTTCCCTGGCTCTGCTGCTCTCCCCTGCAGTTTGACCTGCACTGAGCTAGACTAGTCTGGGCCCCAGGAAGCAATGCATCTGGAGAACAAAACAGACTCTCACACTGCCTTTAGAGGGACACCATCACCTTGGCCTCCTGTTCTTACCTTTCCACGCAGGGGTCTGATGGAGAGCACCACATCACACGGCAGGCTGCTTGCATGGTAGATATTGAAATGAGCTTCAGCTTCTTGCGCAACCAGAACCTCGTTGAAGATGAATTTGTTCCCATCTCTGATGAACAAGCCCACGCCTTCCACTGACCGCAGCTTGCGGCTGAGGTCAGTGCTGCTGCAGATCGGGTACTCCTTGAAGATTGACAGGACATCCTCAACGAGTCCTGTGGATAGACCAGAGGGATGAGCATGGAGGAGAAGCCTCGCTGATGAATTTATCTGGACCCTGCTGGCCTCTCAGGAGGCTTTTCCTCTCAGTCATCCTTTCTGCCCTGGGTGACTGCTAAACCCAGCCTTGGGTGGGGGAGCTGGCTTTGAGGATGGAGCTCAGTCAACCTCGGTCTTAGAGAGCGCTGCTTTCCTTTTATCCTTCCATGCATCCCTCTCAGCCTGGGAAGGATGAGTCTGCTGGTGGACTTGAAGAGGGCTGGAACTTCTGAGGATTCAAAGGCGGGACACCAGGGCTAGCGTGCATCTCTATCCAAGCAGCAAGTTTAGGTGCTGATCAGCAGCGGGTGTGACCAAGGGAACCTGTGGGCAGTACGTACCTGGGAGGCAGGACTCGGCAGTCAGGGTAAAGGGAATGCCAAGGGGATTGTCCCTGGGGTCTCTGCCCGTGATGTCAATGTAGAGCTGCTCCTCACACGTCCCCTCCTGCCCTGCCAGGCATTCCACTGTGATCTTCTGCTGGCCCCACGGACTGATGGAGCCGGAGCAAGGGGACACCGTGAACATGCCAAGACTGAGGGGACCCTGCAGAAAAAGTTCCAGGAGAGGCTGATGGCTAACAGCTGTGCCTTGAGCACCCCAGCAAAGAGTGTGTCCCGCCTTGGCCTCCAGCTGGGCCCAAGCACCCCAGTCCCAGGGCAGGGAAGGATGACTCCATGGCCCAAGGGCAGCCCCAGGCTGAGACCAACAAGCCAAGAGGAGCTGCAAGCCTGTCCCAAGTAGCAGAGAGAAAGGAGTTTGAGTGTAAAGAATGAAGGTGGTAGCTGTGATCCTTCAGCCTCCAGAGGTAACACAGGAGAGCAGAAATAGCTGTGAGAAAGGACAGGAGAAAGGTAGGTGACTTGGAAGAAGAAAAAGCAATGTTGTCTGAGCTCTGCGGACTGGGAGTTCACTGAGGCGTGTTTTTGCTTCTGTGGTGTTCACAGACCTATGCTGGCTAGCAGCTACCAAACACAGGACCTGCTCCCCCCTGTTGATCCCACAAGTCCAGGTCAGAGCCAAAGTACAGGAGTGTCAGTGGGACTGAGCAGATACTGGGTTCCATCCTGTAGACCGTGTCCCACCCTATAGCCATGAGCCCCCAGCCAGGGCACAGCAGCATCTTCTCACATCCCCCGCGGCAGCAGCACTGTTGGGGAGCAGGAGTCACCCACCTGTCAAGGAGCTCGATTTCTTTCCTGTTGAGCGCTTTGCAGCTGATGGAGCAGATTGCTCTTGCTTTGAACTGAGAGGAGAAAGCAGAGGTATCTGTCATGCTGAGCTCCCCTGCCTTTCTCTGAGGCCAAAGCTGGCCTTCCTCCACACGGAGGGAAGCCTTCCTGCTCCTGATGGCTCCCTGAGTGCAGCACCCATTGCTGGACAGGAGCTCTATCACCAGCTTTGTACTACACCTGGGGACACTGCGGTGTTTTTTTGCTCCCTCTCCCCAAGCCAGGGATGCAAACGGACAACAGCCCAGGTCTCCTGGCTGCCTGCCACATACCAGCCGTGGGCTGGTGCCTCCTCAGACAGGAAAGGTGGTGCAGGGCTTCTCGTACCTTTGGCTTTCCCATGCAGATGCATCCTCGGGTGCTCGGTGGATGTAGAATTCGAAGCTGAGCATGCCTTTGTTCTCCAGGATGACAGTCTGGGTCTTCTTGGTGCCCTCGAGCATGGCACCGAAGTCGATGGGTGAGGCGGGCTCAATGCTGTACTTGCTGTACACAGCTCTCACCGACACCCTCAGTGGGATCTCGGCAACAGTCTGGCCTCCTTCCCCTGAGCTGCCGTCTATCACCTGTGTCCACAGGAAGGGGTGGTAAACACAGCAAAGAGGCCAGCCTCTACCCCAGTCCCCAGTCTCCACCCCAGGCCTCCATCAGTTTACCCCTCCCTGTTTAAGCACCTCCTCCGGAGTCAGAAGCTCAGCTCCACTTAAGAAGCCTCCCAAATGGTTTTGAAAGACTTTGTTTGTGTATGTAGGAGAGAGGATTCTCCAGTTAAAGCACTCCTTCCACTCGACACCTATCCTGTTTACACTCCCAAAATGTCGAGAGATAACACAGCCTGGCCCAAGCAGCTCACCTGGCAGTACAGGATGGGTTTGTTCTTGAGGAAGATTTCACTTGTGGGGTGGAAGAGCATCTCAATATTCACACCAGGCTGGGAGGCAGTCAGCATGCCCGACCGAGGCTCAACGCTGAAGTGGGATGCCAAGTTTTGCGTCCTGGGACCTGCACCCTTCAGCGTGAAGCTGGGGAGAAAGGGAAGGAATGGAGATCTCTGCAGTTAAAAGTACAGGCACCACCAGCACGGCCAGGACTTTGCATAGGACCAGAAAAAAAAAAACAAAAAAAAAGGGAGAGTTCAGCTCTGCTCAGGGAATCCTGGATCTTGACAGAGAGTGCAGACAATCACAAGGTTAATGCATGAAACCTTGATACCAGAATTTTTCATTTGCTTCTTTACAGAGTCTCAGAAAGAGAAAGGAAGTGACCATCAAAGAAAAGCAATGAATCTCATCATTTCAGTGGCTGAAATTTTTGGGGCTCTCCTTTGGGTTCGTGCTGAGCTGTGAAGAATTGCTGGTTTGTGGCTGGATTCTCTAGTAAAATAGTTGAGATTAGAGAGTCCGGGTTTTGTATTTCCCATGAGGTAGCCAGCATGAAAACAGGTTCTAGCCATTGACAGAGGGAGAATGCAGGCCTGGGAATCTGAAGAAATGCTCACTACCAGGCAGCTGGACTCACCTGTACTCAATGTTGTATACCCCTTTGTTCTTTAGACTCAGGACTTTCTTCACCTTATCTAGGACATTAATGGTTCCAAATTCCAAACTTCCATCTGGACCTGCAGAAAACCCGCAGAGCCAGGTCAGAAATGGTATTTATCAGCTGCAGAACACGCCAGGTCACAAACTACATGGAGGTCTTGACACAAAACCCTTTCCAGCAAGTTTCTGTTCTTGACAGTATTTTCCAGCTATTTGTCTGCCTTTTCTCTTCCTACTCAAATTATCTGCAGGATTAGTAGCTACGGAAATTACTTTATATGCTGTGCTGAGCCCGTGGGAGTTGCCAACTGCCTGTTCCCGTCACTGTTGTTTCAAAGCCCCCAAATCCAATCTGCACGTGAAGCTGCACACTTCAAAGTTCAGAGGGGAGAGACTTAAGGCTGTCAATGCCCTGACAATGCATTATTCCACACCACTTGCAGGGTTTGTGCTTCATGTGTCCATGCCATCCTTGCATGCTATCCCATCCCATCCCATCCCATCCCATCCCATCCCATCCCATCCCATCCCATCCCATCCCATCCCATCCCATGCGCTTTGGTCGCCCGCCCCCCAAGGTAATGCAGTGCACCTGGACTGCTTTGTCTGGGAGGCGTCCACTGACCTTCAGGCATGTCGATCCTCAGAGAAACATCATAGACCTTTGCAGAGATTTTGATGTTTTCAGCCTGAACAATCCCCAGGATGTTTTCTGTGTCTGAAACCTGAGGCAGCAAGAAACAAACACTGTTCAGATCATTCTTTTGGTAGACAGCCTCCAAGTCCTTGTCTCTGCTGGCTGCTTCCCCTGTGGCCTCCCAGGCTTCACAAGCGTCGGTGGACTCCCAAGCTTTGCTAACCTGTTCATCTCATGGGCTGCCCCAGTGGGATTCAGCTGCAGTAAAAAACCCTATCAGCCCAGCTCTGTCTTCACCATAGAGAAGAAGATGTTCTACCTCAACAGAAGAAGGTCCTTCCTCCCTTGGGAGCCGGGGAGCTAAGAGTGGCCATCCCTGTGTTGCTTCTGGCCTTTGCTATCAAACATGTCTGAGCTCAGAGTCCTTGGAGCAGGGAGACCCTCCGGGGACACTACCCTGAGCAGGAACCCATGGAAGGCTTACTCGCCTCTCCCTCCGCATATGGTTCAATTCCCATATTATTTCATCCACGGCAGCTTTCTCCTCCTCAGGGAGGGCATCATACTCTTCCTCATCCATTCTCAAGGCACGTTCTCTGTTCCTCTGAAGAGCTTCCTCCCGCTGCAGTTCTTTAGCACAAACCAGAGGAGAAACCATGAGTGACAGCAAGCACAGCTGGGTGCTTTGGGAGTCAGCTGCAAGGACTCACAGCTTTTCCCAACCCAGCATATCACACCAGGAGACATTGGGGAGCTCATATCCCTGCTCCAAAATTCAGACAATCCCTCAAACGATGGCCAGGCAGTGAGTTCCTGTGCTTTTCCTGGCTTAAGTGCACCAGGGCTGAGGACAGTTGTTTGTCACTGAGCTACAACAGCTTGAACTTCTGCCCAAGCTTGAATGTTAGAGATTAAGGTGTCTTAAAGCCTCCAGTCTCCTGCAACTCTGAGATGAGTGTGGTTACAGAGGCAGAAGGTGGAAAGATGAATAAAAACACTTCTTACAAGCTCTGCTGCAAACCCAGACACACAGAGATAAGTCTGAGGGCTTGAGAGAGAAGATTTGAGAGGGACAGACATATCTCACCTTCCCTCTGTCTTTCATCTTCCTTCCTCTGTATTTCAGCTTCCTTCCTGGCTTTCCAAGAAGCATAATCCCGATGCATGTGCACCACGTAGATATAATGGCGATTCTTGACAGCTGTGAGTACACAGAGCAGAGAAGATTCCAGGCTTCTTGCAAAGAGGCTCTCCAAGCCATCAAAGACCACTCCCTTGCAGCAGTCTTCGTGCTGCAAATAAAGGGAAGAGTAAGTCAGCCATTGCACACAGGGAGCTCACAGCTGGACAGTAAACCCAGATGTCACAGGGCACCAGCTGTCCTTGTTCCAGGTGCATTAGCTAAGAGCAGCTTGTGTCTGTCCTTAGGCTCTGCCAACTAAGGGCATCTGCAGCTTCCCCCAGGGTTCCCTGCACACAGGCCAGGATCCTCCAAGAGCATGTACAGACCTCCTCCTCTCCGAGTTGTACCTCACTGCCTGTTCTCCGGAGCAGGAATGTCTCCTTTTCCCCACCCCACATACCTTCAGCCTCTCACAGAGGATCTCCACCAGCAGGTGCTCGGGCAGCACACAGCTCAGGCAGTTCAGCTCTTCCCCACAACTGCTGGTGATGTTCAGCTGCTGCGGTGCAGGAGCAGTGGAAACTGTGAACTGTAATGTGGACCATTGTAAGGAAAATACACCCCGGTGGAAAGCCCTGGACAACTCCCACTGCTGGGCTTGCAGCTGGGGTTCCTCACTAGTGGAGACTAGAACAACCCTGCAGTGCAGGCTGGGGGCTCCAGGGGATGGTCCTGGAGGGCCCATCCCCTGGCCAGCAGAGACCCAAGCCTGCAAACTCCTGGTGCAATGGATCCACATACCAGGCCCTGGCTGGCACAGAGCCTCCACTGTAAGCAGCCCCTGCCCATCTCACAGACAATGCAAAGGTCCCAGGCACCAACCCAGGCAGATCATGTTTACCTGGGGTTTGCTGGCTGGCTCCGTCTTCTTTTGCGCTGGTGTGCTCTTGCCTTTGGCATTCTTCTTGTTCATTTTCTCCTGAGAGGCTTGTCTTCTCTTGGCCAGAAGAGCGAGCTGACGCTTTTTAGCTGCATAGGGGACATATGGTTCAGGAGGGCTTTGAAAAGCAAGTAGGCACCTTTCACCACAATGGGCACAGCCTTGGACCCTGGAAGGAACGCGGCACTTTTTCCCCAGTCTGCCGGGCACTGGCAACACTCAGAAGCAGCTCCCTCCCTGCTTCTCTTACCAGCACGCTATCCCATCCTTGATTTTAAAGCCAGCACTATGTCCCTCCTAACAACTGTGCATGCAGGTGACACTGCTTGCACAGGAGTTCCCCTATGGATCAAGCCAAGGATTTGTCCTCCAGGACCATTGTTTCCATACACTGCACCCATCCTGCATTCTCCTGTGGAGACCTGCAGCCCTGCCCCGCTTGCACCACCCGTCTCTGCTGAAGCTAAATGCTCCTTGTGGGAAAACCCTGCTGGGACACAGACTCCTTTTCCTTCCGCCAGCTCCCAACCCAGCCAGGTTCAAAAGTGAGCAATGCAAAACTTCCCCCTGCACTGTGGCAGGTCTGGCCTCACCCTGCAGAGCTCAGGCTACCAGCTGCCCAGTAAGCTTCCTAAAAGTCTCTGGTCTCACATGGAGAACAGCCCAACATACACGAGCTGTGTAACCTGACAGTGAGCACAGGTAAATCCCGGGAGACAAGAGCTCATTTGTAGCATGTCTCTGATTGGAAACTCCTCTGGGAGGCTGTCCTTCCCTTCCTCTTGTTTGCAAGGTTACACTCATAGTCAGTCCTCTTGTGCTTAATGAGCCACTTCAGAAGGCTTTTTCCTTGGTAAAGTGGGCAGCAGTTCTGCCTGCTGCCCATGAGAAGCAAGCTTGATTCAGCTTTGAGGAAATAGAAAATATTTGGGAAAGAGACAGGCATGCTTCACCACCCTTAGAAAAATGAACACGTGCCAAGCATGGCAGCGAAGGGGGATATCAAAGAATCCCTGACTGAGCCCTTAAAATTGATTTTTTATTTTTTGAAGACCAGCCAGAGATGCACTTCACCCATGTTCCCTAAGAGACGCAAAGAATGAAAAACTGCTGCTCTGAGTGAGCAGAAGTGGACAGTCATGGTGGGTTTCTCAAGCACTGGCTCTGGGTCTGGCATTTCTCCTCACCAGCATTACCTTCGTTTTTGCTTTTCAGCTCCATGGCAGCCTCGGTGCAAAGCTCCCGGGCACGGAGCCCTGCCTGGCTGCCATCATTGGCAATGGCCTCTTTCACCACGGTGTCAAGGGACAAGGGAGCAGCGTCGTAATGGTGACACAGGGCCGCCGCCATCTCTGTCTTTCCTGAGAGAGAGAGGAGGACTGCTTGGTGACACGTGCACATGAGGCATTACAGGGACAGGCCCTGGAAAAATCTCCAACAAGATTTCAAAGTTAAAAGAACAGGGGGAAATCAAGCGTCCCTCCAGGGGAGGCCATGAGGGAGGCAGCTGGAGCGTGGTTGCCAGCTCTGAATTCTAGAGCCAGGAGGATCATCTCCATCTCCTGTTTGGCTGAGGTCTTTGCCTTAAGCACCAAGGTCCACCAGGATGTATTTCTCCTGCTTGCCCCTCTCCCTGCAGCCCAGGGCTGCAGCTCACATACCTGCCAGGGGTGGCCCGTGGACAATGACAACAATCCCTTTGTCCTGCTGTGCTTCACACCTCTCTGAAGACTGGTCAATGCCCAGGTGGCGAATGACAGCTCGAGAGACAGGATTCCCAGTCGCCTTCACCATGGCCTCAGGATAGAATGGGACAGCCCTGTGATGTGCTGCAGTGAAAAACCAGGGGAAAAGGTCAGCCTCCTGCCTACCTTTGATCCTCCTCATCCTCCCAATCTGCTCAGATCCCGGAAAAGGAGACTTGGTGAAAGCAACATGAGCTTGTTCTTTTGTTGCTAGGAAAGTGCAAATATAAAAGAGCCAGTGATATTAGACCTGGTTCTACTGGCTGAAGAACTCATCCAATCCTAGTCTTTGTGGAATATCCCGATTATTTCCCCAGTCTACGGCAGGCAGATAGGAGCTTGCTTTGGCTACACTCAGGGTTGGTAGAGGATGCCACAGTCCTTCACCCAAGAGTTCCTCCACCAAGCTGGGGAACAGGCAGTTTTTAAAAGCATGGGCTTTCCCCGAAGGTGACAGCGTTCAGGGTGTATGGGTGCTGCGACCACAGTCAAAACAGACGCTGCCAAACCCTCACTGTTTTTCTGACCTGCTTCTGCCTCGCCCATGGCCTCAGCCTCAGCCTCTGCCATGGCCTTGACCTCTCCCTGTTGAGCATTCAGCCTCTTCTGGGCTTCATAGTACTCCAGCAGCTCTGGGGGCAGCGTCTCGCCCACGGCACGGGGAGGCATTAGAAACTTCTTCTGGTACTCAGACCCCACTGCCGTCCGCAGGATCTGTGTGCGCAGGGAAGAGAAACCATACGCAAGATTCCTTCTCTGGCCTTTCATCACACACGCTCAACAAACCCATTTTCTGTCTCCTCTCTTCCTCCCAACAACACAAGCTATTGAAGTCCTCCCACAGCATGTCAGCAGAGTTGGCTTTCCCTGGGGATTGCCTCCGTCGCCCTGGCACAAGCCTGGGAATGCTGGAGTGCTGTGAAGCTTGGGCAGCATGTACATGGGGACCAGACCTGCCTTCTCACCTTCTCCTCCTCAAGGTACTGCTCATCAAAATCCAGGGAGTAAAACTCAATGGGGAAGTTGCATGGGATCTTCACCACCACTGTGGCCTCCACTCCGTCGCTGTCCACCAGCACCCATCCCATCTCTAGTGCCGGGGGGCTGAACTCCAGCCGTGGCTCCAGACCTTGTCCTGACAGGTGCAGCATTAAGCAATTGCTGCTCTCACAAACGTTAAGCTTCAGCTCATTCTTGTAAGACCTCTGAAAAGAGAAAAGTGAAGAAAACTCATCCATGAAGTCCCAGGTGACAGGACCCCAGATACAACGCTTTCTCCAAGGTCAGGGTGTTCCCAGTCCCTCCAAGGTGAATGGAAACCACCAGGTATTTACTGACGCCAGGGACTACAGCGTCTGTAGTAGTCTGGGGCCGAATAACTGGGATAAATCCTGGTGTGCACTGTAACTGGGTATTTGGGCATCAGATGGATCTACAATGGACTGTCAGATGTTTTCACCTAGTCATGCAGGAGTGCAGTGCTCATGAGAAGGGCCCTCGGGGTTACAGTGTCCAGACACAGTCCTGGCACTGCTGCATCAGGCAAACGCCAGCTCCAGGAGAGAGGCAAATGAGCTCTCACCGGCTAGAAATAAGGATCATCTTCACTGCTTAGTGTCTGGCTCTGGGCAAAGCCGGACACAAGATGGTTATGTCTCTTGAGCAATTAAAAGATCCCTGGGACTGTCTGCAGGCACAGAAGCACTTGTGTCCATACCGGTACAGGCCATCAGTTTCCAAGACCCAGCGGCCACAGGCAAACTACTTTTGGGAACGCTCCATCCTTTAAGTTGAATCCCCCGCTGCATGGGATTGTGCAGGCAGGCCAGAGCCCCAGGGACTGCTGGCAGCACAGCACTACAGGTGACTGTCCTGCTGTGCCCAGGAAGGTGTCTGGTGGCTGTTTTGTCTGTCAGTTCTGCAGCAGGATGAGCCTAGACGGACCATTCCAGGATTATCCTCTGCCGGTGTGCAGCTGCTCTGCACCGAGTGTCGCAGCTGCAAATACAGCCGGGCAAGGGGGAGGCTGAGGGGAGTTGGGCACATCCCTCCCGTGTGCCGAGAGGCAGCCACAGAGCCCCGATGCTCTCTGTGCAAGCTCCCTGTGGGCATTTCAAAGCACATCTCACGGCAATGCTCTGTGGGGTGAACTGAGCCACGCTGAGTAGCTGAGTACGGGGCTTGCAGAAAGCTCCCTTTCAAGGCAGAGCTCAGAGCACACTCTCGGCACCAGGCCCTCCTTTCGGCCTCCTGGGCTGACACCTGCCAATCTCACGTCCTCGTTTGGTGTAAACCGGATTTTCAAGTCCTGCCAGCTTCCTGCCTCAAGGGTTCCTTCGGAGGGCATCACTTCAAAGGGACAGGGCTCATCCTCCAGTGCCTGCTTCTTCTGATGTAGGGCTGGTGTCCTGCGTTTGCGTTGATTGTTCCGGGCACAGAAACGAATCCTGTCAGGTCTCCTGGGTCTGCGAGGACAGAGCCTCAGTTCCTGCAGTGCTCTGAGACACTGATACGGTGCTGAGGGCACCCACAGCCACAACAAGCGTGGCCCCCATAGCCTAGAGCTGGAGGGAAAACCTGTAGACAGGGCAGGCAGAGAGGGAACTGGAGTCCTCAGAGGAGGGGGAATGGGTGAAGGTGCTAGAAAAGCAAAGCATCAGCTAATAGAACAGGTCCAGGCAAACCAGCCTTGATCTAGACCCTCAGAAGCTTCCTCAAACACGCTGTAGACCCAAGTGCTCAGGCAGCCACAGGAGTAGAAAGGGCAAGAGACACAAAGAAAACCCAACCAAGAAGTTACGTGTTCAGTGTTGCCCGTGCTTTACCTCCATTACAGGCTGGATGGCAGTAATAAACCAAGTGCAGGGGACATGGAACCAGTTGTAGAGCCGGACTGTCTCAGTCTGGCACTGCCCAACGAGGGTATCCGAGAACTCCAGAGTGTTCTTTGAAAGTCTGAGTGACAGTTCAATGACAGCGGCATGGAGGCGGATGTGAGACGTGGGGCCTTTTTCTACCTGGAGAAGGACAGGGAATTCAGCGGAGGGTGCAGGTGACAGCTGCTGCGGTGCCCAGCCTGCTGCCTGCCCCAAGAGCTGTGGTACCTTGATGGGCAGCAGCACATCCACGTCACCCTGTGGGCGGCAAGCACTTTCAAAGCACACTTCAAATGTCACGGTGTGTCTGGGAGGCAGGTCCTCCATTTGGTCCAGGTCCACACTGAAACCTTGAACAGATGAAAACAAAGCAGCTGAGATACACAAGAGACATGAAATGTGTCATAAGCATGTTTAAGGCCCTACAGGTGTCCTGGCTGAGAAGTCTGGGAAAACCCCCCTGCCGTGCGGTGACCTGGACAAAAACGTAAAAGAGTGCACCTGTGAACACCCCTCAGACACAGCGAGCCTCTGTGTGATGGAAGCACAGCCTTGCCTCAAGGCCACTTTTGGAAGCCTCTTTTCATCCACCAGAGGATCTGACAGGCTGTTTCCTCAATAAAGGCTTAACACAAGTGCGGTGACAGCGTGAACTCCAAACAAAGCACTTCCAAAACACAGCAGACCCCACTGGTTCACAAAACAAGTCCACAGAGTGCCCAAAGAAACTTCATGCTGGTGGGAGCCAAGGGCAGAAGATGCTGAGAGGTGACCGGGCTGATGAGCCCATCTGGCCCCTGCACTGAAGCGTTAGGGCAGTCACAGGCAGGCCAGGTCCTTGGGCATGGCTGGCCAGGAGAATTGAGACTCTGAAGCTCCCAGCAGGGCCACTGAGAAGAAAAAGCTCAGAAACGTCCCCAAGTTCAGTGGCTTAAGCTAATCTGTCTGAGACACCTCCTTCAAGCCCACAGGAAGTGTCTCCAGCACTGCTTACCTGTGTCCTGCAGGACAGACACATCCATCCGGAAGGACAAAAGCATCTCCCCAGGGTTGGTGATCTCCAGAGTGCGTCTCTCAGTGCAGCCCTTAAATACAGACCCCAGGTCCAGGACATACTCAAGCGGCTCAATGCTGGAAGAAGGAGTAAGGACAGTCCTTAAACCACAGCCTGGCTACAGTTTCAGGTGGATGGAAGATGCAAATAAAGTGGGTAATTCTGTATTCATTGCTGTAAAAACTCAGCTCAAGCATAGGAAACCCGAGGCCTGACCACCTGGCAACGACTTTGGGAAATCAGGAGGAGTGCAGGTCCTAGGTTTTATCAGCCACCCATGGTAGCTGAAACTAAAATTAGTTTAAAATGGACACTGGTTGCAGCTCCTCTGCCATGAAAAGCCAGTAGAGGTGAGTACACTGGGCCTCCACTGGTCTCAATGAAACTGCTTAGCCTCGTGTACAGCCTGAGCCTGAAATTGCCTCAGGGCCTAGAAGAAAGATTTGCCCGCACAGGAAATCTTCATTGCCCTGCAACCAGATCATATGATCTGTTCTGCAGAGCATCTTCCTCCTGAATGGAAGCCTCCTGTGCTTGTGCTGCATCATGATGGCGCAAAGGGAAGAGACCAAGGAACCTAGATAAGCCCTGCCACCCCACCAGGATTCGAGCCATCTGAGTTTGGATTTTAAAGTGTTTGCTGACACGTGCAGTTCCCTTCTCCGTTTGTCTAGTGTGCTCTGTTAGTTGGAACCAAGACGTCAGCTGGGAGTTGTCTCTTCTAGCGCTAGTCAGCAGGGACAGAATTTATGCGGCCTGGAAGGGCTTGAAGGTCTGCGCTGGGTCCCCTCAGCTGCAGGGACAGAACCCCACACCTGTGGGGAGCTGAGCAGTCCAAAGCTCAGCGTGGTGCTGGGGAAGGGAGGACACTCCTCTGCTCAGACGTAGCCTGTCAGCCACCGGGACCAGACCCTTTCTGAAGTCCCTGGCTATTCCCCAGTTGTGCAGACACAAGGATCTCTCAGGACAAGGAGACATTGCTAGATGTTCCCCACGGGGCACCTGGAGATGGGGATGGGAATCCTTACTCACTTGATAAGACTCTGGAGCAGCTCCTCGTCAGGGAACCCGCTCTTCAGGGGATGGGATGAGAGCTTTTGCTGCACCTCCAAACCAGCCTTCTCTGCCATTATTATCTGCAGCTGGGCGTCTGTCTCAGAAAGGATCCCACCCTGCTGCTGTTGAGAGGGGCTGTGGGGTCCTCCTGTCTGGCTGCTCAGTGTCCGTGACACCGCCTGCTCTTAGCCAGGACCTCATCTCCAGGGAAGTCACTCCCACACCTTTGCCTGCCCAGCCACTGTTGGCAAAGCTGATCTGGCCGGGCAGACAGACAAGCCAGGAACCTTCCAGAGCTCCAGACCCTTGCTTGCCCCCAGCCAGTACCAAGGCAGCTTGGACAAAAGCTGTCTTGAAAGGGAACCGGGAAAGCCTTGAAAGCTTTGTGTCTTGAAAAGCACAGCTTGGTAGCTGGTGCCTCGTGGAGATGAGCACGGCCAGCACAGTCCCAGGGCACAATCAGGCACCTACTGTTTGGGTCTGTAAATCTGACAGGGCTCGGGCTGGGACCAGCAAACTCCCCAGAAATGACCTGCATCTCCTTCAAAGCGCCATCAACTCCATCCCTTGAGCATGGCCTTCAGGATCTCTCCCTGGGGTAGCCAGGAAGCTGGTGCAACCCCAGAAGAGACCATGACCAGAGTGGCAGCCCTAGGGGCAATGCTGAGGTGACACATGGCTGTAAAGTGGGCAGGGAGGTCCCAAATGCCATCAGGGCACCAGGAAGCTGCTGTGGGCTGCAAGGGCCTCAGGTGACACGGAGAGGGTGGCGTGTGCCAAACTGGGCTGCAGCTGTTCTTACTGTATCGCCAGAGCCAAGCAAGCCGGGCTTCCGGTTCTGAGTCTTCCGATTCCGAGTCTTCGAGGTCTGAGTCTTTGAGGTCGGAGTCACCGGGGCCTGAGTTTTCAGGGTCTGAGTCACTGGGGGCTGAGACTTCAAGGTCTTAGTCTTCGGGCTCTGAGTCTTCTTCACAACAGCTGATTCTTTCCTTTGACTTGGTTGTTGCTGCTGTTTTACATGCCGTTCCAATGGCTCCTTATACTTTTCATTTCCTGAAGGAAGAAAACATCCACAAAGAGAAGTGTGAGCAAAGTGCCAATCCCATTAAAGCTGGGAAGTCCCTGCCTCCCACCACTGGTTCCTTCCAGAAAGAAATCCCTCAAGCCCTCTATGGAAAGTGGATGCTGCTGCTCCTCTCTGCATCCTCACCCATCTGCCTCCCCACAGAGGAGCATCTCATCCCCTGCAATGTCACACAAATCCAACCCTGCCAGAAGCCCTGCCAGCCTCTCCTAGAGCTTTCCCAAGCCTTTCAGTCTAGCCATCACCCTTCAGAACCCTGCCAGATGTGCTGGCAAGCTCTGCAGGATGGTTCCTGGGACAAAGACCACATGGGATCCTTGCTCAAGACTCATGAGGCAACCAGAGAGCTTGAGTTGCTCTGGGAGTCCTGCAACCCTCCAGGCTTGCTGGAGGTGGGCACGAGCTGCCCCGTGGGCATATGGTAGGGAACAAAACCAGAGGGGCCCCTCCTGGAGGCAGACAGGCAGTGCCCACCTTTGATGTTCCAGGGCAGGTTCACACTAAACATGGGAAAGGATGCTTCTCCTTTCAGACGGATACTTTCTGGCTCCAGGTCACCCACTTTGAGGTGGTAAGTCCTGCTGAAGGCTCCTGGTAATCCTGGCACGTAAGAAAAATTCAGCTCTTGCGTCTCGCCAGGTGCAATGGAGCCCTGCAGGGACAGGAGAAGAGAGAGGGGATGCATCAGAGTTTGATGGGGAATGGTTCAGGGGACAGACAGGCTGAGAAGACAGGTTCTCATCTACAAGAAGCCATCAAACCACACCACCATCATGATAAATACATTACAGTGTTGGCTTTTGCAATTGTTAGAGTAAACACTGTATGTTTTATAATGTTGACTTTTGTAAAAGAAGTTTTGCTGAAGTTTAGAGTTCTTTTAATTCAAATGTTTTGTTGTGATACCAATGCTGGTGAAGAATTGTTGTAATATTAACATTTAACCAATGAAGGAATTGAAGCCTGTTGAATGTGTCAAAAAGTAACAAAGGACCAGGACTAGGACAACCGCATATGCTCCAAAAAGGCCGGACGGAGAAGGAACTCTGTTAAAACGTTGGAATACAAAGAACTGCTTGTAAATACGCATTGGGCTGATGCAATACCCCGGCTATACAAGGGGTGTTGTGTTGACTGGTGTGTGCCTCTGGCTGCAGCTAATGTGGCTAAGCAGGCAGTGCTGTTCCTTCTGCTTTATTGACTTTGGCCCCTATTGTCTCATATTAAATTTTCTTGAAATTTTAACTGATGAGTGGGCTTTGCTTCTCACACCTCCTACCTTCCTTGTGCCCAAAAGATCGAGCCACTGACCCGGGGGGTGCAGTGTGTCCTCCCAAGAGCTCATCTGCCTGCAGCCCCAGCACAGCCTGATGTGATGTGAGCACAGCTCTGCTGCTCATGGGGTTCGCCCTCTGCCAGCAAGAGCCCGCCTCAACAAGAAAAGGCTTTTTTGGCTATGGAAGAGAAGCCCTCGCACTCAGCAGGGCCAGCAGCTCCTCCCATCCCTTGTAGGACAGGCATGAAGAAATGGGAAAGCCAATCGGCTCCCTCTTCCCACTGCAAGGAGGGACAAAGGCAGGAGTGCTGCTTCGGCTCAAAGACACCCAGGCAGGACTGAGAAGCTTGGACAAATGGTGGGATGACGCTGCAAATTTTTCTCATCGCTCCTCCAGCCCCGCTGCTCCCCGGCCCCCTCACTGCCCCACAAAGCCTCTGCACAGCACAAAGCTGCAGGAGGCAGGGACCAGCACGCCTACTGAAGGGCTATGTAAGTGGTTCTTAGCCCTGGCAACGGGGAGGCAGGGCAAAGGACAATGTCCTGTGTGATCACACAGCCTGGGTAAGGCGACCCTCAGAAACGCTCCAGTGCCAGCAGCCTGACATCTCAGCCGTCGGGGTCCCCAGAGTGACTGTGAGGTGCGGTGGCGTGATCTTTATCATGAGTTTTAATGTAAGATAGTTGTTCTTTGTACCCTGGTTCAGTGCCGTTGTATTTTTAGGTCCCTTTTGTTACAAACTGTAAGCTTCTCCCTCAGCCTGCCCCACATACAACCCCTGTTTGGTTCACCTTTCCCGCCTTGGTTACCTGTCCACCATTCGTCGGGAAACCCTCCCACCCTGCCAGTCACCCAGGGCCTGTCCCCCGGGTCCAGAAGCTTCGAAGGGAGATCTCTGGCGACTGGCTGGATTGGAAGCTTTCCCCTCCTTCCTTCGGATCATTGGTATTTAATGTTAATGCTTGTTACGTCAGTAGACACTCCCCAGTTATACCCCACTGGTTGCACGTGGACCCACCCTGAGCTTCCAGCCACTGTATAAAACCCTCTCCCTCCTGAGATTCAGGGTCTCCCTGAAGCACCGGTCGCAGGCTGAGGGCTCCCTCCTTCCTACCAATAAACCCAAGTTGCAGTCAGGCCTCTTGAGAGTCCCGTCTTTCTTCCTCCGCACTCGCAACGTGGCAGGGCAGGTCGGCAGCCAAGATCCCACATTTCTATAGATCGTGTGGGGGCGTGTCGGGGCTAGCCGGCCGTGGGAGGACACGCACCGCCGCAGTGGGGAACCAATTCCATTTTTATTTGTGCCTCACCATATGTTATAAATCCATTTTCTGACACGGGGTGAAAAATTACTACAGGGGCTGCAGTCGCGTTGGGAGCCTTAACACACTCCAGGCGTGGAGGAGGTTGCAAGGAGAAGATGCAGGCAGGCCCCGTCTCGGGGGGGCTGCAAGCGACCTCTCCCTTGGGGGAGGGCAGACCGCGAAGCCCGGGCAAACTTTGCCCGTCTGACTAAGTCTTCCCAAAAGGGCTGAATTACGGGAGGAATCTCGGCGCACAAAAGCAGTTAACGCTGCCAATTTCCCCCCGCCATTTTTGGTTGTGGTCGTGCCGGGAGCACCTGGAGGGCCCGGCTCCCTGCAGAGCCGCTCCTTCCCCGCCTGCCTACCCCGCTGTCGCCGCTTCCCCGCCGGCCACGGCCCCGCAGCGCTCCGCCGTTGCCCCGCGGGAGCAGCCGCCGCGCCGGCCGTGCCCAGCCGCAGCTGCGGAGCCCGGACGCCGCAGCCCGCGGGACCGCCGCGCCTGCCGCGGGCGCGGAGCGCGCCCAGCCCGCCGCGGCAGCACGCTCGGGGCGCTGGCCGCACACGGGCTCCTGCTCCAGCCGCCGAGCAGGACGCCGACACAGCGCCCCAGGCTTCCAGCGGTACCGCTCTGTCCCTGGCTTCTGTTACTCCCTCTGTTGTTCATTCATTTTTCTCTCTCTGCTCTCTTTTCTGTCCCCTTCTGGTCGGGGCCGTACCCTTTCTTTACCAATTTCCAGATGTAATATTTGCTGCGTTTGTGCCTTATTTTCGCCCGAGAAATCTATCAAAAAGAATTCTCCTCTGCTCCCCTTACAGCGGGACGGGACAGTGACCAACACACTTGTGCCTTCCGCCGGTGTCTGCCGTGAGACAGCAGAGCCACCCGCCAGCCAAGGCCGTGGGGGAGTCTATCAGGACAGCACTTGTCTGACCTTCTCTGCTCCCAGCAGAAATCGCTCACACCCTTCTCTCTCTCATGGCTGGGTTTGGGGTATTCCCCTCTGACTTTTTTGTCCCCTTCCCCCCCCCCGCCCCCTCTTTTTTCCCCTTTCACACTCTCCTGGGCCACCCGACACAGGGCTGGGGTGAGTCACTTGTGCTACTTACTGCGGTGGGCTTGACCAGAAACACACCAGGCAGATCTTGGTCTGCAGTGCTAGGGTTTAGCACCCAGTTGAATTCCATATTGCAGGTGTTCTCCAGGGTGACCGTGGTGTGATGAATTTCATTAAACATCTGGAGAGAAAGCACAGGAGCAGGAAGTTACAGACCCGGGCCTGGTGCTGGGAATTTCCTTCCTCTCTCCCGGGGTTGAAAGCAGACCTGGGAGCAGGGACCAGGGAGGAGATACGGGCCCTTGGGAAGCTGGGCAAGCCCCAGGCACAGGGCACCTGCACAGGACCAGGGAGCTCTGGCAGCACACAGACATGTGGTGACGACCACGTGAGGGCCAGTAATAAATGAACCAGGGGACACAGGCCCTCTGTGCTCTCAGGGGTCACCAACTGCCAGGAGAAACAAAGGAGGTGGCACTGAGGTGCGTGAGATGAATCCAAGAGTTACGAGGTTAAAGAAAGAAAGTTGTTGGTTCTTGCGTGTTGTTGTTTGGATTGTTTGGATTTGTTCAGGTCGTGTTGTTGGGTGTTGCTGTGAGCTGGGAGAGGGGCAGGGTTGAAGACCTGACTAAAAGGCAGTAGGATGAGAGGGGAGGGGACAGAAGAGTTGGCGGTCAGAGAGAATGGAAGTTCCCGAGTACCATCCGATGGGAAGGAGGACAGGGACCACCCTGGCCGGGTAAAAAGAATAAAAGAAGCCGTTTTGGTGAAAGGGGTGTGTGTGCTGGGCTCCCGGCTCTCGGGGAGGGAGACACACCCGGCTCAGCTGAATTGTTACTAATGAACAGTTTTCTTTTGCTTCAATGACTTTGTCCCCATTGAATTGTATCTAAAAGCCAGTGCATTTCTAAGACAGGCATTCCAGAAGAAAAGGCACCTGCACGCAAGTATTGGCAAGCAACATACTGCAACAAGGAAGTCACACAGGGCTACACAGACAGGGCCAGCAGCTGAAAATACCTGTGGGCTTTCAACTGAAAAAGAGCGAAGTGGGGATTCTTCTGGGACAGTCTCTGCAACTGTAGTGACTGGAAGCCCAAATTCTTCCCCTGATTATTGTGTGGGTTAAGCAAGAGCTTTATACAAGAGCATCTCCTTGGAGGTCAGGCTTTGGGAATGGATCAGCAGAGGGATGTCTCAGGGACATGTCCTTCAGAGCATCCCCACTGGGACCCTGCCTGCCCCAGGAGGCAGTGTTTCTCAGGGTACCTTTCTCAACATTTTGGGGAGGCTTGGAGATGACCATTTGAAACCAGCTTGGATGCCAGATTTGTCCCTCAAAGGTTGTACTTCCAAGCCCCAGGCCAACAAAGGGGCTGGGAAGGGGAGGGAGGCCTGGACTGAGGCGGGCAGGAACCCGCTGGCCATGGTTGCAGGGCAGGGAGCTGTGCCAGGGGACATGTGGGGTACCTGTAAGCCACAGTCAATCTCCCGGGAGCTCAGCAAGTAGCTGACACGTGAGGCCTCCCCGGTCAGCTTCACCTTGTAGGTGGGGCCTCCCTCCACGTGGCACAGCGCCGTGACACGAGCGATGGTGTCGAGAAGGCCAAAGAAGGTGAAGGAGGCCTGCTGTGTCTCTCCTGGCTGCAGCACACCCGACATCGGCAGGGTACTGAAAACCTGGACGGAGGACAGGAGAGACTGAGGTGTTGAGCATGGAATTGGATGCAGAAGAGCTTCTTGGAGCAAAGTGCAGCTGTAGCCAGAGGGGACTGTTCCTCAAACACAGCCAGAATCATCCTAATCTCATCTTGTATCCATGCCAGTGACCAGTGGAGGGACCATGGGGAAAATCTTCTCCCATACTCGCAGATCAATGCATTAATTAATACACTACATGAAAGTGAACTGGGATGTGTCCTGGCAGTAGAAATTCTCTCTGATGCACAACTTGCCCTTAAAAAGCATTTCTTACTGCTTTTAGAAAAGGAGGCGACTCAGAGCCAGAGCTCTTGGAGCTCAGGGAAGGATTCCAGCCCAGCTCATCTGACTCCTGATGCTTTCCCCGCCCCGCTCTGATTTCTATGCCGCTTTCTCAACGTGCTCCAGCAAAAATTTCCTAAGGACCACCTGATGAGGTCCAAGGGGAGCAATGCCCTCCATCGGTGCTGCACAGCGTCCTTGGGCAGCCCTACAACATGTCCTGCACAGCCTCTCTAACAACCAGTTGCTTCAGCAGCACTTTGCGATGGGTCCGGAGGGATGTGAGGCCCCGCTGTGGGCAATGCTGAGGGCCACCAGTGGGACTGGGAGCTACAGCCCTGCTTGCCACACTGGAAAAGTGGGAGTGAGACAGATTCCCTCTTACCTTCTCAGTTTCGAGGGGAGTGTACCCTAAGTCCATGAAAAAGGTGACTCCCTCCAACCCTGGTGGGACGTAATACTTCTCCCAAGTACGTGGTGGCACCTGAAAAACAAGCCATTTTCTATGCTAGGAGGAAGAGACAGCCACTTTGCAAAGTCTCATTTTGTAAGACAGCTTCAGAGCCACCACTGCGATACCAGCTCTTGGGTGAAGAGAGAGATCTGGAAAGAGGTCGTCTGGCTGGGTCGGGAAGAGGGTACATGGAGATCAGGACTCATCACAGCTTGCTCTGGGAAGGAAGCTGGAGGTCCTATCATCATGATGCAGACAAAAGCCTCATCTTACATTGTGAAGAAAACAAGGCAAAAAACCCACACTCAACACAGCATCTGAGCAGGTTTCTCCAAGGAGAACTCTCCTGTTTCTCCCTCCCACACACCCCATGTCCAGCCACCGGCCCTGCTGCCCAGCCCGCTCTCAGGGCACAGGACAGCAGGGCGGCAAAAAGGGAGGTCAGCACGAGCAGGACTTGTTGGTGGCAAGCTAGGGAGGTAACGCAAGCAGTAGGTGTACAAGAAAATCTACCTCTGCTCCTGAAGATTGGCCAAGATCCCGTGATTCTTCCAGGGCTGTGGCTGGCTCCTCCGCTTTTCTAATCTTGAAGTGTCTCCACTGAGTTGCCGGCTTATCCAAAGGGAATGACACCGTCGTCGGTGGTTTGGGTTGGGATTTAGGTGGGCAAAGCTCATGTCTGGAAAAGAACGTAACTATGACCAGGGACCTGCAGTGGGAGGAAAGGACACCTGCACCAGTAGCTCCTGCTCAGGATGCAGCCCCTGGGTGGGTGCTGGTGCGTTGAACTGAGAAATGGTTTGATCCAGCCCTTCCCAATCCAGGCTGGAGCAGGTCCCATCTAAAGGTGGCCCAGGGCTGACACTGAGGTAGCAGTGGTGCAGGCAGCTGCTACTGCTCGCAGCGAGGAACTACAGTGGACACAGATTAACACCTTGTGGGGATGCAAAAAAACACAGTGGGAGAGGAAAAGACAGGGAAGGCAAGAAAAAGGGGAGATTTGAGGCACCAAGGGGCAGACCCAGCCAGTGATGAGCCGGCACAGCCCCCCCAGCGCCCAACGCCAGAAACTCTGCGGCTTTACCAGGTATTTATCACGAATGTTTCCCTGAGAGTGTTGGGGAGGTTGGCTGACATTTTCCAGCACTCCCGGGTGACTCAGGTCACATTCCCCATTTTAAATTGAAGCAGGTGCTCAGGGTAACTCTGCTTGTGTTTCTAATGCCACGTGAGGGACAAAGTTGTGCCATGCCTGCCTGTCACCCTGCTGAGATACAAGCGCTTCCCACGCAGTCAAACACAACCTGGATGCTCCATTCCCAGACAGGCATTCAGTGCCTGCTCCCCAGAGAAAAACTGTCTTTCGCTTTGTAGCTTGTTATCTAAGGCTGGGTTTCATTTCTGCATGAGGCGCTCTCTCACCATAACCCCCAAGAGATCCCTAATCATCTGTTCCACTGTCTTTAGTTTTAATGAATGGTTTGAGGCAACTTCACAGGACCATGGTGCCCAGACAACATTTTTCACTCTAAAGCAGTGGAGCGAGAGGCAGGGATAGGAGATGATGTGATGAACAAGTCCTGCTGTCAAGCAGTACAGAACCTATAAGGGACATGTTGCAGTGGGGAAAAGTCAACGTGAGTAACAAGTGTCACAAAAGAGGGTCGTGAGGAATCCAAGGTGTCCACTGAAAGCTGACCCCTGGGAAAGAATTTGTCCTGGCACTAAAGGAGTTGTCTCAGAAAAGAAGGAAAGGGAAGGTAACAAGAGGTTCAGCATCAGCCCAGTTGCTAAGTAGCTCTTTCTCTGGTGTTGGGACTTTCTGGGCGTCCTCCAGCACAGCGCAAGGGAGGAAGGCAAGGAGCAGAGAGCAGCTCCTGCAGAGAGGACCCATCCCAAAGCAAAGGGGCCAAAAGGGCCTCCAGCAGCACTGTGGCAGCTGGGACTAGGAGCCCTTCATCAGGGTGGACAGTGCCTCAGGCCACGGAGGTCTGAGAAAGCAGCCTTTGCCCCAGCTTTCCTTCCCAGGGGAAACCACGATGAGCACCAAATTGGTGGCAAACCTATTCCCTGAGCATCCAGCCTGACCGCAGCCGGTCAGTGTTATTTGCACAAGGACAAGGCAGAAGCAGTTTGTCAGCTCCTAGGCAAACAGCTTTGTTCTTTGCCAAGTACTAACAGGACACCAGGAAGAAGAGCTTCAAGGACAGGGCAAAGGTGCACATACCTCAACTTCTTCACATGGTCGTCCATCTGGAATGACCAGTGGTACTTGACGGGAAGTGGGCTGCAGTTGGTCATCTCCAGAGAACGCTCCTGTTTCGTGCCAGCCACGATGCCGCCAAATTCCAGGGTGCTGGGCTGGATTTGGAGATTTGGGAAGTGGGCTTCCCCGCAAAGGGTGATACGCTCCACATAAGGATGGCCCCTGACCATTTCTATCTTCAGGATCTTCATTGTTTTCCAGCTATTAAAATCCAGTCCATAAGCTGGGTCAAATGCGATGTAGAGGTGACAGGTCTGCCCTACGTCCACTGTCACAGGCTGCAAGCAGATGAACAATAATTAGTCACCTGTGGGATGACATCCCAAGGTCTGACAGCATGAACCAGTAAATGCTCCAAGTGTGACACCAGCATGGGCTTCTCAGTTCATCGTTCATTTCTTTACAGCAAGGGTCTGACTGCGGGCACCACACTCGAGTCCAGGATTCCCTCAGGCTCACGTTTCTGTGCTCAGCAGCAATACAAGGGGTGGCTGCTGGAGAGCTGGGATGCTTTCCAGGAGACACCTTCACGGCATGGCTTGCCCAGACCTAGTTGCCTGCTCCCTTCTCCCTGTGCCTGAAAGCCAGGGTGGATCTTCTCAACTCAGATAAGTTTTTGATTCCTTCAGCAGCTCTGCTGATGCAGTTCAGGCCATCCCACTGCTGACGCTACAGATTAAACTTCTTGACTTAAGGACGTCCCAACAGAAGTGCATCACCGCATCCCTCCTCTTCAAACCCCACTGCAGGAGTCCGGGGCTGCTCACCTGGCCATGTGGGAGTGGCTGCTGGTCCTCACTGCAGACCTGAAACGGCTGCTCCAAGTAGAGCATAAGGTCGAGTGGCAGCCGGCAGGTGTTCTTTATAGCCAAAGGCTGGTACTGCAGAGTCAGGACATCACTGGGTTTCTACACAAACAGGAGACAAGGAAAAACAACCTCAGCTAGCCACAGACCCAACCTCAGCTAGCCACAGACCTGCTTCTGCTGCATCTCGCAGTTTTCAGTCCCAGAAGTGCACGCATTTCTTTTTACCCTTTTTATTTGTTTCTACACTTCCAGGAGATTTTTCTTTACAGCAGATGCTTTTCATGTTTAGAAACCACAGCACCCTCTGGGGGACAGGGAAACACTCCCAGGTACAGATGAGCAAATGGGGCCCTGAGAGGAGGCAGCTGCTTGAACAAGATCTACACCAGAAAGGGAATCCAGACCATTTGTCTCCAGTTTTGTCTCTCTATTGCACAGAGCAGCACTAGATGATCTTCACTCACATACAGCCATTTCTTACAACCTTATTGGCTCATAAAGCAGCTTGTCTGCAGGATGCGTCCTGCAGTCCCTGCTACAGGGACAAGGTGTCTGTGGTCTCAAAGCTATGATCAGCCTAGGCTCTTCCTTCCTTGTCTGCATTCTGCTGGGCTTCCTGCATGGTTTAGAGAAACCAGGGAGTTTGGGAAACTAGTTCTGCATGTACTGGTATCAAATAGGTGCCATAGCATGCAATAAATCAGTTTGTGTGTGTGGCGTCAAGCAGAACCCAGGCAGAATCCGGGAGAGCTGAAAAGCTTCTAATTACATCGGAACTGCCTGTTCCAGGGATTCTGTACTTGAGTGGAAACCTGGGAACCAGAGGAGAGGCCTGAAACTACAGAAACCAACTAATGAAACATCTTCTCTTTTTCAGACAACTTGCAGGAGAGGGAAGCATGATGCTGGACTTGGGATCCCGAGATTAAAGGGCACCTGCTCTGCCTCAGTGTTATCATCACTGCAGCTGCAGGGTGTCTGGGGGTGCTTTGAAGCAGGTGAGGCTTAGGGAAATGCACAGAGCTATACCATATAGCTATACCATACAGCATTCATGCCAACAGCAGAGAAGGCAAAGAGACACAGGAGATGCTGGGTTTTTCCTTGTCAGCCTGAGGAATTCACAGGAATCTCCATTTTTTCCCTGCTTTCCTACAGCATCGGTGTACAGACATCACCGTGCCCTGGAGGATCCTCAGAAACCTCCCTTTACTGTGAGCAGAGAAACTGGCATTTCTCTGGAGGTGGCCACGATCCTCCTTGGCAGTGCAGCTGTAATTGCAATTTTACTTTGGGGACGTTAAATACCAGTCTCATCTCTAAAAGCATCTCCCCTCACTTTACAAAGTGCCTCAGGAAGGGTAAAGAGGGGCTTTTACACAAGCACACCCCGCCCTCAGCCATGCTGTTCAATGCCAGGATGCAATCCAGACACTTACTTACCTTCTCCACCCGGAAAGAGAATTGTCTGGCTGATAAATTTATAGTGGGATCAATAAACTCGCAGGTAATGGTTGCTTCTGTTATCTTCTTCATCGAGCCGCCTGTCCCAATGACAGCTTCGCAGATGGCGTAATTCTGCACCACCTGCATGCAAGAGTCACTTGTCACCAGGGGGTGGTGGCAGGGCATCCAGCAAATGCCCAGCATTGGCTCAGCACCCACCACCCACCACGCGCCCTATTCCTGCCACAGAGTTATGGTCACTGCCCGCTTTTCTTCCAGTGATGCAGCTTATTTATTTTGCACTCAACTGTCTGTAGCACTGCACCCCAATAACCACAAAAGGCACTTGTGAGAAACTCCCCCCCTTCACATGGCTTTTGGTTTACTCTGTGCTTACCCCAGATGAACCACTTGGCACTTGTTTAATTCACTTTCTTTTTGGGCTCCTAGTCTAAGTGGTACTAACTTATTTCTCTGCCCTTCTTTGCTGACAAAGCATGCAACGCTGTCTGCCCCAAAAGAGCAGTATTTCCTTCTACCCTTACTTCGGGATCAGCACTAGGTTTTGGTGGCTGTGGAATCACAATAAAGCTGTAGCTGGTCTGATGGTGACCAGCAAGGAAAGTAAGTGGTGCTGCCACAGAAACGTGTGGTCTTAAACCAGTTTCTTGAAGGCCCCTGCTCATTTCCCCAGGCAAATGTCAAGGGACTGTGGAACGAGCCCAGGGGAGGGGATCTGATGCTTCCCCAGCTCAGCCCGTGGTGGGGACCTCACCTGCGCCTTGCGGGAGAAGCCTGGCAGCACCAAGTCCACAGACTCTCCTGGCTTCAGGTCCATTGACAGCGGCTCCAGCCCAAACACGGGGGCCGTACGTTCGGGCCTCTGGGAATCACGTTTGGCTTTGGGGCTACTGTGGGCTGAGGTGCTCTGGCCCTCCTTCCCACCTGGCCTGTTACATTCCACCTTCCAGAAGAGCTGATGGAAGTGGTGGCCCCCATCTGTTAGTCTGAACTGACGAGCACAGGGAAGGAGGCTAGAAGAGAAACCAGAATGGAAAATAGTATGGGAGAAGCTATTGTCCTGGTCATCAGATTGCTCCCAATGAGGATTCTGAGCTGTTAATAGCTTGGAGACCGTCTTCATTTGCAGCTCTTAATGTGGACTGGGAACAGTGTCTGATAAGCTGCCCTTCTGATGTCGTTATTGCAAAGAGGAATATGTTTCTAATGGTAATGTAGCATTTTCCAGGCCAGGCTAACAGGATCTGGTGTTTTCCGCCAAAATGTGTGTTCTGGGGTGATTCATACTGTTACTGTATTTTGCATTAATCTGCACCCGAAACTGTTATTGAATCTTTGAGATCCTGCACCTGAGGCCCTTGTGTGCGGGGGTATGATTGCAGGCATTTTTAAAAGCCAGCGCGGAGGAAGTTTCTGGACAATCCCAGCAAGCTGCTAGAAATCATCTGTCTGCTCTAGGAGAGGAAACCAGGGGAGCAGGGGCTCTCTCGTTCGTAGAAGCTTTGGTTTTGCACTGGTGGTCATTTGTAGAAACTTCATTTCGCAATCAGAAACTGTTTTGAAGTGAACTTTGCAAACTCTGCTGGCAACGGAAAAATGAGCAAGGTCCTGTGTAGAAGTGTACCTCACCTGGTAGGGTTTGCAGCCCCACAGTGGCAAGGAGGCTTCCATTTAAGGGAAGGATTTGGGTTCCATTCTTTGTTTCACTCATGAGGTAAAAACCAGAGGTTTTGATACCTTTTTTGGCCTTGTGCCAGGACGGACGCAGCCCTTGGATCTTTGAGACTGTGCCTCAAGCCCTGTTCCTATTTCTATTGGGCAGGATGCCAAGAATCCGGCCTGGATTGTTACATGCTTAAGAGAATAGACCAAGATCCTCAGGGCATTTTTGGGGTGTTGTAGCAAGTGCAAAGGTCCTCCTTGCACTCGGCACAGCTTTTTCTCTTTTTTCTGCATGGCTTCTTATTTTCACCTTAATTAAAACAGTTTTGCTTTTCAAACACCTCTGATCATGCTGCCTCGCTAATATTTTAGGCCATCCTGAGGCTGCCGGTCAAACCCAGAGGTGATGCACCTGAGAGGGCACCCTAACATTCTGGCCTCCCGCACAAGCATCAGTCCTGGGCAGGCAGGGCAGCAGCAGAGCCCACGAGCAGCGTGAGGAAGCGTTGGCAGCGGCACTGCAGGCCCCACACAAACCAGCAAGTTTCCATCTGCCTCTGGAACTGCTCTGCGGGCTCCTGCCTTCCCAGGGGGGTCGTCACCCTCCCGTCTCTTTGTTCCCAGGGCCCCTGCTTGCCTGGCAGGTGCCATTTTGGAAGGGAAGGGTGCGATGCCATCTTCCCTTGGTCCCGCAGCCACACGGAGGGCCCGCCTCATCCAGGCGCCATTTTGGGAACCTTTTGTTCTGGGGGAGCCTGCGAGATCATTACTTGACCAAGTGAGGACATAGATGTGTTAGAACTGAAGGCAATTCAGTGGCAATTGAGCAACTGGTTTCTCTTTCAGTGGTTTTTGAGGGTACCTAGCAACGCTCAACTGGCCATCACATGTCTCTAAAGGTATCTCTGCCTTCAGGGAAGGAGTCAGGGTCTTTGAACACTGAAGAAGATCGTGCCTGAAGGACTACAGCAAAACTGCTCCTTGTTGAGACAGAAGGAGAGGTGGGAGTGGGAGATCTCCTACCTGAATTGGTATCCCAAGTTGAGCTCCGGGGCAAGTGGTTTGTCTGTGACAATTGTGGTGCCAGTGCCAAAAGCCAGGAGGGTGGAGGTGGTCCAAAGTCTGTTCCCAATGAACAGCTGGAGAGCATCAGCAAAAACCCCAGTGTCATCCAGGGTTGCTGTGACAGTCACATGAACATCACCCCTGGCGGGGATCACTCCTTCCCTGGGTTCAATAACATAGCAGTGAGGTTTACAAGCCTGTAAGACACGCATAATGTGCATTTAGGATGGAAACCATACACCCTGGTCTCTTATGGGGTGTAAGAAAAGGAGAAGACTAAAGAGGGGAGGATAAAAATCCTAAAGGCCTAATTTCCCTAAATTTAAGCTGCAGTATTGGGGAACAGCAGAGCTTACACAACCTGTATTTTCCCCTCCTTTAACAGACTCTCACCTAATTAACCCAGTTTTGCCCAACCCAAGGGACGCTTATCCTCAGGAGAGTGTTCCTTCCCCAGTCCTTCTCTGGAGTGTGTGCCAAGGAAAGCTGCTTTCTCTCTCCTGGCTTCTCACAAAGGCTCAGGGCCAGAGGAAGTCATGACGGCTCAAATCCCACTCCAGAAACCACACAGCTGGAGGACACTGCTGAGAGCCTGAAGAATATCTCCGCAAAACCAGTTGAGCAAAACCCCAACACCAAACTATCCTTTCCCAAGAGGCCCTCAATGCTTTTCAACGTCCCCTAAAGGACCGAGGCCCTCACTTCCCACTGATCATCCGCTGTAGAGAGGTGCCCCAGGGCCTTCTGCTTTGGAAAAGTCACCTCTAAATGGTTATGGCAGAGCAGGAAAGCAGGAAGCAGAGGGAAAACTGGATGACATGTGCTCAGTGGGCATGGCCCACTCTTCCTAAGAACTCGTGTCCTCTGGTTTCTCATGGGCTTCACAGATTGGCCAAGAGAGCTGGAAGCTGCCCAAAGGAGGGAGGAAAGGCCCCGCACCAGCACAGCTGTACAGACACAGCTCTGCAGGTCCAGCCCTGGAACGAGCACGTGAAGCCCATCCTTTACACACCAGGCCCACCCAGCCAAGGTGCATTGCTCCCTGAAGAGGTGGAAGGCAGAATTTCATTGTGTAGTTCGAGAAAGCTGTCCTGGAAAAATCCCTCACTTTAAGGTTACATTTATCCCCCAAACTGCAGGAAAAGCAGCAAGAGGAAAAATCATGCCCCTCCTCCTTGGCTCAGGAGGCTGTGGCTGGACTTTCCCACATGGCCTGATGCTTTATCCACAGACACAAACAAGTCCACAGGATCAGGTTTTAACCAGCTCCAAGTTCAACACACCCAGCATGGAGAAGAACAGACCTCAAGCCCCTCAGAGATCTCCCCCTCCAGCAGACATCCCACCCAGCCCCAGGCCCAGCCTACAAGCCCTTCCTGGCTGCAGCAGCCCTGCTCTCCCTGCCAGGGGAGCAGCCCCAGCTCCTCTGCCCTATGCAGCCTTCACATATTAAACAGCCATTCTCTGCAGCCGGTCCCCAAAGATGCTCTTCAAAGGCACAGAGACCACAGGCTGGGGGGGTGCACAACCCCCACACATGTCTTTGTGTGGACAGCCCAACTGGCCTGACCCACAGCAGGTGTGAAAATTGCCTCCCCACCAGCAGTCTGAGGACAGACCTCACACCCTCTTCTCTACCATGAACAGCAGTTTGGCACAAAGCAAATGTAGATGGCACAGGGAAAGCACAGGGAAACCCATGCTCTCCGAGGAGCAAAGGACCACAGGTTTCTCTTGATCTCAGAGCTCAAAAACCGTGACACACACAGCTAAAGACCTTCCATAAAATTATGGGAGAACTCGTCAACACGATCCAGACGAATTTCTGCTCCAACATCTCTGCACCTGATTTCACTGAGGAGTGCCCCAGCTAAAACCACTCCAGAGCCAGGTTCCTTTTGCCTCACCCAGATGGAATCTTGGAGTATCTCGCTTCCTCTCACACAGGCCGATGCATATAAAAACCACGTCATGGCAGCTTGTAATGTCAACCAGTCAATTTCCCTGGAAAACGGCCCCACAGATACTTACAATCTCTAGCCTGAAGTCTAAATCGACGAGACCTTCGTTGAAGAGGCCAAAAGCTTGTGAATTAGGCCTTAGCACTGGGATCCTGCCGAACTCTATCAGCCTTGGACTTATGTAGACTGCTGACAGCCGTCCAAGGCTCTGTAGTTCTGTTCTCTGTTACAGAAAGCAGGCAAGAAAGATTTAAAAAAAAAAAAAAAAATCAAACCCGAACAGGGAAACCTAAAAAAGCTTAAACAGCTCAACCCAGCTCAAGTTATTTCTTTAGGGACAGCTACCATTCTCCAGCTGAATTCCTGGGATTTTGGGGGGAAAAAAATAAAGCTTATGTATTCACCTCCAAATTGAAAAGGATTAAGTAAAGAGAAACTTTCAAACTACAAATTATTGGTCCAAAGGTAGAAGCTTTGCAAGAAATCTCTAGTTAAGATCAGGCTGACAGTTAAACAACTGGTTCTTCGGGTGGGGAGAAACTCTTCTCTTTAGGTAAGCAATCTGATAGTTGAAAGCAAGTGCTCAGTCAAACTTCAGGCTCCCTGGCACAGCCTGCACTGCCTGTCCTCCCTGTTGACTGGTTTACATGCAGTGCCACAATGGCCCAGGTTCAGATGTTTGGTGCCATCCAGGGAATTTGGCATCATCATTTCCATGTTTTAATGTAAGCTTAAATCCTTGCAACTACTCTTCAGATGCCAGCTTTCCTTTCTTTTACAGAAAGCCCAAGGTTCCCAGAAATCTTCTGACATCCTCTTTTGTGCTGTGAGGTAACATTTTAAAAAAGATGTTTCCAAAGTTAAGAGCATTTTAAAGAGTAATTAAAATGATCCTCAATTCCAGCTTAGATGAACTACCTTCTGGGTCAGACACTGACATTGCCACCTATAAGGCACGAGCTGTTTATGCCACCTGCCCCTGCTGTCCTTCTCCACAGCAGCCTGTGCCTCTTTTCCCCGGAAGAATCCCCGCACACTGTGCACCCTGCCAGGACCAGTTGCACGAAGGCACACACCTCCCCTTGCACTCACCAGTGGGTTTCTTGCATCCCCAAACACGCCGGTACAAACACTGGTGCAACGCTTGCCCAATCTTTGGATTTCAACTGTAACTGGAATCTCTGCAGCGCTCCGAGGCTGGAGAATCCCACAGGGTCTGGGGCTGGAGTAGAGCACAGGAGAGTCCTCCTCGGGTTCCTAGAAGGGACAGAATCAAATCCAGCTTCAGAGGGACCTCTGAAGAAACTTTAAACTCCTCAACATCCATCCCAACAGCAACTTACACACATTTTTAAAAATCCCCAGGACAAAGGTAAAAGGCACAAACAAGATCCAAGAATTGTAGGCTTAGAATTCTCAGGGGGTTCTGCAAGGAGGCTGCCAGCACAAGCACTGGTGTCTGTGGATGCAGCAGCTTTTCACAACCCTCGAAGATCTCCCACAAGAAAACACCCTGAAGACTAGAACGTAAGCCCTTTCCTCAAGAGATTAAACTGCATCCTAAAGCTAACATTCAGGTAGGATCCTGTTCTCAGCAGATCTTTAAGACTGAATAGAAACCGGCAAGGTCTTATCCAAACCCTCTTCCCCCCTAATAATCTCCACAGTAATATTTGAGAGGAGGAGGTGGATGCGATGCCAAACCTGGGGAATAAGCCCGTAGCAGCCAGGAAGGTGGGTGTTATTCCAAATGAAGAACTTCCTCACGAACGGCGCCTTCAGGTCGCACTCATGGATCCCCCGGTTTTGGGGGTACACTTGCAGCTCAGGAACGAAACATCTGGGCAAAGAGATGACCCCAAGGGAATCAG
This sequence comes from Chamaea fasciata, assembly GCF_029207755.1. Classification (NCBI taxonomy): domain Eukaryota; kingdom Metazoa; phylum Chordata; class Aves; order Passeriformes; family Sylviidae; genus Chamaea; species Chamaea fasciata. The sequence continues at coordinate 20,621,617 of NW_027094097.1, read as the reverse complement.
AGATACTGAGAGAATGGAGAACGTTTACCCCCAAAGATTGTGAAATGGAGCACAACACCTTTGTCACTGTCAAATACACATTTAACAGCCCTACGGTGAAAAATTGCCTTCAAAGTCTTCCCACTCAAACATGTCTTGTCGAGGAGGGGCAAAACCTGAGAGGCAGCACCCAGAGGCTGCCAAGTGCCCCAGGCAGAGCACTTGGTCCCACAGCTGCCTCAGCCCCTCCTTCACCCAAGAAGGTTTGCAAGAACTCCTGGAACAGTCCCAGTGATCCATGAGCTCTGGGGGAGCCTTCCCAACAGGGATCAGTGCTCAGTAAGGCTCCAGGAACACACGACTCTAGTGTCTCAGTAAAAAGGACTCCCTTCTCTCCCATGGTGCTGTTACCCTGCCTGAGAACTCAGCTGTTTGCCCCAGCCTTGGAGGGCATGAGACATCACCTGCCCCACAGAGTGGGAGATCACTCCCTCCCAGTTCCTACAACTCCCCTGGTCCTTCACTCCACAGGTCCAAATACTGACTGTCCCCAATGGCACTTGCTTTTCAAACATGGCAGCCCAGGCACTGACGAGATGGCTCTGCCTGGGAGTGGGAACAGCACCAGGGAACTGCATCCCTCTTGTCATTAAACTGACACCTAGAGCAGCACAGCAGGATGGAATTCTGCTGGAGCAAGAACAACTTTTGCTTTAAGCCTGAGAACATCAAAGCTCAAAACAGGAAGCAGAGAGAAGGGGAAAAAATAGAGCTGACCTGCCACATCAAGGACTGATTTCCCCTCTGAAGATCCTGCCCTCACCTCTCTTGCTGTGAGCCACTTCCCCACTGTCACGTGCCCTCGTTAACAGAACCAGACCCTGACCCTCAGCAGACTGCTTGGTGTGCCCCAAGCCAACGCGGGCTGGTTGCAACCCAGCACAACTCCACCTCTTGCAGGAAGAAGGCGAGGAGGCCCTTGGGAAACTTGCTTCACCTCAAGCACCAGGTCAATAAATGATATCATTCCTGGTCCCTTTAGAAAACGACCCAGGACCACGCTGGGCTGTCAGCAGGGCTGCTTTTCACCACAGGCTGCTTTTCAAGCACTGCTGTTCTCATGTCCAGCTGGGCAGAACATGAGGTCATTAAACAACACGTCTCCTTGGGAGCTGCAGCCAGCACATCCTGTGCAAGGCAGTGCGCTGGGGGAGGCCAGGGAAGTGCTGGTACCTGGCCTTGATGATCAGTGATGCCACTCCCTTGCCAAACCACTCCAGGTCCACCAGCAATTTCCGGTTGTATTCCGTCACAGTGTTGGAACACAGGGTCACCTGGTGGAAGAGAAGAGCAGTAAATTCTTCTTTACAAAAGCTCATGACTCACGTGTGATGTCCTCCAGTTTTTGTGGTAAGTAAAGGGAGGATTTTGCCTTAATTCTTCTGCCGCTCCACGTGTAGAGCAGTCTCTAAGAGTGACAAAAGCCTTCTGGCAAATACCAGATTTGTTAAGCACACCTTGCTATCAGGGCATAGGTCAGCTAAATTAAAACATTAGACTAAAGCTCTGTGCAGCACTGTGTTCAAATTAAGGGGCAAATTTTCATCTGACTACAATGACATAAATGCAGTGGAAATCTGCTGACTTGAACAGAATGAGTTCAGCTTTACAGCAGGAAGCTGAAGACAAAGCGTGGGCCAGCAGGTGCTGGGCAGTTCATGGCCGCAGAGTTTTTTGCCTTCACTGGAGATCCCTGCAGTGAACACAAATCATTCTACTCCCCAGGACAGGAGAAATGAGACCAAGAAGAAAAGCAAATTGCTTTATATAATGACATCTGTCTAACAGCCACCTTTGGTCCTCGTCCGTCCTCTGCCCACTTGCAATCAAAGACATTGCTCTCAAAAACACCAAAATGCCTTCAGTACTTGACCATTATGGGACATGATTTCAGCTTGTGATTTTGGAAACAAATCAGTGCTCCTTCAGGAACGTCCCGAGTAACCCAGCTCACAGAGGCCCCACGCCAGTGCAGATCCTCGCTCACACGATGATCAGAGCTGGCATCAGAGCTAAAGCCCTCCCACACTCCCGTGAAGCGTCAGACCCGCTGCTGAAGTGTGTGTGGCTGGACTCTTCCCATACCTCGATATCCTGGTGTTCCTGGGATTGGAGGGTCCTTTCGCTGGGGTTCATTGTAAACTCCCGTGGCTTCACAGAAAAATGAATTCCCTCCCTCCAGGAGGGCTCACTGTCGCTGAGTATTTGCTCAAAGCTGCTAACAGCAGGCTGAGTGCCATCGTCCGGCACCCGCGAGGTGTTAGTGAGGCGACAGGTCTTGGTGTAGGGAAAGCCTAGGAAAAGGACACAAATATCCATTTAGGCACCAGTTATGTCGTGACTCCTGGTGGGAATACCCTGGTAGCATGAAAGCGTGATAGGAGTTTAGCTCTTTATTATCTGAACTACAGATTACTGAGAAGCTGCAAGAGGAATTAGTCGTCACTTAGTTCCCTTTAACACTGATTCCAGACTGCAGCCTTGAAAATGCCTGCTCTTAGCCCTGCTCAACACTGCAAGCTTCTCTCTTTCTGATGGGGAGAAGCTCCCTCACCTGCCCCAAACCAGCACCAGTTATTTCTCCCTGATGACTGTGCACCCAGACCAAGCATTTCCTCTGAAAATTCAAACTGTAAAATTCCCTGTTAAGTCTGCCAACACTCCTACCCTTTTCAAGATACATAAAGAGTGAGTCGCCATTGAGAAGAAGCTACAGCAGAAGAAAGTGAGGATGGAATCAGGAACTAGAACGTGATGCAAAGCACCCTAATGCAGTTTCTCTCTGCAGAATTCTTAAGGCGTCTTTTGGTTTGGGCCAAACAGACTGGGCATGTGACAGCTCAGAGCCCACTCAGCTGGAGGCAAACCCGAGCCTTGACCCAACAAGCGGGGACATCGCACCCATACTACTCACTGTGATTGCTGCCTGCAAGGGTTTACCCCACCTTAACTCTGAGATTTGCTTTCCATATTGGAAAGCCAGAGATAGTGCCACGCATGGTGGGGATGTCCTGCAGAGCCCGGACACCAGCCACAACCCGCTCTGCAGTGGACTGGCTGGCCAGCTCTGTGGGGAGGAGACTTCTCCCCAGGCCTGCTCACCAAGAGTCATTTGAACACAGGTGGGGGAAAAAAACAACTGCAGGCGCAGCCCAGAGCTTCTCTGTGCCCATCAACAGTAATCACTGCCGGCTCCAGCAGGGACTCCAGCAGGGAGGCAAGAGAAGCACAAAAGGGACAAACACAGATGTCAAAACCTCAAATGAGACTGAGGTCACCACATGCAGACAACAGTCAACAACAGTTAAAAAGAAGCAAAGATACAACAGCTGCCTTCAGCTGAAGAGACCTTAGGAATGCGTTTCTACCTGTTGCCTTTCTTGTTTCATTTATTCAAAAGGCAACTTAACCAGTGCCTCAGTGGTGATGCAGGGTGGCGAAGAAGCAGATCAGGAGAGGCAATTAGTTTTCTTAAAACGTTCAACAACTTCATTGTTATGAGTTTAGGTTTCGTAGTGAATTTTGGCCTCAGTCTGGGAAGGGAAATACAGGGGGTTTGGGGTGGTCTCGGCTGTGCGGGTGGGCTTTTCCATCCGGGGCTCTTTGGGAGCTGTGCCGTGATGCCGCGGGCGGTTGTGAAGTCGGAGCCGAGGTTTGCAGGGGGCAGACCTTTCCGTCCTTCCGCGCGGGGCTCGGGAAGGTCGGCAGCGTGCTGCTGCGGGACGTCGTGCGCTTGACGCCGGGCTCAGCACCGTGATCGAACCTGCCCGCTGTCCCCGCTTCTGCCTGCTCCCGATTGCCAGTGCCCACATCTCCTGCTGCCCGTAGTTTGCAAAAGCAGCGATTTCCTCCTTCCCTCCCTGCCCGTGCCGGCTGGGAGGGAAATCACTCCCCTGCCAGAGCCCACCGCTCCTCCAGCCTGTGATCATAACCACACCAAAGGGGAAAACAGGACTCGGCGGGTTGGAAACTTCTGGCATTGCGTTGTTGTCTGTGCTGTCCTGATATATTCTAGTAACGAACTGCTATTCCTTTTCCATATTTTTGCCTGGAAGCCCTGTAATTTCAAAGGTATAGTAATTTGGAGAGAGGAGGGTCATCATTCCATTCCGTGAAGATTGCCACCTTCCTTGGCAGAATCTGTCTTTTAAACCAGGACAGAGACACCAGAAAATACTTGCTCCTATTTGATCCCACAATGGCAAAATGCTACCTGAGGCACCTGCAGTTCACACTGTTATAAATGATCAGAGCCAATTTCCTAAATCAAAGATTTATTTAACAAATTTGAAAAGCAATTTCGGGAAACGCCACAATAAATCAGGACAACATCGATCGAAGGTTGGGTGGACAATCCGGGAGCAGCAAAGGGTGCTTCTCCGGAGTACTGCCCACAAATTCGGGGTCTCAGGGTAGGCGTTTTATACCATTTTTCTACCCTGAGGCGAAAACAAGACGGTAACAAAGAACCCGAAGAACATGACATCATGTACATAACAGAATCATTGAAATGTCTGGTGTCCGCAAGGGATATCTGAAAGAGTTTCCTGAGAAATTGAAAAGACGTCTGAATGAAAAGTCTCCGAATCTTCTGTCAGAAGGTTTTCTGCCGACCTCCGCCCAGATTGGGATCGGATCTCCTGATGAACTGTGAAGATGTGGTCAGCCCATGATTAATGGGCTGTTTCCCGGTTATCTCTCTGGCAGATGTCGAGGTTACACCTTTGGACTGTGAAAAGGCTGTGGTATGCAAAGAGATGCCCTGGAACTATTTCCAGGAATTCAGGGGTTTTTACATTCCACTGCAAAGTTTTAATACACACAATTTTAATCCACGAATTTAATAGTATGTATCTATTACAACACCCTGAAGAGGCTGTTGTGGCAGAACATGAGCAGTGCTGGATGCTTTTACGTTCAAGTGCTCCATTTTGGAGCACACAGATCCCTCCCGCTGTGTCCCAGCGCAGGGAACGCTCACCAAAGGAGATGTCACCGAAGTCGAGCTCATCGGTGTCGAAGTGTAAAGTCGGCCCAACGACACACCCCCTGCGATGACAGGGACACAGGAGGAAATGGCTGCGTTAAAGGGAATTGCAAAGCCTCCGGCTGTCGTGGCTTGGGGGCACAAAACCTGGTGTCAGGGGCATCGTGGGTTTCAAATCAACGCACCACCATGTGCTCAGCACAGTGTCCATGTGCACAGGAGGCAGCTAAAGCCAAGAGGCCAGCAGCCCACAGCCACTGATGGGGCTTTGGACGCAGGGCAGGCAGGAAAAGCCCCCAAGTTGCCGGTGGTCCCATGAGGGACCCTGAAAACCCATCCAGATGTGTCTCCGTGCCTCAGTTTCCCCATCTGTAATGGGATGGACATAAAGGTGTCCCCACAAACTTCTGTAACCAGCCTTTCCAGCCACAGGTTCCCTGCTTTGCTACTTGGCTGTAACTGGTCTTCCCATGGAGAAGCTTTCTCAGGAGATTTTGACCCACACAATCATTACAGACAGAGTTTTGAGACATGAAGCCAGGGGAGCCCCAAACATCCTCCAAAAAGAGCATTAACAGTTCTACACAGTGGACAGATGAATCCTAGAGGAAAGGACCAGCTTGTCACTAGTGCACCAGCTGGCACAGCCAGGAGCAATAGCTTAAACAACCAAACATGGGTGTCCTGAATCTACCACACCTCCTCCCCTGGCCTTGAACTCAGCAGACAGGCACTAAAAGTCACCAACATCCACTGAAGGCAGCACTTGAAGCTGCCCAACACGAGTTTATTTCATGGTTGACGCCAATCAATGCGCACCCTGCCTTTTGGTTAAAAGTCAAGGACCAGTGAACTGTGTCTTCTACTGTGTTCACAGGACTGTCCCTGGCTCCGCTCTACACATCTCAACAAGAGACACCTTCTCTTGCTCAAGGAGAAAGCTGCTTATGGAATAACATCCCACGCATGATTGCGGCGGCGCATGTCTTCTCACGCCTGGCTAGCCCCGACACGTCCCCACAGGATCTTAGTGGGATCTTTGCTGCCGACTCGCCCTGCCGCTTTGCTATGGTGGAGGAATGAAAGGTGGGACTCTCGGAGGCAACTGGAACTTCGGCTTTATTGATGCGAGGGGACCCTCGTCCTAAAGCCTGAGCCTCGGAGAGACCCAGAGCCTTGGGAGGCAGGGGGTTTCACACAGGAGGTGGAGACTCGGGGTGGGTACGCATACGCCAGTAGGGTAGGAGAGGAGCGGATTCATTAACATAATAGACAAGGACAACGACCAGTAACCAAAAAGAGGCAGGGGAGGACCCTCCAATCAGCCAGTCACCTGGAAGCTCCTATCGAAGCTTCCAGACCTGGGGGACAGGCCCTGGGTGACTGGCAGGGAGGGGGAATCTCCCTGAGGGATGACAGACAGCTACACAAGGCGGGAAAGGGTAGCCGACCAGGGACTGTAACTGGGGAGACAAGGAGAGGCAGAGGGAGGCAGAGGGGGAGACGGCAACATGAGGGAGTTTAAAAATAGAACAGTATAGAACTGGGGTACATTGAACCAAAGTACAGAAAATCAAGGGTACACCATACAACTGTAATACATTTAATGTAATAGAAAACTTCCGCACCACTACACATGACGAGTTTGGGGGAGGGACAGAGGAGAATCAATTATTTGATGGTGAAAGGTTCCCTCTTGATTTCCAAAATAAAAATAGCAGCACTTTTCCTCCAAAAGCAAAGCCAGTGTAATTGTTTCTCTACTATGGGCAGACCTAGTCAACACTTTTCTCCTGCTAAGTAATAAGTTTCATGTTCTTTTTAATCCATCTCCCTTATCTTATTGGTATAATCAACTGCAGATTGCTTTCATTTCTTTATTGCCCTGATCCAGTGCCTCCCAACAGCAGCAGCCTAGCTCCAAAGCTCCAGAGCAGCCAGCATCAGCTTTCCTGCTTACACTACGTTATCCTACCAGCACACGCCTCAGGCTAGCAGGGACAAGCCCTCATGCTGCTGTGGTCCTGAGGACTGAGCTCTGCCTCCCCCATCATCACCCCTTCTCCCTTCTGCAGGGCCAGGATTATGGGATGAAGCCCATGTCCTTGGGACGGTTCCTGCTGCACAGTTCCCTGTCTCCCACATCAGCCTTTTCCTGGCTGTGGAAAGGAGGTAGCAGAGCACTCTGCACAGGAGCTCGGAGCACAGCCTGCCTCCATGCATGGCCATGAGAGGTGAGCTGAGGCTGCTGCTGCCCGTTTGGGATGGATTATTAACAGAAGTTTTTCAAAACACTGCTGCTGGTGGAGAATCACCCAGGCTGGCCCATCTCCAAAGCCCTGGGGGCCTTGCTGGGTGCTCAGGGGGGACATCCCAGAGCAGCTACTGCCCAAAGCTGATCCATGCCACTGCCTGCCATGGCCCAAGGCAGAGGGACATCCCTGCAGGGAGGAGTCATTCCAGCTCCTGGGTACCACACGGGGCAGCAGGCACCCCCACACTAAGGCAATGCCAGGATCAGAGCAGAGATTGAGACTTCAGGAAACATCTTTTTTCTCTGCCCGACCCCAAAATGAGGTAGGTGGGGGATGTCCCAGAGACAGCTACAGATGTGCCCACCCAGAGTAAGCTCCCAGAGTCCTTACTCGATGGTCAGGATCACAGGTGTAGGAGATCCAGCCACACGGAACTGGAATGGTTCCTCAAACCGCCCCAACACGGCGGCATTCAAGGAGATCTGAATAGTCTGGATCCCACCTGGTGCAATGAGGCCCTCCTCGGGTACAAACTTGAAGCAGCAGCCCACTTCCGTGTTTGAAGGGATATAGGTGAAGGGAGCATCAAGAACTCCTTTGTTCATCAGTTTCACCTGCAGCAGCAAGAAAACAAAATGCAAGTACACGTGAAATCTTCCCTTCTTGGGAGTCATTTTCTAATGGCGCAATTAACACCCAGAAAAGGCAGAAGATGCTTTGTGCTGCTGGACGGCAGAAGTCAAAAAAATACAACAGGACAAGTTCTGCCTTTGGGTTTTCATGCGAAGCTCACATAACTCCACATAACTGGAGTCACCCTGGGGTTATCCCACGGACACAGAGCAGTCCACCTCTGGTCAGTAGCACCAAGCTCATTCAGACCTGGCCCTGAGAGCAACGTGGGGTGATTGCAGCTGCGTAGTGAATCACCACAGAGCTGCTGCTGCCCCAGTCAGCGCAGCTCCAGCAGTACCGTATCTACGCATTTACCTTTTCCCATACCGTGAAAACAATACACTGAGAAGGAGGCATCAACATCAAAATGTACAGACAGCGCCATCTTTTGGTAAGAAAACTCAACGTGTCTTTCTCTTCCACAACCAAACTTCTGAAAGTGTCTGGCATGATGTAGTGCCTCGTTTTCTGCCTCTTTCAGTTGCTCTCTCTTTTTTTTTGCAAACTTGACCCCCAACAGGGGGGAGGCAAATAGGTAGAAAAATCTTTTGCTTTATTCCCAGGAACACTTTTCTCTTTGTAGAGCCAGAGATGCACCAAGCCTGAAGTGTGGTGAGGGATTGGACAGCAAGGGAAAGAATCCTCAAGCCCTTTGCAAGGGCCTGCACTGAGCCAGGAGGCTGGATGGCTTTCCTGTGACTTCCAGGAATGAGCAGGAGACACTTGACTAAAAATTGTTTGCGGTGGACTGAAGCTCAAATGTAGCCAGCTTGTCCCAGCTGCTTCCGAACAGCCCAGTACAAAGGCGCCTTGTGTCTGGTGCTGCCACAAAAGCCTCTGAACAGCTTTTTGACCCAGCGTTGGGTCAAAAGGGGTTGTTTTGCAGGAAGCCTCCCAGCTGATCCCTATGGAAGGCTGCCCAAAAGAAGGGACTGGGGCTTCATGAACAACAGACACATTTTTCTGGAACACCCCCTTCCCCCCCCGCCCAGATTTGACCAGTACATCAGCTATTCCCTGCTCACAACTGCCCAGGTTGCCAGGAATTCCACAGGTCCACCAGGCTTGCTGCTGCCTCAGGAGCCATCAGGATCCATCCCAACCCCTGGTGCTCACCTCATGGGTGTGGGCGGTTTTGACAAAAACTTCCCCAAGGTTCGGGGTATCACAGCTGAGTTCAACCAAGGGTCTGCGGCCTTCCCCTCTGAGGTGCAGGGCCAGCCTGCTCTCACGGCCTGGGGAGAGATGTCCATTTCAGTACAATAATTCCCTCTGTTCTACTGGATTTTCCAGGCTGCCTCAATGCTAGACCCTAAATCTGAGCTGCATGCAACCAGCTCTTGATGCTGCAGCAGAAGATATGGACCCTTCTCTTCCCTCAGGAGATATCCCCTGGGGCTGACTTGCAATTTCTAACCCATTCCTTGGGCTGGTTTCCAATTTTAGCCACCAGTTTGCTGAGTTTAAAACATCTCTGGTGTCCTGTAGCGACAGGCCAAGGAGTGACAGGTATAAATTGAAAGAAAGGAAATTTAGGTTAGATATTGAGAAGAATTTTTTTACTGTGAGGTGGTGAGACGCTGGAGTAGGTTCCCCAGGGGAGTTGTGGAGGTTCCAGCCCTGAAAGTGTTGAAAGCCAGGCTGGATGGGGCTTGGAGCTACCTGGTCTAGTGGGAGGTGTCCCTGCCCATGGCAGGGGCCTTGGCACTAGACAGTCTTTGAGGTCCGTTCCATCCTTAACATACTATGACTCTAGGGTTTCCTCCCCATGCACTTAGAGGAGCTTTGAAATCCATTCATTGAAGGCACAAAGCTCACGAAGACTTTGGCAATTGCTACCTGGCAAACTGCCAGGCAACAACTGCCAAACCACCTGGCCCAGCAGCACAGGACTGCTGTCCTCCACTTCTGACACTCGGCACTGTGTTCTGTTTGCACAGACTGAGAGCTGCAAGGTGACAATTCCCACACAGGGAGAGAAGCAGGTGCTGGCCAAGGGTGGTCCTTCTACCAACACCCTGGGCTCAGCGGGGCTCCGCCCCTGCTGGCCTGGTGGTGTCTGGAGGTGATCCAGGCTCAGGGAGCACATTTCTAACTCAGCTGCGACTGCCTGATGGTGGATCCATGTCAAATGGACCCATCCTGGAGGCCAGTGGTCTAGAGGGGCTTAGTGCTTGTTCACTAAAGCTGTTCTGCTCTGTAGCTGCTTGGCCTTTGAGGAAATGCTGGCAAAGCTGTGCCATGAAAACATCTCCCTGCACTGCCTGGGTTGTTCTGGGATCAGCAATCCAGACACAGGTGTTCCGAGCCCTGGCCTTGCATGGGAGACTCCCTGGAAGCTGCAGGGACACTGGGGATGTGCCAGCACTGCCCTGCTGACCAGGAACTCTTCCCAGCAGTTACATGGGAGCCCAGTGGGCTCAGGCTTGCTCCATGGCTTCACTGTGGGTGAGAGAAGCAGGGGAAAGGAGCTGTACCTGAGATGTCACAGTAGGCCACACTCTGATACTCCAGTGCTTCCAGGGGTTTAAAGGTCACCTTGATTTCAGCCGAACAACGTGGCCCAATCTCTCCCTCCTGAAACAGAAAGAGACAGAAAAAGATTTATCTTCAAACTTCACACTTCTTGTTTTCAACCACTCCTCTAAGCCTTTCTTTAGAGCATCAGTGATGAGCGAACAACATAAGGAGCCCAAGGAAACACTCTAAACCCAGCTCAACACACCACTGGGCGCTCTCAATGCTCAGCTGATCAGCCCCCACTCTCCACAATGTTCCTGCTGCTCTGACACAAGCTCCTGGTCACATCATGCTGCAGTCAGCTACAGTGGTACCTAACTGCCATTGTGCACTGGTGGCTCTTGGCCTTAGACGGGCCATAGGAGTAACCAAGAACACGATCCCCTTCCTTGGAAAGAAAAATATTAGTTTAACCTTTTTTCAAAGAAAGCAGAGGTTGGGATTATTCTAGGATTTACTCCAGGATGAGAAGGGATTTTGCACTGTGCAGACACCAGGCATTCATCATCTCTCACAATGCCAATACTCAGAATCAGGGCTCTGGCTGATGGGAGGACATGGGCGTTTGCTTGCATAAACAGAAAAAGAAAAGGTTTACTGTCCCCGTGTGCAAGAGAACTCAAAATGCCCATTATAACCTCCCACCCTTGTGTCCAGGCTCACAGATGACACTGGGAGACTCACAAACAGTGCGAGTCGTGGTTAGAGGAAGGGACAGGCATTTCTACGATTAACCTTGGGCTGAATTTGGCCTCCTTTTCCCAGCGAACCCTTGCATGCTTCAGGTCAATCCGTGAACTGGCACTGCTCCAACACCCTCCGCTGAACCCCACGCAGCAGCACGTGTCGGGGGAGCCCCTACCTACAAAAACTGCTCCCTGTGGACACTTCAAGGACACGGAGTGCCCTGAGCTCGAGCCCTGGCAGCAGAGCTCAGCTTTGTCAGGCTCCCAGCCCTGCCTTGAGCCTGCAGGGCAGAAATACTTTCAGCAGTGAGCTCTGCAGCCGCACCAGAAACTCCATGTCCTCCCTCTGAGCACACCGAGCCAGCTGAGGACCTGCTGAGTGACCGCACCCGGGGGAAGGGGCGGGGGTAGGGTGGGCGGGAGGAGGAAGAGGAGGAGGAGGAGGAGAAGGAAGAGGAGGAGGAGGAGGAGGAGGAAGAGGAGGAGGAGGAGAAGGAGGAGAAGGAGGAGAAGGAAGAGGAGGAGGACGAGGAGAAAGAGAAGGAGGAGAAGGAAGAGGAGGAAAATGAGGTTCTCAGCTATCACTTACCATTGGCTCAATGAAAAAAAAGTCATTGGAGAACAGCAGGGGGTCTTCTTGCACCTTTGCCTTCTCCTCCTGGACCTTTTGGCTCAGGAGGGAGGTGCGATTTTCACAAAAGCCCTTCACCTTCTTTATTTTTTTCTCCTCCATGAAGTCTTCCATCCAGACCTTTGGTGGTGGCTCCAGCAAATCACACTGCCTGCAGCCGCAGGGAGAGACAAAGCCAGCAGGTCATTTAATATATTTGCAGAGAGAAGCGGAAGTGCGGGAGAGCAAAGCACTTGGGGAGGAGCGGCAGCTCCCCAGCAAGGGCTGACCCCAAGCCACGAGGGTCCCAATCGGATCAGAAGATAACTTGTTGTGCACAAGCTCAGCAGGTAGCTTTACTCCACACTTGCAAGCTCAGGAGAGCTTTGGAAAGCCAGCATCCCTCAAGAGAGTCTCCTGCCTCAAAGCCTCTGCCAAAACTGAGGGAGAATCCACCAGCCACCTCAGCTGGCTTTTCCTACCACTGAGGTGCTCGGGGGAAGCAGATAAAGATCACGGTGCACCCACTGCAGGACTTCCCTGGGAAAGGGAGACGAAGCTGGGTTGTGGTTACGTGTTACCAGCATCGCTCTTTGTTTCTTCCATTTTGGACCTGTCCTGTTCCCTACTCTGTCTTTCACAAGAGCATCCCAGAGTACTTCCAAAGGAAATTGATGAATTCAGGCACCGCATCCCTTCAGTGACATCCAAGGTTTTATATGCATGAAAACAGAGGCTGTGAGAGGGGAAGGGACTTCTTGGTGCAGGAGACAGACAGCAAACTCCTGGAGAGATCATCTTTTCAGGATCCAGAGCTTTTTGGGTCCCATCCCAGTGCATGGTAGTAGAATGGCCAGAGAGGGAAAGGATCCTGCACTAGCTCCTCTCATAAAAAAAAGTCCTCTCTGCTCTGAGATCTCAAAAGCATCTCTGACAGCAGGAGAGTTGGCCTTAGAACTAACACCATCCCTAAGACTGGAAGTAAGGAAAAACAAAATGTCCTGGTGACAGGCTAGGACACAAACTGGCATGAAAACAAATGTAATTGGAAAAAAATCCAGAAAACCAAAACCAGGTTGAAGTTTACTTAAAGAAAACCCAGTTTCTTCTGAGGGGAAAGTGGATCACCTGGGATCCAGGCTGAGGCAGGCAAGTAGGAAAAAATGGAAATAAACAGCCCAGGGAAATAGCCAGAGAAGGTCATGGGATTTTCTTTTAACATACAGAGCTTGTATGGAAGTCAGACACTGTGTAAGTAGACAGAGAACAGTGGAGAACCAAGAAGCCCAGGGCACTAAAGGACCCTCTTGCCATCCATTCAAGCGGGTGGGGGTCGACCTCCTGTTCCTTTGCAGGTGATTTAAAATGGCTCTGGGGAGTGCAAGCGACCTGGCCCGCAGCAAACAGGCGCTTGCCGTGGCAGTTCTGGCACGGCAGTTTGGGCACGGCAGTTTGGGCACAGCAATTTGGGCACGGCAGTTTGGGCACGGCAGTTTGGGCTGGCAGTTTGGGCACGGCAGTTTGGGCTGGCAGTTTTGGCACGGCAGTTTTGGCACAGCAGTTTGGGCTGGCAGTTTGCACAGCATTTTTTCAGTTTTTGCGTGGCAGTTGATACAAGCAGGCTGAGCAGAAAGGCTGCAGCCACCCACCCTCCTTGTGTACTGGGCTGTGTCTTTTGGTTGGTTGTGAGGTGCTTGCCTTTTTTTTTTTCATTCGTCTTTCTGCTTTTTTTTTTTTTCCCCAGCAACAGTTTACAAATGATCCAAAGTCATTGCTGCTGCTGCCGCCAGCAAGAGTGTACTATCTCAAACAGAACCCCCCAGGAAGGACACAGCTGTCCAGGCCCCTGGCTGCAGGGAGGGTCTGAGCCTGGTGTTAATATCAGAGGATAATGTGAAAGACACCTGCGTGCAGTGTGAGCAGGTGAATGATCTGCTCTGTCTAGTGGCAGAAGGTAAGGAAGAAGCGGAAAGGCTGAGGAGCGTTAGGGAGAGCAAAACAAAACTAAACTGCTGGAGTTACACCCTTCCAAGCCCGAGAGAAGCTCAGCAGGAGTCAGAGGAGCCCTGCCCTTCTTGTGATCAGGCGGAAGGAGGAGACCTAGGAGACAGTGGGGAATGGAGATGGGCTTGTGCTGAGGAGGTAATAAAATCCTGTCCTGACCCCCATGACTGCACCCTGACAGAATAGGTATGAGGCCCTGGATCCAGAGGCTCAGACAGATGACACTAAAAGAGAAAATTCTGTCTGGAGACAGCTGCACTTTTTCTGCCAGACAGATCCCAGCCTCAAGTATTATGAAGAAAAGAAGGGTAGTGGTAGTAAGTGAACCCCTTCTAAGGGGAAATGAGGGCCCTGCATATCGAGCGGATCCATTCCACAGGGAAGCCTGCTGCCTCCCTGGGATCCAGGTACTGGATTCCCTAAGAACTAAAAGAACTTCATCTGTTCACCACTGTCTGGGGGTACAGTGACTGTGAAATAACAGAGTTTTCAACATTCAGTGAAACAAGGAGGGGCATCAACAAAACTTACACTCTGGTCTTCTGGAAGGCAGCCTTCGGCCTGTTCAAGAGATTGTTTTGGAGAGGACCTTGGGAAACAGCCTTTACAAACAAAGGGGTACAGGAAGGATGGACATACTTCAAGAAAGAAGTCTTGAAGGCACAGGAACAGACTGTCCCTGTGTGCTGAAAGATGAGCTGACAGGGAAGACAACGAGCCTGGATGGGCAAGGAGATTTGGAAGGAACTAAGGGGAAAAAAGAGGGCGTATCGCCTTTGCAAAGAGGGGCTGGCAACTCAGGAAACGTTTAGGGATGTTGCCAGGTCATGTAGGAAGAAGATTAGGGAGGCAAAAGCCCAATTAGAACTTGAGGAAAACCAGTCATTGCAATCAACCTTTCCTTCCCAAAATGCCATCCTTGGTTGGAGTATAAATGGAACTGGAATGCTGTGCTGAGCTCCTGCAGCCCAGGGACACACACCCTAAGGCCAGGGATGGTTTACTTGGCCTAAACCATTCAAAATCACCAACACCCCCCTGAGGCCATGCATTAGTTTCAGTCTTGGGCCATGTATCTCACTGAAACGTATCTTTCAAACCAACCTCCTCTTCTCTTCATTGTCGGCTTCCTCAGTAGGAAACATCTTCCACTGGAAGTGGGTTGTGATGTTACTCCTGTTCCTGATGAACATGCTTGTGTGGCTTGATGTGGTGATGAAAGTCTTCTCAACCTTCAGGGAATATGTGCTCAATCCAATGTTGACATCTGCAGCTTCTGCGCGAAGGAATGTGAAGAAACTTTCTTCACCTGGAACAAAGCAGAGTCTTTGCTCAGCTAGCTCAGTTGCTGATGGAAGCACAAGGAACAAAGCAAACCACAGGTCACGGAAGAAAGTGTCATAGCTTTTAAATGTATTAGCAGTTCCATGGATCAGTACATTTATCACGTCCTGACAGCTCTGTGTGTACGGCGTGAGGATGTCCTGGGCACCTCCTTAACCACCTTATTTCCAAGGTGTTTGTAGAGATTTGGCCCCAAGGTGACAGTATGTACAGTGGGATTTGTCAGATGTGCTCAGGTGACCCACTCAGACCACTGGGATTTCTGCATCAAAGTCCTTCAGGTGACACTGAGGAGCCCTGGTCAATCCTGGCTTGCCGAGGTCTCCCCTGCGCATCCCACGAGACTCCTGCCCCTCCTGATCCCTTGGATCCCTTGTTGCTGACAAGCAAATACGCCTGGGGGCATGTGGGCAGAAAAAGGAGACCCAGAGGAACAGGTGAAGTGACAGCCCACAGCAGGAGGGGACACAGGAGAGGAAACACAACCAGCCTGGCTTTGCAATATGACAAACCACTACAAAATGAACACCATAAAAATCATCATCATCGTCATCTTCCTGTCCAAACCCACAGCCCCATCAGTCTTGAAATATTTCATATTGTCCTGATCTCAAAAACCAAGATGGAGCATTTCAGGTTAAATACAAAAGGACAAGGAAAGATTAATAAGTACAGAGCAGCTTCTATATGAAGTCTGAATGGGATTCCTCAGTCTAGAAATCAAATGGGAGATGTGAGAGGTTTGCAACAGCATGAATGGCCTGGGAAATGGGGACGAGGAAAAATTTGTCTTGATTTGTCACCATACAGGAACTTGAGGGCCTGAAGATGTTATTAGGCAAAAGCTGCATGGATGTGTAGAGGGCAAAATAGTAAAAGGGTCTGTGACAAGCCAGTGGAGAAGCGGCATACAGGACAGAGGTGTGCAAGAAATACACTGCATTGGAGAGAGTCTGATGGAGACCTCGCAGCTCACATACAGCACTGCCCAGGAGTAAAATAAAACTTCACCCAGGCGTAGCCACACAGTAGTGGAGAATCAGGGTTCCTCCTTCCTCCACTCTGCAACACCCAGCAAAACAGAATTCCAAAAATCTCAGCCCTGTTAGAGGGGATCCACTTTTTCAACCATTTAAACACCAGCTATTTCAGTTTTCTTTGGGGCAGAGCTGGAACAGAGGAGGTACATCTAGAGGGAATTGAGGGGGATGAACAGGGAGTGATGGTGGAGAACTGTCCTGTGTCCCGTGCGTTGCCCAGCACTCACCTGTGCAGCGCGCCACCAGGGACCCAAAATGGTCACCGCGCGTCAGCGGGTGAAATCCCACTGTCACCTGCATGGTGTGACCAGGGCCCAGAATTCCTTCGGCTGGAACCACGGAGAAAGGACTGCAACACAAAGAGAGGGATCAGGACTTGGGGGGACATCTGGCCACGATATTCCTTCTGCAGTGCAGGTCACTTCAGCTCACTTGGGCAAGCAGGGAGCAAACAAACTACGGCCAAGACAGACAGAACAGCCAGGATCAGAAACAGCTACTGACCCACTTCTGAGGAGATCCAGCCCTCAGAAGATCCTGTGGGATAAAACGACCTAATCCCCCCCATACTCTGCATCCAGCCTTCTGACTGCCAGCAATCCCATCAGAGAATGGTTTGTGAAAAGCACAGAGAGAGTTAAGAGCTATCTGCATGCATAACTTGACACTGACTGCCTCAGGAATTTCTCTTTTCCTGCTACCTATAAACCTCCTCTCAAGAGATGCAAATGTTAGGGCACTACCTCTCTTGTGAGATTACAGCCTAGGAATCAGACAGGGAGAAGGAACTTTCCCTTGAAGACCACGGAATAACTACTGTTGAATTTGCAGTGTGGCTCTTTGGTTTATTTTACCTTGAAAAGATCCTGAATTAGCACATTTTGTCAGCATTTCAATGAAAGCTGCTCTACAAAAAGGAGCAATCAAAACTCTGAAAGAGTGCAAATGCAGATTAGAGCAATACAGTGACATGGAAACAAGACCCAAACGGAGGATGCCATTTACAATCTGAAGGATCCAATCCCAGCCATATGAAGCACCATTAGCAGGAGCACATCGAGGAGGCAGAACAGGAGGGTTTTGTGTATTTACCAGCAATGCAGTCTGGCGCCCTGGGTTGTCATCCAGGCTGGTAACTGTTTGCTTGGCTCACCAGACAAACTCTGCGCAATGTGTTGGAAATAATTACGCAAATGTCTTGGTGCACTTTGGATGTAACAGGAGCAATTAGGATTGGTCACCAGGTGAACAGTTCTTGCCTGACAAACACAAGACTCCGTGCTTTGATGCTCAGGGACAGCTCAGGTGAAATGTGCTTCTGCCCAGAAGTTGCTGGGCTTTGTGCTCTTCCACAGCCCCACTGAGGAAACAAAAGTTCCTCAGTGCTTTGCTGGTGGTCAATCTGTGCACAGAAAGGGTGTTCTGGGGAGTTTGGTGATGAACTTATCACACACAAAAATATAGAGAACATCTGGCAAGCGGAATTTCATTCATGTCAGTAGTGACAGCTGATGAACTTGCTTCAGGTTCTGCTCACTAAGGACCTATTGCTGCAGTTATGGGCCTGACCTGCTCCATTACCACTAGTGAGAACATCACTAGTGGCTGATGGAGAAGCCTTGGGCCAGCAATGTTTATGTGCTGGATGTGAGACTTTGGGGAGAGAGGAGGAAAGACAAGGCCCCAGCAGCCCCGGAGCCCGATTACTGTACGAGCTCCCACATCTGCCCCGAGGGTGAGCCAGCACTGCTGCAGGTCTCTACTGGGGCTTGGGGGATCGGTGCCTGGTGTGGGCAAGGCACAGGATTTTTTTCTTATTGTTTTGTCAGGAATTTTGCCAGAAAGAGAAGCTGCCAGTTAAGGGAGTCCCTGGCCACACTTCAGCACTACCTTCCCTTCCCTTCCCTTCCCACTCCTGCCCCATGTTACATACTCCTGCCCTCAGATGGCAGGATGTGAATAACACTCCTGGGAGTGACCTCAGGGGTTGCGTGAGAAAGAAGATATCTTCTTATTTTCAAATTACCAGGAGAAGAGGATCCAGCCAAGTTTCAGTTGTCAGGGCTGAAAAACTGAGTGCAAATCAGCCCTTGCATCTCCTACATCCCACCCCAGGCTGTACCCACCAGACTCCCCTGTTCCTGCTGGAGCAGTCATCTCTCATATAGACCTGGCTCCCCAAGACCCAAGGACACAAGCTCTACAGTTAAACTTAACTCCTCTGAATTTCAGTCAACATCACTAAGCTGTTCCCTGAGCCCACAGATAAGAAGGACTGTGAAGGAGACATCCCTGACGCTATAATAACCAAATGAAAACCACTGCCAAGAGATGGGGCTGGCAGGATAAATTTTGGCCTTTTATGGCTTGATTAGAGCAATATAGTGAGTTAATTGTCAGCTGTTCCTTAAGATAGTTCTCATCCTGTTAGATCTACCCTTTCAATGAATCACTACTGCACCCGACAGGCAGAAAAGATAAGGTCATGGAGGGGTTTTAATAGGTCGTCTTCGGCTTTTTAACTAGTCCATTTGTATGTCTGTTTCCTTGTATGGCATCTAAAGACAACTCCAGATCTCCCAATGGCCCCTTGCAATCCCCGGACACTGGTCTTGCTTTGAGCAGCGTATTTGCTCGGACAATTTCCAGAGGTCCCCTCTAGAGAAAGTTATTCTATACTTTTATCTTCTAAATCAGCCCAATTGCTTTTCACATAGTCACTAAATGTCTCATGTTTCTAATACACCTGTGCCTATGCCTATGGGCATGTGGTGTATTGATAGGCCTTGGAGGAGCTTGACATTTATGAAAGTTCCCAATGAAGAATTCATGATCTTTTGGCAAACATTTAACACAAACCAAAATGAAAAAACAGCAGAAACACAGGAACTTCAGAATATATAAAATGAGATCTCAATGAAAGGGGGCACGACCTTATTCAGAGATTTAAAGCACGTGTTTGAAATTTTAAACCGGCTTTCAAAGGTTCATCGTGGAACAGAAGAGGGGACTGATGCCCTCAGCTGACAAGGGAAATCAGATCAGCTTTAAGTAACAGGAACTGCACCGGCTGCCTGCAACACAGCTCATGTTGGGCATCTGATGCAGGCACCACTGGAAAGCCATGTGCCTGTGTCCTCCCAGAGAATGGGTCTGTTTGGCTGACAGTGGTGAGTACCCATTTCAGAAGCTGCTTGTGCTCAGGAGGGCGCAAGCCAGCAACGAACATGTTCCAGCACCCCCCAGGAAATCTGGGGCAGAGAAAGCTCAAAGGCTGCATCCTGCTAAGAACACTGAAAGCAAGAGCAGATGCCATCCATCCTGCCCATTTCCAGCCAGCGATGCAGGGCAGCAGCTCCCATGCTCTGGTTCCTTCTGTTGTTCTTTCCCAACTCTGTTATCCCCCAAAGGTGTTTTGCACAAGGACAGATGAGCTGCCTCACCTCTCGGTGCTCAGCTGGTAATGAGCTGCCACACTACCACAATTCTGAATCAGCAGACTCTTGCGGGTGCTGCCCTTGACCGGACACTTTGAGAAGTCCAGCTCGTCTGGGAAGTCCAGGATAGCTCGGGCAGGGATGGCCCGAATTGGCACAACTATCCTTTCCTCTCCACTGACGCAGACGAGCTCATGGGAATAAACCTGCAGGAAAAGAAACTGTCTCAGCACAGGTCATTTGGTGCCATCTCCATGGCAGAAGAAAAGCCATTTCCTATATCCCTTCAAGGGTATCAATTTACCTATTCCACCCCCAAATGAACAATAAGTTCTACTAATATCTCACATTTTAAAGGCAGCAGTGCACTTTGCAAAACCTATCTCAGTGGCATTAAGCTCTTGTGTCACTTGGGTCATACAGACAAGTGCCCAGGGCCACCATAATTTTTACTCTCAATTTTAATGATGTTAAATAATTCCTAAGTCCCTTCTAAGGAACATGGAGCTAGGGAACACAGGACATTCCTCCTTAGGTTACTATATTCCCACTGATTGAGAATAGGACAAAGTGTTAAACTGAATCTAAGCAGCAAAAGGAAACTGAGAGAACAGCTGCACCCAAAGAGATCCTGGACCTCTGGCCTGGTGTAGAAATATCTGTTTGCTCAGAACTCCCCTCTAACTTTGCCTCTCCAACCAAGTCACGAGAAGAACAGTGCTAAGAGGTAGCAGGATGCTGTTGCAAAGAGCCTCTCTTTGTTTCCCTGCAAGGCTTCCTCCCTTCCATGCCATGTCCTAAACCCCTCTGTATGAACGAGCCTCCAGATCACAGCGCTGAGAGCAGACTTGCCAGGGCCTCGGCACTGGTGTTCAAACTTGCACGCAAAAGCACAATTGGCATGGAATGGGCGCCAGCTGACAGAGCAGCCACAGTGACAGGCATGAAGACAGAGCCGCAGCAGTGTCGCTGCCACCGGCTCTGGGCCCACAGGTCTGCCTGCCTGCAGGCTGTACCTGCCCTACACGAGCTCTTTCAGGCAGGTGTCCAAGTCCCCTGCAGCTCACCAAGCTCCTGCTGACTAAGGGCACCTAGAGCTCAGTGTGCCTGTGCCAGGCTGGGCCCACGGGCACAGCACATCCTCTGCCCTGGCCTTGCAGCCGTATCATGGTCAGCTGTGCTCTGGGACAGCACAGCCGCAAGGCTGGAGAACAGAGGGTGTGAAAAAGAACCGTCCTTGCTCCAGCCCCGGGTGAGGCAGGGAAGCTGTTGCCCGTCAGGAAGGCGGAAAGCTCTCTGACCTCTTTGTTCCTCTAGTACTTTGCAGAATAATGAAACCCCTTCCACTATACCTAGAGATGGCCAGACATCTATCAACACCCCTCTACCGTTTGCCTACTGTTCCCTGGGCATCTTTCTTCCCTTGGGAATGCTCAGAGGAATGTGCAGCGAGGGGAAGCAGGGCCTGTCAGGCCTGGGTGCAGGGCCTGACAGCACATGCCAAGCTGGGACTGGCTGCAGGCTGCCTGCCCACGGCCTGGAGCCAAGCTCACAGCATGGGCTGTACCCAGAGTGCAGGGACAACAATGGCTTTGGAGATAAATCTGTGTTTTGGCTCCTCCAGTCTCACCTTGTTCTCGTCAGGAGTGAAGTGGACGTGCACATCGGTAATGGCGCCTCCTGGCACGGCACGGCATGCATCACTGGGGCCCGCCAGCTGGAAGTAAGGTGAGCTCTCCATGGAGACCTGCACCCCCTGAAGATTCTGCAGGAAAGACATGGAACCATGATTTTGCCACTTGAGGAAACAGGACAAGAGGAGACCTGTCCATGCCCTGGTGACGTCCTTCCTTGACCCCTTTTCCAAAGCCCTTTCTGCTGTGGAGGTACAGGCACAGAATTCCCAAGGGTGAACTTGAATCCCTTCTGTCTGGCTCCAGCATTTTGGCCAGGGGCAGTAGGGCAGTGCCTGGTGGGAAGGAAGGGCCGAGCAGGTCAGCACCGGCAGGATGGAGACAAGAGCACCTGAACCAAATCATCTGCATATTCAACAGGGCCAAAAACCTGCTGATTTCTGCCTGCACACAGCTATGCAGTCGTGTTCCACGGAGGGAATGGGCTACCTGAAAGCATAACAGCACATTCTCCTGCGGGGAGGAAGAAATTCCTTTCTAGCAGGTCAGCTTTGGATAGGGCAGTTCTGGGGGATACAGTCATGCAGGCAGAGCAGCAAGAGAGGAGACCAAACACTGTGGCCTTACTGGGAACAAAAGCAAACCTGAAAAGCAAAAGAAGGAACACAGCAATCCCTAAAAAAGGGAGATGACAAAGAGAATTTAAAGCACCAGTAAAGCAGCAAGGAAGAATCATCAACTGATTACAGCAATCACCTCCCCGAAAGTGATGGAAACACAGACAGGTTGTGCCTGTTGACTGTGGGCTTCAAAGGCATTTTCCTCCTGGAGAAACCTTGCAATTCTTTAGGGGAATGGTCTCTCGCCTTTTGACCCTTCTGGAATTTCCTCCCTACATGTCCACACCTAATTGGCTGAATGCCAGGACCCTCCCAAAATAGGAGACTAGATAAGACCCCTGGATTTCTTTGTTCTCTCTCTTTCGGCCCCTGGACCCCTTTGAGGAATAAACGACTTGGAATAATCTGGGGGTAAGAACCTCTTTTGAAATCTTTTGTCCTGTCCCTTCGGAGATATTCCTCCAAAGCCTCTCCAGAGCTAGCCCCGGGAAGGGGGGCCGGGCCTGCGGGGGGAATATTTCAAAACATGACCAGCACTGACTCACAGTGTGGTTTCAGTATTAAAAGCCAACCTTGGCTCTCCAGGGGTTCTTGCTGCCTGTGCAGGCAAGCTGGGCTGCTGGGCATTCCCGCTTGCAGCCAGCAGGCCAAGTTCTGCTCTCTGGGATACACAGACACAGCAAACATGCATTTTCAACACATAGATATCAACCCCTGAGCACCAAAATGCTCTCAAAAAGTCTAAACCAGATGATTTTGACTCCCTCCTGTCTCTTCCCACCAGCCCACTCTTGGCACAAGCCTCATTTAAGAAAATGTTTCCCTGACTGAAATTCAAATGGTCTCAGTTTTCCCCTTTAGAGTCCAACACGACTGCTGACGTTTTTCAACTTTTTCCCTCTCAGCTCTCTTGGGAAACTGCAAAACAGGAGCACATGGCTTTGGATGTGCTGTGGTTCTCCAAAGGGAAAGCAGAGCACCATGCTGCTTTTGGAAAACCTGAGCAGAGCGGGATGAAGCTTAGCAGGAGCCTGAAGTGGCACCTAAAGGCCTCCTACTGCTTCTGCTACATCAATCTGATTCCAGGGCTGTTTCAGAACATTTCCTGCCGTGCCAGTGCCACTAATGATAGTGATTCCAGCAGAAAGCGTAGACGACTCAGCCCCTGAGCTTTGACTGTGAGCTGCACAAAGGGAGCCAAACAGGCTCATTTCCCCAGGCAAATGTCAAGGGACTGTGGAACGAGCCCAGGGGAGGGGATCTGATGCTTCCCCAGCTCAGCCCGTGGTGGGGACCTCACCTGCGCCTTGCGGGAGAAGCCTGGCAGCACCAAGTCCACAGACTCTCCTGGCTTCAGGTCCATTGACAGCGGCTCCAGCCCAAACACGGGGGCCGTACATTTGCGCCTCTGGGAATCACGTTTGGCCTTGGGGCTACTGTGGGCTGAGGTGCTCTGGCCCTCCTTCCCAGCTGGCCTGTTACATTCCACCTTCCAGAAGAGCTGATGGAAGTGGTGGCCCCCATCTGTTAGTCTGAACTGATGAGCACAGGGAAGGAGGCTAGAAGAGAAACCAGAATGGAAAATAGTATGGGAGAAGCTATTGTCCTGGTCATCAGATTGCTCCCAATGAGGATTCTGAGCTGTTAATAGCTTGGAGACCGTCTTCATTTGCAGCTCTTAATGTGGACCGGGAACAGTGTCTGATAAGCTGCCCTTCTGATGTCGTTATTGCAAGGAGGAATATGTTTCTAATGGTAATGTAGCATTTTCCAGGCCAGGCTAACAGGATCTGGTGTTTTCCTCCAAAATGTGTGTTCTGGGGTGATTCATACTGTTACTGTATTTTGCATTAATCTGCACCCGAAACTGTTATTGAATCTTTGAGATCCTGCACCTGAGGCCCTTGTGTGCGGGGGTATGATTGCAGGCATTTTTAAAAGCCAGCGCGGAGGAAGTTTCTGGACAATCCCAGCAAGCTGCTAGAAATCATCTGTCTGCTCTAGGAGAGGAAACCAGGGGAGCAGGGGCTCTCTCGTTCATAGAAGCTTTGGTTTTGCACTGGTGGTCATTTGTAGAAACTTCATTTCGCAATCAGAAACTGTTTTGAAGTGAACTTTGCAAACTCTGCTGGCAACGGAAAAATGAGCAAGGTCCTGTGTAGAAGTGTACCTCACCTGGTAGGGTTTGCAGCCCCACAGTGGCAAGGAGGCTTCCATTTAAGGGAAGGATTTGGGTTCCATTCTTTGTTTCACTCATGAGGTAAAAACCAGAGGTTTTGATACCTTTTTTGGCCTTGTGCCAGGACGGACGCAGCCCTTGGATCTTTGAGACTGTGCCTCAAGCCCTGTTCCTATTTCTATTGGGCAGGATGCCAAGAATCCGGCCTGGATTGTTACATGCTTAAGAGAATAGACCAAGATCCTCAGGGCATTTTTGGGGTGTTGTAGCAAGTGCAAAGGTCCTCCTTGCACTCGGCACAGCTTTTTCTCTTTTTTCTGCATGGCTTCTTATTTTCACCTTAATTAAAACAGTTTTGCTTTTCAAACACCTCTGATCATGCTGCCTCGCTAATATTTTAGGCCATCCTGAGGCTGCCGGTCAAACCCAGAGGTGATGCACCTGAGAGGGCACCCTAACATTCTGGCCTCCCGCACAAGCATCAGTCCTGGGCAGGCAGGGCAGCAGCAGAGCCCACGAGCAGCGTGAGGAAGCGTTGGCAGCGGCACTGCAGGCCCCACACAAACCAGCAAGTTTCCATCTGCCTCTGGAACTGCTCTGCGGGCTCCTGCCTTCCCAGGGGGGTCGTCACCCTCCTGTCCATTTGCTCCCAGGGCCCCTGCTTGCCTGGCAGGTGCCATTTTGGAAGGGAAGGGTGCGATGCCATCTTCCCTTGGTCCCGCAGCCACACGGAGGGCCCGCCTCATCCAGGCGCCATTTTGGGAACCTTTTGTTCTGGGGGAGCCTGCGAGATCATTACTTGACCAAGTGAGGACATAGATGTGTTAGAACTGAAGGCAATTCAGTGGCAATTGAGCAACTGGTTTCTCTTTCAGTGGTTTTTGAGGGTACCTAGCAACGCTCAACTGGCCATCACATGTCTCTAAAGGTATCTCTGCCTTCAGGGAAGGAGTCAGGGTCTTTGAACACTGAAGAAGATCGTGCCTGAAGGACTACAGCAAAACTGCTCCTTGTTGAGACAGAAGGAGAGGTGGGAGTGGGAGATCTCCTACCTGAATTGGTATCCCAAGTTGAGCTCCGGGGCAAGTGGTTTGTCTGTGACAATTGTGGTGCCAGTGCCAAAAGCCAGGAGGGTGGAGGTGGTCCAAAGTCTGTTCCCAATGAACAGCTGGAGAGCATCAGCAAAAACCCCAGTGTCATCCAGGGTTGCTGTGACAGTCACATGAACATCACCCCTGGCGGGGATCACTCCTTCCCTGGGTTCAATAACATAGCAGTGAGGTTTACAAGCCTGTAAGACACGCATAATGTGCATTTAGGATGGAAACCATACACCCTGGTCTCTTATGGGGTGTAAGAAAAGGAGAAGACTAAAGAGGGGAGGATAAAAATCCTAAAGGCCTAATTTCCCTAAATTTAAGCTGCAGTATTGGGGAACAGCAGAGCTTACACAACCTGTATTTTCCCCTCCTTTAACAGACTCTCACCTAATTAACCCAGTTTTGCCCAACCCAAGGGACGCTTATCCTCAGGAGAGTGTTCCTTCCCCAGTCCTTCTCTGGAGTGTGTGCCAAGGAAAGCTGCTTTCTCTCTCCTGGCTTCTCACAAAGGCTCAGGGCCAGAGGAAGTCATGACGGCTCAAATCCCACTCCAGAAACCACACAGCTGGAGGACACTGCTGAGAGCCTGAAGAATATCTCCGCAAAACCAGTTGAGCAAAACCCCAACACAAACTATCCTTTCCCAAGAGGCCCTCAATGCTTTTCAACGTCCCCTAAAGGACCGAGGCCCTCACTTCCCACTGATCATCCGCTGTAGAGAGGTGCCCCAGGGCCTTCTGCTTTGGAA